>NW_027516455.1:371400-742801 GCF_048772815.1 Callospermophilus lateralis | reverse complement strand
CCACCTCACAAAAATGTACGTGTGATACCTGGTAGGATTCTATATATGCATATAAATATACATGTGTGAATAGGCTACAGAAAAGGGAAACAAGAATTCACATATTTGTTAAGTTTAAAAACACATGGAGAATATTTCAATTAAAATTTGACTAGATTTATAACTCCTACCTTATATAATGCAAATGTCAAGTCCAACTATACAACATGTCTCCTCTGAAGTACTTGTATTTCTAATGTGTTGGATTAATTTTCTCCATTATATTAGGATGAATAGTCTGAGTCTACTAGGTATGGGTTAGTGTCAGGGATTCAGTATTTCGAATGGAAAATTGGAAAATGAATCCAATGTGTATGTAAATATATGCTGCACAAATATCCTCCCGCTCTCATCCAGAACAATGCCTTGACATTACCTTCACCCCAAGTAAGACAAAATTAGAGGAGAAGAGTTACAAAATCAGTGAATACATATCGGGAATGGAAAATGCTCAGGAGTTCACAACCTTGGAGGTTGTAGAGGAGTTTCCAAAACTAAGGGACAGGGTAAACACTTCACAAACATGGAGCTCTGCTGGCCTAAAAACTTTTTGAGAAACTGCCTCTGAGCTTCCACACTTGAAATATATGTAGTTTTCAGGAGATTTGGCTTCCTCTGTAGTGAGACCATCAAAGCTGGGTCTGCATCTATGTGACCTGGAGGACATGGTTTCTTATTTTCCAATGAACAAGATGAAGCAGTGCTGAATCCTCTCTTTGTAGGTAAACTGAGGCCACTGGGGACTAAGTGTCTCCCCGTGTGGACTGTGATGCCATTTGGTCTTCCTCCAATTTGTGGTGTTTTTGCTGCTGCACTGTGAGTTTGGTATTTGTTTCACGAAATACTAGGAGCTAAACTGGGACACAGTGCTGGAGGGAGTTCTGTCACGTGGGTGGGTCAGGGTCTGCAAGAGAATGCACCAACTAGGCTCCTATCTCTTACAGCTTACCCCATTGCCCCCTTGTCCATATCAACATGATTCTTAATTTTCCTCTGAAAACTCTAGATATAACAAGACGCCTTTACATATAAGTGTCTGCTGGCTGCACCATGTCAGTTACAAGTCATTTGGAATCCAATGGTAGATCCACATGGCCCTACCACGGATGTTTTATCAAACACCTCCCCACCACTGCTCTAGACCCACTACTCAGCAGGCTCCAACTTACTGGCATCTCTGTTCTACACCATTTTCATGAAACTCAGTAAATCAAGGCACTGTCTGGTATACTCATGATCAGCAACTGGACATCCAATGTTTCTCCAGTGCCACCTGGTGATAGGAATTTCAAAAATTTCATGGTATTTATCTAGCCATTTTTCAAGCATATAGTTGGAGGCACTGTGGGTTTCAGTTCATTCAGCAATCATTAAATGGTGAGGAAGCTCATTTCAATGAAATCTCTGGAGAACACTCACAGGCACTGCATCCCAAAGAGTGGACAAAAGGTCACATTAGGACAGGCCCATTGAGGTCTACAATGTGAGGTCCATGTGTGTTTTGACTCTCAACTATGGCTGCCATTTCTTTAAGAATAAAATCATGTGATATCCTTGCTGAGATTCCCAGGCCTCTGTGGAAATCCACCCGGGGCCTAGGTCTCAGTTTCCAAGAGCGACTTTCATGCGTGGCCTCTTAAAATCCCAACAAAATTCATGGCAATGCTTCTCTGAGTTCAGTTCCAAAACCCAGTCTCTAAGGGGAATCACACCAGAGTTCAAGCCCACGTGGACCCAGTCATTTTTTCCAATGCCACACAAATGACCAAAATTAAAACAAAACACTCCCACATGGCCCTCATCTTATTCCATATAGTCAATCATCTTAAACTCTGGCTGGAGGTTTCCATGAGGGGCGCAGCCCAGGACAGTGTCCAAAATCAGCTCCTTTGCCGCTCATTTGCCTAAAGTCAGGGTAGCCTGGACACCGTTTCTGTGAACCAGGAGTGAACAAATAAGCCTGCCGTTAATACTTCTGTGTTTCTCCAATTTGAGGCTTACTGATTTTAGGTATCGATTCTTTAGGTGATTTAGAGTCATGCGAAAACACAAGCACCTCTGCAGGGCTTTGAAGAACTCATTTGACCCAAAGAATCCCTATTCTCATTTGATGGAGTGCAGGAACCTAACAGAGGAAGGCAAGAGACTTCATCCACAATGAATGAAATTTTTGCCATTTTGGTTTTGGAAGCTCACATGGGATCATTCTTAAGATCCATCAGGTGCTGAGAATCTAAGTCACAGCCACACACAGGTCCAAGAGGCTGATAAAGACACATCCCTTTCCAAAGCAATTAAGCAAAGAGCCACAGGTGAGGCCCATTCATTTCCATTAAAAACTGTTTTCTTCAGGCTTCACAAAGGGGTGGCCTGAGGCAAAGACCTTCCTGACATTCAGTGAAACACAACAATAAGTAAGCAAAAGGCCCAAAGCAGGGTTTCTGCACTGAGACTTTCCTGGTCACACTGATATCTGAGTTTTCTGAGATGCTCGCCATTCTCTTCAGCTATCCAGTACATGGCCATGTCACAGAGCTTGGAGGTGGTACATATTTTGGACACAAATCCATGAGCCTATTCTGGAGAGTGGCCAGAATTCAGGAAGAAAACAACAACTTAGAAAGATAGCGGGTGTTGCACATCGATAAGACAAGCTGCAGTCCATTCATATATTGGGCAGGATGAATTATGGGAAGATTTATACTAGACAGGACACATCCATTAATGCATTCTCTTTTCTAATGTCTACAACAACGGACACAGTGGGATACACAGAAACAGAAACACTCGTCGTGTCAAATGACTTACTAGAAACTGTCCACTCCAAACCAAACAAACCGCCTTTCCTATCTATTCTCAGAACATGAGACAAAACAACAAACCCACACCCACTCCCACAAAGGCACCTCCTTCCCCCAAGTAGGTCTGTGACTATCCGGAGTGTCCTCTGACTGGTGGGACATACTATGTTCCCCCGAAATGGCCTGTCTTCTCTCAGATTTTGTTTCCTTGACCAACTCTGTGAAGATGTCAGGAAAAAGTGGTTAGCCACTACCTGTTTTCTCAGGAAAGGTCCATCTTCAGCGCTCTCCTGGCATTTGGCCATCCTCACATCATTAGGTACCAAGAAAACTGACCCTGTCCTTGGTAAATCCAAACAAGTGAGCCCACTGGGACTGGGACTGGGACTGCCTCTGGGTTCCTGGCTTCTTGGATACCAAGTTCAGAGAGTTCCATCACCAAGGAAATGAGGTATGTCACATTCTTTGGAACTGAATGAGGTCACTGCCTTGGCAACCACTTTGTCCTAACAGTTGCTTCCAAGGGTAACATAAGATGGAGGTTGCCCCTACTTCCTGTGACACTGTCATAAGGTAGAATGTATATCACCATTGGCACCCGGGAACAGCTCTGCACTCAGCCCTGGTTTGGTCCATCTTCTGTACAATAAGAAGAGAGAGAGGCAGATTCAGACACATCCCTTCATCCTGACCAGGTTGTTTGCCATGGAAGATGACTTTTGCTCTCTCAGGTGCTTCAAACCTGCCTACAACTTCTCCAGGTATCATTTGTGCATGGACATTTGAGGTTCTCATCAGGTGGAAGGTCCCCAACTTTCCTGTATTGTAAGAACCACTCTGTCCCTGCTCTTCTGTAAAATGATTGAGGGAACAGTGTATACTTGGGGTTAAAAACAGGTTTGATTTGGGTTACGAGTGATTCTGTGTGATGAATAATGGTATTGGGAAACTGCAATATTTACAAGAATATAGAGGTGAAATATAAGTAGGAAAACAGAAATCTAGGTATGATTTGAAGCCCAGAAGGGTTTTGCCCTTAATTGGGATACTTAGCTTTGAATGATGTTCTGCAAAGATGCCTCAGATAATTCGATATACAATGGCATAGGACCTTGTACATTGGATGATTGAATTTAGAAGAGAACATCCAGTCAAAAAGGGATATTCAGTAGGATTAGGAAGATAGTCAGTAGGTTTAGGAAGAAGAGTGATTATAGGATTTGGACCAAAAGTTCTTTAGCAATAGACTTTCGGTTGTTGAGTGAATGTAAATGTCAGCACATATGAAGAGTCAGTCACTATGTTGAACTGGGGAAAATATGTAGAAAAGCAGATATCAATAGAAACATTACGAAATCAGGCAAAGTATAAAGTGAGTGATAGAATTAGACATTTTCAACAGGGTTGAGTTTGAATATATTAATTAGGAAAAAAACAAATATGTAGTCACCAATAGGATTGACAATTGACAGCATTAGGCAACCTGGACATGGATGTTTTTAGAAATCCATGTTCACTTTTCATTTAGGCTTTGGTACAATCATAAGTGTGACCTTTCCATTTTTTGTCCAGAATATTACTGTGATAATGAGGTGACATGAGTATTTCTTTCACCATTTCTGGGAGCAATATATTGAAGATGTAAAATGAGAATCGGGGGTACAAAGAGGTGTACCCTGTTTCTAGGAACATAGAGAAAAAGCATGAATAGACCATACTGTGAATAAATAATATAACTTTTTTGAACTTTAAATAATGAATTGAACTGATATCTGAAAAATTAAAGGAAATCGTATATTGATATACAATCATTCATTCCAACCAGGTATATATGTAATGGAAATATTAGTGTTTTGGTTTATCATGAAGAGTGTGTGAGTTTTGCTTCAAAATGATTATGGAAATTCAAAATAATGTGTTTGGAAAGAAGTCTCATGAAAAGACCAGTCAAGAAACCCTGACAATACATGTGTTCTGAAGCAAGAAGTGGTGAAAGTTGAAACAAATGCTTATTAATTTGTGAACTTGTGGATGAAATGTATATCCTGTGATGTGCAAAAACTGAAGAAACAATAATGTACCAGTGTCGAATACAAATGAATGACAAATTACACATCATGTCCCATAGAAGTCTACTTGCATTGATGTTAGACTGGGTCAGTTACTGTAGAATAATTAGGATTTGTATGCACCATTCACTGAAGTTAGTTTTCAGTACTAGGAAACAAATATGTATTTCAGGTGGATGAATATTTCTGATTATAATCTTGTGAAAAGTGGATTATAAATCCACATACATGAACATGAATGAATTTAGAGAGTGTATATTAGACACATATATTTCATATTTTGAAAAATTTGGAGAGTATATCTATATCTATATCTATATCTATATCTATATACACACACACACACACAAACACACACACACACACAACACTCACAGACATTAAAAAGTACCAATATAAATGCCAATCGAAATTCATCAGTAAATATGTATCATCCACAAATGCAAAAATATTTATTTTACTGAACATGAGTTAATGTATAATGTTGTTCTACTAGGACGCTCTCCTACAGGTTGAATTTTCATTTCCAACAGCATTTAGGAGGAGTGAACTCTTCTCACAATTTGCATCTGCCAAGACAGCCACCTCACAAAAATGTACGTGTGATACCTGGTAGGATTCTATATATGCATATAAATATACATGTGTGAATAGGCTACAGAAAAGGGAAACAAGAATTCACATATTTGTTAAGTTTAAAAACACATGGAGAATATTTCAATTAAAATTTGACTAGATTTATAACTCCTACCTTATATAATGCAAATGTCAAGTCCAACTATACAACATGTCTCCTCTGAAGTACTTGTATTTCTAATGTGTTGGATTAATTTTCTCCATTATATTAGGATGAATAGTCTGAGTCTACTAGGTATGGGTTAGTGTCAGGGATTCAGTATTTCGAATGGAAAATTGGAAAATGAATCCAATGTGTATGTAAATATATGCTGCACAAATATCCTCCCGCTCTCATCCAGAACAATGCCTTGACATTACCTTCACCCCAAGTAAGACAAAATTAGAGGAGAAGAGTTACAAAATCAGTGAATACATATCGGGAATGGAAAATGCTCAGGAGTTCACAACCTTGGAGGTTGTAGAGGAGTTTCCAAAACTAAGGGACAGGGTAAACACTCCACAAACATGGAGCTCTGCTGGCCTAAAAACTTTTTGAGAAACTGCCTCTGAGCTTCCACACTTGAAATATATGTAGTTTTCAGGAGATTTGGCTTCCTCTGTAGTGAGACCATCAAAGCTGGGTCTGCATCTATGTGACCTGGAGGACATGGTTTCTTATTTTCCAATGAACAAGATGAAGCAGTGCTGAATCCTCTCTTTGTAGGTAAACTGAGGCCACTGGGGACTAAGTGTCTCCCCGTGTGGACTGTGATGCCATTTGGTCTTCCTCCAATTTGTGGTGTTTTTGCTGCTGCACTGTGAGTTTGGTATTTGTTTCACGAAATACTAGGAGCTAAACTGGGACACAGTGCTGGAGGGAGTTCTGTCACGTGTGGTGGGTCAGGGTCTGCAAGAGAATGCACCAACTAGGCTCCTATCTCTTACAGCTTACCCCATTGCCCCCTTGTCCATATCAACATGATTCTTAATTTTCCTCTGAAAACTCTAGATATAACAAGACGCCTTTACATATAAGTGTCTGCTGGCTGCACCATGTCAGTTACAAGTCATTTGGAATCCAATGGTAGATCCACATGGCCCTACCACGGATGTTTTATCAAACACCTCCCCACCACTGCTCTAGACCCACTACTCAGCAGGCTCCAACTTACTGGCATCTCTGTTCTACACCATTTTCATGAAACTCAGTAAATCAAGGCACTGTCTGGTATACTCATGATCAGCAACTGGACATCCAATGTTTCTCCAGTGCCACCTGGTGATAGGAATTTCAAAAATTTCATGGTATTTATCTAGCCATTTTTCAAGCATATAGTTGGAGGCACTGTGGGTTTCAGTTCATTCAGCAATCATTAAATGGTGAGGAAGCTCATTTCAATGAAATCTCTGGAGAACACTCACAGGCACTGCATCCCAAAGAGTGGACAAAAGGTCACATTAGGACAGGCCCATTGAGGTCTACAATGTGAGGTCCATGTGTGTTTTGACTCTCAACTATGGCTGCCATTTCTTTAAGAATAAAATCATGTGATATCCTTGCTGAGATTCCCAGGCCTCTGTGGAAATCCACCCGGGGCCTAGGTCTCAGTTTCCAAGAGCGACTTTCATGCGTGGCCTCTTAAAATCCCAACAAAATTCATGGCAATGCTTCTCTGAGTTCAGTTCCAAAACCCAGTCTCTAAGGGGAATCACACCAGAGTTCAAGCCCACGTGGACCCAGTCATTTTTTCCAATGCCACACAAATGACCAAAATTAAAACCAAAACACTCCCACATGGCCCTCATCTTATTCCATATAGTCAATCATCTTAAACTCTGGCTGGAGGTTTCCATGAGGGGCGCAGCCCAGGACAGTGTCCAAAATCAGCTCCTTTGCCGCTCATTTGCCTAAAGTCAGGGTAGCCTGGACACCGTTTCTGTGAACCAGGAGTGAACAAATAAGCCTGCCGTTAATACTTCTGTGTTTCTCCAATTTGAGGCTTACTGATTTTAGGTATCGATTCTTTAGGTGATTTAGAGTCATGCGAAAACACAAGCACCTCTGCAGGGCTTTGAAGAACTCATTTGACCCAAAGAATCCCTATTCTCATTTGATGGAGTGCAGGAACCTAACAGAGGAAGGCAAGAGACTTCATCCACAATGAATGAAATTTTTTGCCATTTTGGTTTTGGAAGCTCACATGGGATCATTCTTAAGATCCATCAGGTGCTGAGAATCTAAGTCACAGCCACACACAGGTCCAAGAGGCTGATAAAGACACATCCCTTTCCAAAGCAATTAAGCAAAGAGCCACAGGTGAGGCCCATTCATTTCCATTTAAAAACTGTTTTCTTCAGGCTTCACAAAGGGGTGGCCTGAGGCAAAGACCTTCCTGACATTCAGTGAAACACAACAATAAGTAAGCAAAAGGCCCAAAGCAGGGTTTCTGCACTGAGACTTTCCTGGTCACACTGATATCTGAGTTTTCTGAGATGCTCGCCATTCTCTTCAGCTATCCAGTACATGGCCATGTCACAGAGCTTGGAGGTGGTACATATTTTGGACACAAATCCATGAGCCTATTCTGGAGAGTGGCCAGAATTCAGGAAGAAAACAACAACTTAGAAAGATAGCGGGTGTTGCACATCGATAAGACAAGCTGCAGTCCATTCATATATTGGGCAGGATGAATTATGGGAAGATTTATACTAGACAGGACACATCCATTAATGCATTCTCTTTTCTAATGTCTACAACAACGGACACAGTGGGATACACAGAAACAGAAACACTCGTCGTGTCAAATGACTTACTAGAAACTGTCCACTCCAAACCAAACAAACCGCCTTTCCTATCTATTCTCAGAACATGAGACAAAACAACAAACCCACACCCACTCCCACAAAGGCACCTCCTTCCCCCAAGTAGGTCTGTGACTATCCGGAGTGTCCTCTGACTGGTGGGACATACTATGTTCCCCCGAAATGGCCTGTCTTCTCTCAGATTTTGTTTCCTTGACCAACTCTGTGAAGATGTCAGGAAAAAGTGGTTAGCCACTACCTGTTTTCTCAGGAAAGGTCCATCTTCAGCGCTCTCCTGGCATTTGGCCATCCTCACATCATTAGGTACCAAGAAAACTGACCCTGTCCTTGGTAAATCCAAACAAGTGAGCCCACTGGGACTGGGACTGGGACTGCCTCTGGGTTCCTGGCTTCTTGGATACCAAGTTCAGAGAGTTCCATCACCAAGGAAATGAGGTATGTCACATTCTTTGGAACTGAATGAGGTCACTGCCTTGGCAACCACTTTGTCCTAACAGTTGCTTCCAAGGGTAACATAAGATGGAGGTTGCCCCTACTTCCTGTGACACTTTCATAAGGTAGAATGTATATCACCATTGGCACCCGGGAACAGCTCTGCACTCAGCCCTGGTTTGGTCCATCTTCTGTACAATAAGAAGAGAGAGAGGCAGATTCAGACACATCCCTTCATCCTGACCAGGTTGTTTGCCATGGAAGATGACTTTTGCTCTCTCAGGTGCTTCAAACCTGCCTACAACTTCTCCAGGTATCATTTGTGCATGGACATTTGAGGTTCTCATCAGGTGGAAGGTCCCCAACTTTCCTGTATTGTAAGAACCACTCTGTCCCTGCTCTTCTGTAAAATGATTGAGGGAACAGTGTATACTTGGGGTTAAAAACAGGTTTGATTTGGGTTACGAGTGATTCTGTGTGATGAATAATGGTATTGGGAAACTGCAATATTTACAAGAATATAGAGGTGAAATATAAGTAGGAAAACAGAAATCTAGGTATGATTTGAAGCCCAGAAGGGTTTTGCCCTTAATTGGGATACTTAGCTTTGAATGATGTTCTGCAAAGATGCCTCAGATAATTCGATATACAATGGCATAGGACCTTGTACATTGGATGATTGAATTTAGAAGAGAACATCCAGTCAAAAAGGGATATTCAGTAGGATTAGGAAGATAGTCAGTAGGTTTAGGAAGAAGAGTGATTATAGGATTTGGACCAAAAGTTCTTTAGCAATAGACTTTCGGTTGTTGAGTGAATGTAAATGTCAGCACATATGAAGAGTCAGTCACTATGTTGAACTGGGGAAAATATGTAGAAAAGCAGATATCAATAGAAACATTACGAAATCAGGCAAAGTATAAAGTGAGTGATAGAATTAGACATTTTCAACAGGGTTGAGTTTGAATATATTAATTAGGAAAAAAACAAATATGTAGTCACCAATAGGATTGACAATTGACAGCATTAGGCAACCTGGACATGGATGTTTTTAGAAATCCATGTTCACTTTTCATTTAGGCTTTGGTACAATCATAAGTGTGACCTTTCCATTTTTTGTCCAGAATATTACTGTGATAATGAGGTGACATGAGTATTTCTTTCACCATTTCTGGGAGCAATATATTGAAGATGTAAAATGAGAATCGGGGGTACAAAGAGGTGTACCCTGTTTCTAGGAACATAGAGAAAAAGCATGAATAGACCATACTGTGAATAAATAATATAACTTTTTTGAACTTTAAATAATGAATTGAACTGATATCTGAAAAATTAAAGGAAATCGTATATTGATATACAATCATTCATTCCAACCAGGTATATATGTAATGGAAATATTAGTGTTTTGGTTTATCATGAAGAGTGTGTGAGTTTTGCTTCAAAATGATTATGGAAATTCAAAATAATGTGTTTGGAAAGAAGTCTCATGAAAAGACCAGTCAAGAAACCCTGACAATACATGTGTTCTGAAGCAAGAAGTGGTGAAAGTTGAAACAAATGCTTATTAATTTGTGAACTTGTGGATGAAATGTATATCCTGTGATGTGCAAAAACTGAAGAAACAATAATGTACCAGTGTCGAATACAAATGAATGACAAATTACACATCATGTCCCATAGAAGTCTACTTGCATTGATGTTAGACTGGGTCAGTTACTGTAGAATAATTAGGATTTGTATGCACCATTCACTGAAGTTAGTTTTCAGTACTAGGAAACAAATATGTATTTCAGGTGGATGAATATTTCTGATTATAATCTTGTGAAAAGTGGATTATAAATCCACATACATGAACATGAATGAATTTAGAGAGTGTATATTAGACACATATATTTCATATTTTGAAAAATTTGGAGAGTATATCTATATCTATATCTATATCTATATCTATATACACACACACACACACAAACACACACACACACACAACACTCACAGACATTAAAAAGTACCAATATAAATGCCAATCGAAATTCATCAGTAAATATGTATCATCCACAAATGCAAAAATATTTATTTTACTGAACATGAGTTAATGTATAATGTTGTTCTACTAGGACGCTCTCCTACAGGTTGAATTTTCATTTCCAACAGCATTTAGGAGGAGTGAACTCTTCTCACAATTTGCATCTGCCAAGACAGCCACCTCACAAAAATGTACGTGTGATACCTGGTAGGATTCTATATATGCATATAAATATACATGTGTGAATAGGCTACAGAAAAGGGAAACAAGAATTCACATATTTGTTAAGTTTAAAAACACATGGAGAATATTTCAATTAAAATTTGACTAGATTTATAACTCCTACCTTATATAATGCAAATGTCAAGTCCAACTATACAACATGTCTCCTCTGAAGTACTTGTATTTCTAATGTGTTGGATTAATTTTCTCCATTATATTAGGATGAATAGTCTGAGTCTACTAGGTATGGGTTAGTGTCAGGGATTCAGTATTTCGAATGGAAAATTGGAAAATGAATCCAATGTGTATGTAAATATATGCTGCACAAATATCCTCCCGCTCTCATCCAGAACAATGCCTTGACATTACCTTCACCCCAAGTAAGACAAAATTAGAGGAGAAGAGTTACAAAATCAGTGAATACATATCGGGAATGGAAAATGCTCAGGAGTTCACAACCTTGGAGGTTGTAGAGGAGTTTCCAAAACTAAGGGACAGGGTAAACACTCCACAAACATGGAGCTCTGCTGGCCTAAAAACTTTTTGAGAAACTGCCTCTGAGCTTCCACACTTGAAATATATGTAGTTTTCAGGAGATTTGGCTTCCTCTGTAGTGAGACCATCAAAGCTGGGTCTGCATCTATGTGACCTGGAGGACATGGTTTCTTATTTTCCAATGAACAAGATGAAGCAGTGCTGAATCCTCTCTTTGTAGGTAAACTGAGGCCACTGGGGACTAAGTGTCTCCCCGTGTGGACTGTGATGCCATTTGGTCTTCCTCCAATTTGTGGTGTTTTTGCTGCTGCACTGTGAGTTTGGTATTTGTTTCACGAAATACTAGGAGCTAAACTGGGACACAGTGCTGGAGGGAGTTCTGTCACGTGTGGTGGGTCAGGGTCTGCAAGAGAATGCACCAACTAGGCTCCTATCTCTTACAGCTTACCCCATTGCCCCCTTGTCCATATCAACATGATTCTTAATTTTCCTCTGAAAACTCTAGATATAACAAGACGCCTTTACATATAAGTGTCTGCTGGCTGCACCATGTCAGTTACAAGTCATTTGGAATCCAATGGTAGATCCACATGGCCCTACCACGGATGTTTTATCAAACACCTCCCCACCACTGCTCTAGACCCACTACTCAGCAGGCTCCAACTTACTGGCATCTCTGTTCTACACCATTTTCATGAAACTCAGTAAATCAAGGCACTGTCTGGTATACTCATGATCAGCAACTGGACATCCAATGTTTCTCCAGTGCCACCTGGTGATAGGAATTTCAAAAATTTCATGGTATTTATCTAGCCATTTTTCAAGCATATAGTTGGAGGCACTGTGGGTTTCAGTTCATTCAGCAATCATTAAATGGTGAGGAAGCTCATTTCAATGAAATCTCTGGAGAACACTCACAGGCACTGCATCCCAAAGAGTGGACAAAAGGTCACATTAGGACAGGCCCATTGAGGTCTACAATGTGAGGTCCATGTGTGTTTTGACTCTCAACTATGGCTGCCATTTCTTTAAGAATAAAATCATGTGATATCCTTGCTGAGATTCCCAGGCCTCTGTGGAAATCCACCCGGGGCCTAGGTCTCAGTTTCCAAGAGCGACTTTCATGCGTGGCCTCTTAAAATCCCAACAAAATTCATGGCAATGCTTCTCTGAGTTCAGTTCCAAAACCCAGTCTCTAAGGGGAATCACACCAGAGTTCAAGCCCACGTGGACCCAGTCATTTTTTCCAATGCCACACAAATGACCAAAATTAAAACCAAAACACTCCCACATGGCCCTCATCTTATTCCATATAGTCAATCATCTTAAACTCTGGCTGGAGGTTTCCATGAGGGGCGCAGCCCAGGACAGTGTCCAAAATCAGCTCCTTTGCCGCTCATTTGCCTAAAGTCAGGGTAGCCTGGACACCGTTTCTGTGAACCAGGAGTGAACAAATAAGCCTGCCGTTAATACTTCTGTGTTTCTCCAATTTGAGGCTTACTGATTTTAGGTATCGATTCTTTAGGTGATTTAGAGTCATGCGAAAACACAAGCACCTCTGCAGGGCTTTGAAGAACTCATTTGACCCAAAGAATCCCTATTCTCATTTGATGGAGTGCAGGAACCTAACAGAGGAAGGCAAGAGACTTCATCCACAATGAATGAAATTTTTTGCCATTTTGGTTTTGGAAGCTCACATGGGATCATTCTTAAGATCCATCAGGTGCTGAGAATCTAAGTCACAGCCACACACAGGTCCAAGAGGCTGATAAAGACACATCCCTTTCCAAAGCAATTAAGCAAAGAGCCACAGGTGAGGCCCATTCATTTCCATTTGAAAACTGTTTTCTTCAGGCTTCACAAAGGGGTGGCCTGAGGCAAAGACCTTCCTGACATTCAGTGAAACACAACAATAAGTAAGCAAAAGGCCCAAAGCAGGGTTTCTGCACTGAGACTTTCCTGGTCACACTGATATCTGAGTTTTCTGAGATGCTCGCCATTCTCTTCAGCTATCCAGTACATGGCCATGTCACAGAGCTTGGAGGTGGTACATATTTTGGACACAAATCCATGAGCCTATTCTGGAGAGTGGCCAGAATTCAGGAAGAAAACAACAACTTAGAAAGATAGCGGGTGTTGCACATCGATAAGACAAGCTGCAGTCCATTCATATATTGGGCAGGATGAATTATGGGAAGATTTATACTAGACAGGACACATCCATTAATGCATTCTCTTTTCTAATGTCTACAACAACGGACACAGTGGGATACACAGAAACAGAAACACTCGTCGTGTCAAATGACTTACTAGAAACTGTCCACTCCAAACCAAACAAACCGCCTTTCCTATCTATTCTCAGAACATGAGACAAAACAACAAACCCACACCCACTCCCACAAAGGCACCTCCTTCCCCCAAGTAGGTCTGTGACTATCCGGAGTGTCCTCTGACTGGTGGGACATACTATGTTCCCCCGAAATGGCCTGTCTTCTCTCAGATTTTGTTTCCTTGACCAACTCTGTGAAGATGTCAGGAAAAAGTGGTTAGCCACTACCTGTTTTCTCAGGAAAGGTCCATCTTCAGAGCTCTCCTGGCATTTGGCCATCCTCACATCATTAGGTACCAAGAAAACTGACTCTGTCCTTGGTAAATCCAAACAAGTGAGCCCACTGGGACTGGGACTGGGACTGCCTCTGGGTTCCTGGCTTCTTGGATACCAAGTTCAGAGAGTTCCATCACCAAGGAAATGAGGTATGTCACATTCTTTGGAACTGAATGAGGTCACTGCCTTGGCAACCACTTTGTCCTAACAGTTGCTTCCAAGGGTAACATAAGATGGAGGTTGCCCCTACTTCCTGTGACACTGTCATAAGGTAGAATGTATATCACCATTGGCACCCGGGAACAGCTCTGCACTCAGCCCTGGTTTGGTCCATCTTCTGTACAATAAGAAGAGAGAGAGGCAGATTCAGACACATCCCTTCATCCTGACCAGGTTGTTTGCCATGGAAGATGACTTTTGCTCTCTCAGGTGCTTCAAACCTGCCTACAACTTCTCCAGGTATCATTTGTGCATGGACATTTGAGGTTCTCATCAGGTGGAAGGTCCCCAACTTTCCTGTATTGTAAGAACCACTCTGTCCCTGCTCTTCTGTAAAATGATTGAGGGAACAGTGTATACTTGGGGTTAAAAACAGGTTTGATTTGGGTTACGAGTGATTCTGTGTGATGAATAATGGTATTGGGAAACTGCAATATTTACAAGAATATAGAGGTGAAATATAAGTAGGAAAACAGAAATCTAGGTATGATTTGAAGCCCAGAAGGGTTTTGCCCTTAATTGGGATACTTAGCTTTGAATGATGTTCTGCAAAGATGCCTCAGATAATTCGATATACAATGGCATAGGACCTTGTACATTGGATGATTGAATTTAGAAGAGAACATCCAGTCAAAAAGGGATATTCAGTAGGATTAGGAAGATAGTCAGTAGGTTTATGAAGAAGAGTGATTATAGGATTTGGACCAAAAGTTCTTTAGCAATAGACTTTCGGTTGTTGAGTGAATGTAAATGTCAGCACATATGAAGAGTCAGTCACTATGTTGAACTGGGGAAAATATGTAGAAAAGCAGATATCAATAGAAACATTACGAAATCAGGCAAAGTATAAAGTGAGTGATAGAATTAGACATTTTCAACAGGGTTGAGTTTGAATATATTAATTAGGAAAAAAACAAATATGTAGTCACCAATAGGATTGACAATTGACAGCATTAGGCAACCTGGACATGGATGTTTTTAGAAATCCATGTTCACTTTTCATTTAGGCTTTGGTACAATCATAAGTGTGACCTTTCCATTTTTTGTCCAGAATATTACTGTGATAATGAGGTGACATGAGTATTTCTTTCACCATTTCTGGGAGCAATATATTGAAGATGTAAAATGAGAATCGGGGGTACAAAGAGGTGTACCCTGTTTCTAGGAACATAGAGAAAAAGCATGAATAGACCATACTGTGAATAAATAATATAACTTTTTTGAACTTTAAATAATGAATTGAACTGATATCTGAAAAATTAAAGGAAATCGTATATTGATATACAATCATTCATTCCAACCAGGTATATATGTAATGGAAATATTAGTGTTTTGGTTTATCATGAAGAGTGTGTGAGTTTTGCTTCAAAATGATTATGGAAATTCAAAATAATGTGTTTGGAAAGAAGTCTCATGAAAAGACCAGTCAAGAAACCCTGACAATACATGTGTTCTGAAGCAAGAAGTGGTGAAAGTTGAAACAAATGCTTATTAATTTGTGAACTTGTGGATGAAATGTATATCCTGTGATGTGCAAAAACTGAAGAAACAATAATGTACCAGTGTCGAATACAAATGAATGACAAATTACACATCATGTCCCATAGAAGTCTACTTGCATTGATGTTAGACTGGGTCAGTTACTGTAGAATAATTAGGATTTGTATGCACCATTCACTGAAGTTAGTTTTCAGTACTAGGAAACAAATATGTATTTCAGGTGGATGAATATTTCTGATTATAATCTTGTGAAAAGTGGATTATAAATCCACATACATGAACATGAATGAATTTAGAGAGTGTATATTAGACACATATATTTCATATTTTGAAAAATTTGGAGAGTATATCTATATCTATATCTATATCTATATCTATATACACACACACACACACAAACACACACACACACACAACACTCACAGACATTAAAAAGTACCAATATAAATGCCAATCGAAATTCATCAGTAAATATGTATCATCCACAAATGCAAAAATATTTATTTTACTGAACATGAGTTAATGTATAATGTTGTTCTACTAGGACGCTCTCCTACAGGTTGAATTTTCATTTCCAACAGCATTTAGGAGGAGTGAACTCTTCTCACAATTTGCATCTGCCAAGACAGCCACCTCACAAAAATGTACGTGTGATACCTGGTAGGATTCTATATATGCATATAAATATACATGTGTGAATAGGCTACAGAAAAGGGAAACAAGAATTCACATATTTGTTAAGTTTAAAAACACATGGAGAATATTTCAATTAAAATTTGACTAGATTTATAACTCCTACCTTATATAATGCAAATGTCAAGTCCAACTATACAACATGTCTCCTCTGAAGTACTTGTATTTCTAATGTGTTGGATTAATTTTCTCCATTATATTAGGATGAATAGTCTGAGTCTACTAGGTATGGGTTAGTGTCAGGGATTCAGTATTTCGAATGGAAAATTGGAAAATGAATCCAATGTGTATGTAAATATATGCTGCACAAATATCCTCCCGCTCTCATCCAGAACAATGCCTTGACATTACCTTCACCCCAAGTAAGACAAAATTAGAGGAGAAGAGTTACAAAATCAGTGAATACATATCGGGAATGGAAAATGCTCAGGAGTTCACAACCTTGGAGGTTGTAGAGGAGTTTCCAAAACTAAGGGACAGGGTAAACACTCCACAAACATGGAGCTCTGCTGGCCTAAAAACTTTTTGAGAAACTGCCTCTGAGCTTCCACACTTGAAATATATGTAGTTTTCAGGAGATTTGGCTTCCTCTGTAGTGAGACCATCAAAGCTGGGTCTGCATCTATGTGACCTGGAGGACATGGTTTCTTATTTTCCAATGAACAAGATGAAGCAGTGCTGAATCCTCTCTTTGTAGGTAAACTGAGGCCACTGGGGACTAAGTGTCTCCCCGTGTGGACTGTGATGCCATTTGGTCTTCCTCCAATTTGTGGTGTTTTTGCTGCTGCACTGTGAGTTTGGTATTTGTTTCACGAAATACTAGGAGCTAAACTGGGACACAGTGCTGGAGGGAGTTCTGTCACGTGTGGTGGGTCAGGGTCTGCAAGAGAATGCACCAACTAGGCTCCTATCTCTTACAGCTTACCCCATTGCCCCCTTGTCCATATCAACATGATTCTTAATTTTCCTCTGAAAACTCTAGATATAACAAGACGCCTTTACATATAAGTGTCTGCTGGCTGCACCATGTCAGTTACAAGTCATTTGGAATCCAATGGTAGATCCACATGGCCCTACCACGGATGTTTTATCAAACACCTCCCCACCACTGCTCTAGACCCACTACTCAGCAGGCTCCAACTTACTGGCATCTCTGTTCTACACCATTTTCATGAAACTCAGTAAATCAAGGCACTGTCTGGTATACTCATGATCAGCAACTGGACATCCAATGTTTCTCCAGTGCCACCTGGTGATAGGAATTTCAAAAATTTCATGGTATTTATCTAGCCATTTTTCAAGCATATAGTTGGAGGCACTGTGGGTTTCAGTTCATTCAGCAATCATTAAATGGTGAGGAAGCTCATTTCAATGAAATCTCTGGAGAACACTCACAGGCACTGCATCCCAAAGAGTGGACAAAAGGTCACATTAGGACAGGCCCATTGAGGTCTACAATGTGAGGTCCATGTGTGTTTTGACTCTCAACTATGGCTGCCATTTCTTTAAGAATAAAATCATGTGATATCCTTGCTGAGATTCCCAGGCCTCTGTGGAAATCCACCCGGGGCCTAGGTCTCAGTTTCCAAGAGCGACTTTCATGCGTGGCCTCTTAAAATCCCAACAAAATTCATGGCAATGCTTCTCTGAGTTCAGTTCCAAAACCCAGTCTCTAAGGGGAATCACACCAGAGTTCAAGCCCACGTGGACCCAGTCATTTTTTCCAATGCCACACAAATGAACAAAATTAAAACCAAAACACTCCCACATGGCCCTCATCTTATTCCATATAGTCAATCATCTTAAACTCTGGCTGGAGGTTTCCATGAGGGGCGCAGCCCAGGACAGTGTCCAAAATCAGCTCCTTTGCCGCTCATTTGCCTAAAGTCAGGGTAGCCTGGACACCGTTTCTGTGAACCAGGAGTGAACAAATAAGCCTGCCGTTAATACTTCTGTGTTTCTCCAATTTGAGGCTTACTGATTTTAGGTATCGATTCTTTAGGTGATTTAGAGTCATGCGAAAACACAAGCACCTCTGCAGGGCTTTGAAGAACTCATTTGACCCAAAGAATCCCTATTCTCATTTGATGGAGTGCAGGAACCTAACAGAGGAAGGCAAGAGACTTCATCCACAATGAATGAAATTTTTTGCCATTTTGGTTTTGGAAGCTCACATGGGATCATTCTTAAGATCCATCAGGTGCTGAGAATCTAAGTCACAGCCACACACAGGTCCAAGAGGCTGATAAAGACACATCCCTTTCCAAAGCAATTAAGCAAAGAGCCACAGGTGAGGCCCATTCATTTCCATTTAAAAACTGTTTTCTTCAGGCTTCACAAAGGGGTGGCCTGAGGCAAAGACCTTCCTGACATTCAGTGAAACACAACAATAAGTAAGCAAAAGGCCCAAAGCAGGGTTTCTGCACTGAGACTTTCCTGGTCACACTGATATCTGAGTTTTCTGAGATGCTCGCCATTCTCTTCAGCTATCCAGTACATGGCCATGTCACAGAGCTTGGAGGTGGTACATATTTTGGACACAAATCCATGAGCCTATTCTGGAGAGTGGCCAGAATTCAGGAAGAAAACAACAACTTAGAAAGATAGCGGGTGTTGCACATCGATAAGACAAGCTGCAGTCCATTCATATATTGGGCAGGATGAATTATGGGAAGATTTATACTAGACAGGACACATCCATTAATGCATTCTCTTTTCTAATGTCTACAACAACGGACACAGTGGGATACACAGAAACAGAAACACTCGTCGTGTCAAATGACTTACTAGAAACTGTCCACTCCAAACCAAACAAACCGCCTTTCCTATCTATTCTCAGAACATGAGACAAAACAACAAACCCACACCCACTCCCACAAAGGCACCTCCTTCCCCCAAGTAGGTCTGTGACTATCCGGAGTGTCCTCTGACTGGTGGGACATACTATGTTCCCCCGAAATGGCCTGTCTTCTCTCAGATTTTGTTTCCTTGACCAACTCTGTGAAGATGTCAGGAAAAAGTGGTTAGCCACTACCTGTTTTCTCAGGAAAGGTCCATCTTCAGAGCTCTCCTGGCATTTGGCCATCCTCACATCATTAGGTACCAAGAAAACTGACTCTGTCCTTGGTAAATCCAAACAAGTGAGCCCACTGGGACTGGGACTGGGACTGCCTCTGGGTTCCTGGCTTCTTGGATACCAAGTTCAGAGAGTTCCATCACCAAGGAAATGAGGTATGTCACATTCTTTGGAACTGAATGAGGTCACTGCCTTGGCAACCACTTTGTCCTAACAGTTGCTTCCAAGGGTAACATAAGATGGAGGTTGCCCCTACTTCCTGTGACACTGTCATAAGGTAGAATGTATATCACCATTGGCACCCGGGAACAGCTCTGCACTCAGCCCTGGTTTGGTCCATCTTCTGTACAATAAGAAGAGAGAGAGGCAGATTCAGACACATCCCTTCATCCTGACCAGGTTGTTTGCCATGGAAGATGACTTTTGCTCTCTCAGGTGCTTCAAACCTGCCTACAACTTCTCCAGGTATCATTTGTGCATGGACATTTGAGGTTCTCATCAGGTGGAAGGTCCCCAACTTTCCTGTATTGTAAGAACCACTCTGTCCCTGCTCTTCTGTAAAATGATTGAGGGAACAGTGTATACTTGGGGTTAAAAACAGGTTTGATTTGGGTTACGAGTGATTCTGTGTGATGAATAATGGTATTGGGAAACTGCAATATTTACAAGAATATAGAGGTGAAATATAAGTAGGAAAACAGAAATCTAGGTATGATTTGAAGCCCAGAAGGGTTTTGCCCTTAATTGGGATACTTAGCTTTGAATGATGTTCTGCAAAGATGCCTCAGATAATTCGATATACAATGGCATAGGACCTTGTACATTGGATGATTGAATTTAGAAGAGAACATCCAGTCAAAAAGGGATATTCAGTAGGATTAGGAAGATAGTCAGTAGGTTTATGAAGAAGAGTGATTATAGGATTTGGACCAAAAGTTCTTTAGCAATAGACTTTCGGTTGTTGAGTGAATGTAAATGTCAGCACATATGAAGAGTCAGTCACTATGTTGAACTGGGGAAAATATGTAGAAAAGCAGATATCAATAGAAACATTACGAAATCAGGCAAAGTATAAAGTGAGTGATAGAATTAGACATTTTCAACAGGGTTGAGTTTGAATATATTAATTAGGAAAAAAACAAATATGTAGTCACCAATAGGATTGACAATTGGCAGCATTAGGCAACCTGGACATGGATGTTTTTAGAAATCCATGTTCACTTTTCATTTAGGCTTTGGTACAATCATAAGTGTGACCTTTCCATTTTTTGTCCAGAATATTACTGTGATAATGAGGTGACATGAGTATTTCTTTCACCATTTCTGGGAGCAATATATTGAAGATGTAAAATGAGAATCGGGGGTACAAAGAGGTGTACCCTGTTTCTAGGAACATAGAGAAAAAGCATGAATAGACCATACTGTGAATAAATAATATAACTTTTTTGAACTTTAAATAATGAATTGAACTGATATCTGAAAAATTAAAGGAAATCGTATATTGATATACAATCATTCATTCCAACCAGGTATATATGTAATGGAAATATTAGTGTTTTGGTTTATCATGAAGAGTGTGTGAGTTTTGCTTCAAAATGATTATGGAAATTCAAAATAATGTGTTTGGAAAGAAGTCTCATGAAAAGACCAGTCAAGAAACCCTGACAATACATGTGTTCTGAAGCAAGAAGTGGTGAAAGTTGAAACAAATGCTTATTAATTTGTGAACTTGTGGATGAAATGTATATCCTGTGATGTGCAAAAACTGAAGAAACAATAATGTACCAGTGTCGAATACAAATGAATGACAAATTACACATCATGTCCCATAGAAGTCTACTTGCATTGATGTTAGACTGGGTCAGTTACTGTAGAATAATTAGGATTTGTATGCACCATTCACTGAAGTTAGTTTTCAGTACTAGGAAACAAATATGTATTTCAGGTGGATGAATATTTCTGATTATAATCTTGTGAAAAGTGGATTATAAATCCACATACATGAACATGAATGAATTTAGAGAGTGTATATTAGACACATATATTTCATATTTTGAAAAATTTGGAGAGTATATCTATATCTATATCTATATCTATATCTATATACACACACACACACACAAACACACACACACACACAACACTCACAGACATTAAAAAGTACCAATATAAATGCCAATCGAAATTCATCAGTAAATATGTATCATCCACAAATGCAAAAATATTTATTTTACTGAACATGAGTTAATGTATAATGTTGTTCTACTAGGACGCTCTCCTACAGGTTGAATTTTCATTTCCAACAGCATTTAGGAGGAGTGAACTCTTCTCACAATTTGCATCTGCCAAGACAGCCACCTCACAAAAATGTACGTGTGATACCTGGTAGGATTCTATATATGCATATAAATATACATGTGTGAATAGGCTACAGAAAAGGGAAACAAGAATTCACATATTTGTTAAGTTTAAAAACACATGGAGAATATTTCAATTAAAATTTGACTAGATTTATAACTCCTACCTTATATAATGCAAATGTCAAGTCCAACTATACAACATGTCTCCTCTGAAGTACTTGTATTTCTAATGTGTTGGATTAATTTTCTCCATTATATTAGGATGAATAGTCTGAGTCTACTAGGTATGGGTTAGTGTCAGGGATTCAGTATTTCGAATGGAAAATTGGAAAATGAATCCAATGTGTATGTAAATATATGCTGCACAAATATCCTCCCGCTCTCATCCAGAACAATGCCTTGACATTACCTTCACCCCAAGTAAGACAAAATTAGAGGAGAAGAGTTACAAAATCAGTGAATACATATCGGGAATGGAAAATGCTCAGGAGTTCACAACCTTGGAGGTTGTAGAGGAGTTTCCAAAACTAAGGGACAGGGTAAACACTCCACAAACATGGAGCTCTGCTGGCCTAAAAACTTTTTGAGAAACTGCCTCTGAGCTTCCACACTTGAAATATATGTAGTTTTCAGGAGATTTGGCTTCCTCTGTAGTGAGACCATCAAAGCTGGGTCTGCATCTATGTGACCTGGAGGACATGGTTTCTTATTTTCCAATGAACAAGATGAAGCAGTGCTGAATCCTCTCTTTGTAGGTAAACTGAGGCCACTGGGGACTAAGTGTCTCCCCGTGTGGACTGTGATGCCATTTGGTCTTCCTCCAATTTGTGGTGTTTTTGCTGCTGCACTGTGAGTTTGGTATTTGTTTCACGAAATACTAGGAGCTAAACTGGGACACAGTGCTGGAGGGAGTTCTGTCACGTGTGGTGGGTCAGGGTCTGCAAGAGAATGCACCAACTAGGCTCCTATCTCTTACAGCTTACCCCATTGCCCCCTTGTCCATATCAACATGATTCTTAATTTTTCTCTGAAAACTCTAGATATAACAAGACGCCTTTACATATAAGTGTCTGCTGGCTGCACCATGTCAGTTACAAGTCATTTGGAATCCAATGGTAGATCCACATGGCCCTACCACGGATGTTTTATCAAACACCTCCCCACCACTGCTCTAGACCCACTACTCAGCAGGCTCCAACTTACTGGCATCTCTGTTCTACACCATTTTCATGAAACTCAGTAAATCAAGGCACTGTCTGGTATACTCATGATCAGCAACTGGACATCCAATGTTTCTCCAGTGCCACCTGGTGATAGGAATTTCAAAAATTTCATGGTATTTATCTAGCCATTTTTCAAGCATATAGTTGGAGGCACTGTGGGTTTCAGTTCATTCAGCAATCATTAAATGGTGAGGAAGCTCATTTCAATGAAATCTCTGGAGAACACTCACAGGCACTGCATCCCAAAGAGTGGACAAAAGGTCACATTAGGACAGGCCCATTGAGGTCTACAATGTGAGGTCCATGTGTGTTTTGACTCTCAACTATGGCTGCCATTTCTTTAAGAATAAAATCATGTGATATCCTTGCTGAGATTCCCAGGCCTCTGTGGAAATCCACCCGGGGCCTAGGTCTCAGTTTCCAAGAGCGACTTTCATGCGTGGCCTCTTAAAATCCCAACAAAATTCATGGCAATGCTTCTCTGAGTTCAGTTCCAAAACCCAGTCTCTAAGGGGAATCACACCAGAGTTCAAGCCCACGTGGACCCAGTCATTTTTTCCAATGCCACACAAATGACCAAAATTAAAACCAAAACACTCCCACATGGCCCTCATCTTATTCCATATAGTCAATCATCTTAAACTCTGGCTGGAGGTTTCCATGAGGGGCGCAGCCCAGGACAGTGTCCAAAATCAGCTCCTTTGCCGCTCATTTGCCTAAAGTCAGGGTAGCCTGGACACCGTTTCTGTGAACCAGGAGTGAACAAATAAGCCTGCCGTTAATACTTCTGTGTTTCTCCAATTTGAGGCTTACTGATTTTAGGTATCGATTCTTTAGGTGATTTAGAGTCATGCGAAAACACAAGCACCTCTGCAGGGCTTTGAAGAACTCATTTGACCCAAAGAATCCCTATTCTCATTTGATGGAGTGCAGGAACCTAACAGAGGAAGGCAAGAGACTTCATCCACAATGAATGAAATTTTTTGCCATTTTGGTTTTGGAAGCTCACATGGGATCATTCTTAAGATCCATCAGGTGCTGAGAATCTAAGTCACAGCCACACACAGGTCCAAGAGGCTGATAAAGACACATCCCTTTCCAAAGCAATTAAGCAAAGAGCCACAGGTGAGGCCCATTCATTTCCATTTGAAAACTGTTTTCTTCAGGCTTCACAAAGGGGTGGCCTGAGGCAAAGACCTTCCTGACATTCAGTGAAACACAACAATAAGTAAGCAAAAGGCCCAAAGCAGGGTTTCTGCACTGAGACTTTCCTGGTCACACTGATATCTGAGTTTTCTGAGATGCTCGCCATTCTCTTCAGCTATCCAGTACATGGCCATGTCACAGAGCTTGGAGGTGGTACATATTTTGGACACAAATCCATGAGCCTATTCTGGAGAGTGGCCAGAATTCAGGAAGAAAACAACAACTTAGAAAGATAGCGGGTGTTGCACATCGATAAGACAAGCTGCAGTCCATTCATATATTGGGCAGGATGAATTATGGGAAGATTTATACTAGACAGGACACATCCATTAATGCATTCTCTTTTCTAATGTCTACAACAACGGACACAGTGGGATACACAGAAACAGAAACACTCGTCGTGTCAAATGACTTACTAGAAACTGTCCACTCCAAACCAAACAAACCGCCTTTCCTATCTATTCTCAGAACATGAGACAAAACAACAAACCCACACCCACTCCCACAAAGGCACCTCCTTCCCCCAAGTAGGTCTGTGACTATCCGGAGTGTCCTCTGACTGGTGGGACATACTATGTTCCCCCGAAATGGCCTGTCTTCTCTCAGATTTTGTTTCCTTGACCAACTCTGTGAAGATGTCAGGAAAAAGTGGTTAGCCACTACCTGTTTTCTCAGGAAAGGTCCATCTTCAGAGCTCTCCTGGCATTTGGCCATCCTCACATCATTAGGTACCAAGAAAACTGACTCTGTCCTTGGTAAATCCAAACAAGTGAGCCCACTGGGACTGGGACTGGGACTGCCTCTGGGTTCCTGGCTTCTTGGATACCAAGTTCAGAGAGTTCCATCACCAAGGAAATGAGGTATGTCACATTCTTTGGAACTGAATGAGGTCACTGCCTTGGCAACCACTTTGTCCTAACAGTTGCTTCCAAGGGTAACATAAGATGGAGGTTGCCCCTACTTCCTGTGACACTGTCATAAGGTAGAATGTATATCACCATTGGCACCCGGGAACAGCTCTGCACTCAGCCCTGGTTTGGTCCATCTTCTGTACAATAAGAAGAGAGAGAGGCAGATTCAGACACATCCCTTCATCCTGACCAGGTTGTTTGCCATGGAAGATGACTTTTGCTCTCTCAGGTGCTTCAAACCTGCCTACAACTTCTCCAGGTATCATTTGTGCATGGACATTTGAGGTTCTCATCAGGTGGAAGGTCCCCAACTTTCCTGTATTGTAAGAACCACTCTGTCCCTGCTCTTCTGTAAAATGATTGAGGGAACAGTGTATACTTGGGGTTAAAAACAGGTTTGATTTGGGTTACGAGTGATTCTGTGTGATGAATAATGGTATTGGGAAACTGCAATATTTACAAGAATATAGAGGTGAAATATAAGTAGGAAAACAGAAATCTAGGTATGATTTGAAGCCCAGAAGGGTTTTGCCCTTAATTGGGATACTTAGCTTTGAATGATGTTCTGCAAAGATGCCTCAGATAATTCGATATACAATGGCATAGGACCTTGTACATTGGATGATTGAATTTAGAAGAGAACATCCAGTCAAAAAGGGATATTCAGTAGGATTAGGAAGATAGTCAGTAGGTTTAGGAAGAAGAGTGATTATAGGATTTGGACCAAAAGTTCTTTAGCAATAGACTTTCGGTTGTTGAGTGAATGTAAATGTCAGCACATATGAAGAGTCAGTCACTATGTTGAACTGGGGAAAATATGTAGAAAAGCAGATATCAATAGAAACATTACGAAATCAGGCAAAGTATAAAGTGAGTGATAGAATTAGACATTTTCAACAGGGTTGAGTTTGAATATATTAATTAGGAAAAAAACAAATATGTAGTCACCAATAGGATTGACAATTGACAGCATTAGGCAACCTGGACATGGATGTTTTTAGAAATCCATGTTCACTTTTCATTTAGGCTTTGGTACAATCATAAGTGTGACCTTTCCATTTTTTGTCCAGAATATTACTGTGATAATGAGGTGACATGAGTATTTCTTTCACCATTTCTGGGAGCAATATATTGAAGATGTAAAATGAGAATCGGGGGTACAAAGAGGTGTACCCTGTTTCTAGGAACATAGAGAAAAAGCATGAATAGACCATACTGTGAATAAATAATATAACTTTTTTGAACTTTAAATAATGAATTGAACTGATATCTGAAAAATTAAAGGAAATCGTATATTGATATACAATCATTCATTCCAACCAGGTATATATGTAATGGAAATATTAGTGTTTTGGTTTATCATGAAGAGTGTGTGAGTTTTGCTTCAAAATGATTATGGAAATTCAAAATAATGTGTTTGGAAAGAAGTCTCATGAAAAGACCAGTCAAGAAACCCTGACAATACATGTGTTCTGAAGCAAGAAGTGGTGAAAGTTGAAACAAATGCTTATTAATTTGTGAACTTGTGGATGAAATGTATATCCTGTGATGTGCAAAAACTGAAGAAACAATAATGTACCAGTGTCGAATACAAATGAATGACAAATTACACATCATGTCCCATAGAAGTCTACTTGCATTGATGTTAGACTGGGTCAGTTACTGTAGAATAATTAGGATTTGTATGCACCATTCACTGAAGTTAGTTTTCAGTACTAGGAAACAAATATGTATTTCAGGTGGATGAATATTTCTGATTATAATCTTGTGAAAAGTGGATTATAAATCCACATACATGAACATGAATGAATTTAGAGAGTGTATATTAGACACATATATTTCATATTTTGAAAAATTTGGAGAGTATATCTATATCTATATCTATATCTATATCTATATACACACACACACACACAAACACACACACACACACAACACTCACAGACATTAAAAAGTACCAATATAAATGCCAATCGAAATTCATCAGTAAATATGTATCATCCACAAATGCAAAAATATTTATTTTACTGAACATGAGTTAATGTATAATGTTGTTCTACTAGGACGCTCTCCTACAGGTTGAATTTTCATTTCCAACAGCATTTAGGAGGAGTGAACTCTTCTCACAATTTGCATCTGCCAAGACAGCCACCTCACAAAAATGTACGTGTGATACCTGGTAGGATTCTATATATGCATATAAATATACATGTGTGAATAGGCTACAGAAAAGGGAAACAAGAATTCACATATTTGTTAAGTTTAAAAACACATGGAGAATATTTCAATTAAAATTTGACTAGATTTATAACTCCTACCTTATATAATGCAAATGTCAAGTCCAACTATACAACATGTCTCCTCTGAAGTACTTGTATTTCTAATGTGTTGGATTAATTTTCTCCATTATATTAGGATGAATAGTCTGAGTCTACTAGGTATGGGTTAGTGTCAGGGATTCAGTATTTCGAATGGAAAATTGGAAAATGAATCCAATGTGTATGTAAATATATGCTGCACAAATATCCTCCCGCTCTCATCCAGAACAATGCCTTGACATTACCTTCACCCCAAGTAAGACAAAATTAGAGGAGAAGAGTTACAAAATCAGTGAATACATATCGGGAATGGAAAATGCTCAGGAGTTCACAACCTTGGAGGTTGTAGAGGAGTTTCCAAAACTAAGGGACAGGGTAAACACTCCACAAACATGGAGCTCTGCTGGCCTAAAAACTTTTTGAGAAACTGCCTCTGAGCTTCCACACTTGAAATATATGTAGTTTTCAGGAGATTTGGCTTCCTCTGTAGTGAGACCATCAAAGCTGGGTCTGCATCTATGTGACCTGGAGGACATGGTTTCTTATTTTCCAATGAACAAGATGAAGCAGTGCTGAATCCTCTCTTTGTAGGTAAACTGAGGCCACTGGGGACTAAGTGTCTCCCCGTGTGGACTGTGATGCCATTTGGTCTTCCTCCAATTTGTGGTGTTTTTGCTGCTGCACTGTGAGTTTGGTATTTGTTTCACGAAATACTAGGACCTAACTGGGACACAGTGCTGGAGGGAGTTCTGTCACGTGTGGTGGGTCAGGGTCTGCAAGAGAATGCACCAACTAGGCTCCTATCTCTTACAGCTTACCCCATTGCCCCCTTGTCCATATCAACATGATTCTTAATTTTCCTCTGAAAACTCTAGATATAACAAGACGCCTTTACATATAAGTGTCTGCTGGCTGCACCATGTCAGTTACAAGTCATTTGGAATCCAATGGTAGATCCACATGGCCCTACCACGGATGTTTTATCAAACACCTCCCCACCACTGCTCTAGACCCACTACTCAGCAGGCTCCAACTTACTGGCATCTCTGTTCTACACCATTTTCATGAAACTCAGTAAATCAAGGCACTGTCTGGTATACTCATGATCAGCAACTGGACATCCAATGTTTCTCCAGTGCCACCTGGTGATAGGAATTTCAAAAATTTCATGGTATTTATCTAGCCATTTTTCAAGCATATAGTTGGAGGCACTGTGGGTTTCAGTTCATTCAGCAATCATTAAATGGTGAGGAAGCTCATTTCAATGAAATCTCTGGAGAACACTCACAGGCACTGCATCCCAAAGAGTGGACAAAAGGTCACATTAGGACAGGCCCATTGAGGTCTACAATGTGAGGTCCATGTGTGTTTTGACTCTCAACTATGGCTGCCATTTCTTTAAGAATAAAATCATGTGATATCCTTGC
This sequence comes from Callospermophilus lateralis, assembly GCF_048772815.1. Lineage (NCBI taxonomy): Eukaryota > Metazoa > Chordata > Mammalia > Rodentia > Sciuridae > Callospermophilus > Callospermophilus lateralis. Next base: position 713,738 of record NW_027516455.1, on the reverse strand, counting down.
TGAGATTCCCAGGCCTCTGTGGAAATCCACCCGGGGCCTAGGTCTCAGTTTCCAAGAGCGACTTTCATGCGTGGCCTCTTAAAATCCCAACAAAATTCATGGCAATGCTTCTCTGAGTTCAGTTCCAAAACCCAGTCTCTAAGGGGAATCACACCAGAGTTCAAGCCCACGTGGACCCAGTCATTTTTTCCAATGCCACACAAATGACCAAAATTAAAACCAAAACACTCCCACATGGCCCTCATCTTATTCCATATAGTCAATCATCTTAAACTCTGGCTGGAGGTTTCCATGAGGGGCGCAGCCCAGGACAGTGTCCAAAATCAGCTCCTTTGCCGCTCATTTGCCTAAAGTCAGGGTAGCCTGGACACCGTTTCTGTGAACCAGGAGTGAACAAATAAGCCTGCCGTTAATACTTCTGTGTTTCTCCAATTTGAGGCTTACTGATTTTAGGTATCGATTCTTTAGGTGATTTAGAGTCATGCGAAAACACAAGCACCTCTGCAGGGCTTTGAAGAACTCATTTGACCCAAAGAATCCCTATTCTCATTTGATGGAGTGCAGGAACCTAACAGAGGAAGGCAAGAGACTTCATCCACAATGAATGAAATTTTTTGCCATTTTGGTTTTGGAAGCTCACATGGGATCATTCTTAAGATCCATCAGGTGCTGAGAATCTAAGTCACAGCCACACACAGGTCCAAGAGGCTGATAAAGACACATCCCTTTCCAAAGCAATTAAGCAAAGAGCCACAGGTGAGGCCCATTCATTTCCATTTGAAAACTGTTTTCTTCAGGCTTCACAAAGGGGTGGCCTGAGGCAAAGACCTTCCTGACATTCAGTGAAACACAACAATAAGTAAGCAAAAGGCCCAAAGCAGGGTTTCTGCACTGAGACTTTCCTGGTCACACTGATATCTGAGTTTTCTGAGATGCTCGCCATTCTCTTCAGCTATCCAGTACATGGCCATGTCACAGAGCTTGGAGGTGGTACATATTTTGGACACAAATCCATGAGCCTATTCTGGAGAGTGGCCAGAATTCAGGAAGAAAACAACAACTTAGAAAGATAGCGGGTGTTGCACATCCATAAGACAAGCTGCAGTCCATTCATATATTGGGCAGGATGAATTATGGGAAGATTTATACTGGACAGGACACATCCATTAATGCATTCTCTTTTCTAATGTCTACAACAACGGACACAGTGGGATACACAGAAACAGAAACACTCGTCGTGTCAAATGACTTACTAGAAACTGTCCACTCCAAACCAAACAAACCGCCTTTCCTATCTATTCTCAGAACATGAGACAAAACAACAAACCCACACCCACTCCCACAAAGGCACCTCCTTCCCCCAAGTAGGTCTGTGACTATCCGGAGTGTCCTCTGACTGGTGGGCCATACTATGTTCCCCCGAAATGGCCTGTCTTCTCTCAGATCTTGTTTCCTTGACCAACTCTGTGAAGATGTCCTGAAAAAGTGGTTAGCCACTACCTGTTTTCTCAGGAAAGGTCCATCTTCAGAGCTCTCCTGGCATTTGGCCATCCTCACATCATTAGGTACCAAGAAAACTGACTCTGTCCTTGGTAAATCCAAACAAGTGAGCCCACTGGGACTGGGACTGGGACTGCCTCTGGGTTCCTGGATTCTTGGATACCAAGTTCAGAGAGTTCCATCACCAAGGAAATGAGGTATGTCACATTCTTTGGAACTGAATGAGGTCACTGCCTTGGCAACCACTTTGTCCTAACAGTTGCTTCCAAGGGTAACATAAGATGGAGGTTGCCCCTACTTCCTGTGACACTTTCATAAGGTAGAATGTATATCACCATTGGCACCCGGGAACAGCTCTGCACTCAGCCCTGGTTTGGTCCATCTTCTGTACAATAAGAAGAGAGAGAGGCAGATTCAGACACATCCCTTCATCCTGACCAGGTTGTTTGCCATGGAAGATGACTTTTGCTCTCTCAGGTGCTTCAAACCTGCCTACAACTTCTCCAGGTATCATTTGTGCATGGACATTTGAGGTTCTCATCAGGTGGAAGGTCCCCAACTTTCCTGTATTGTAAGAACCACTCTGTCCCTGCTCTTCTGTAAAATGATTGAGGGAACAGTGTATACTTGGGGTTAAAAACAGGTTTGATTTGGGTTACGAGTGATTCTGTGTGATGAATAATGGTATTGGGAACCTGCAATATTTACAAGAATATAGAGGTGAAATATAAGTAGGAAAACAGAAATCTAGGTATGATTTGGAGCCCAGAAGGGTTTTGCCCTTGATTGGGATACTTAGCTTTGAATTATTTTCTGCAAAGATGCCTCAGATAATTCGATATACAATGGCATAGGACCTTGTACATTGGATGATTGAATTTAGAAGAGAACATCCAGTCAAAAAGGGATATTCAGTAGGATGAAGAAGATAGTCAGTAGGTTTAGGAAGAAGAGTGATTATAGGATTTGGACCAAAAGTTCTTTACCAATAGACTTTCGGTTGTTGAGTGAATGTAAATGTCAGCACATATGAAGAGTCAGTCACTATGTTGAACTGGGGAAAATATGTAGAAAAGCAGATATCAATAGAAACATTACGAAATCAGGCAACGTATAAAGTGAGTGATAGAATTAGACATTTTCAACAGGGTTGAGTTTGAATATATTAATTAGGAAAAAAACAAATATGTAGTCACCAATAGGATTGACAATTGACAGCATTAGGCAACCTGGACATGGATGTTTTTAGAAATCCATGTTCACTTTCCATTTAGGCTTTGGTACAATCATAAGTGTGACCTTTCCATTTTTTGTCCAGAATATTACTGTGATAATGAGGTGACATGAGTATTTCTTTCACCATTTCTGGGAGCAATATATTGAAGATGTAAAATGAGAATCGGGGGTACAAAGAGGTGTACCCTGTTTCTAGGAACATAGAGAAAAAGCATGAATAGACCATACTGTGAATAAATTATATAACTTTTTTGAACTTTAAATAATGAATTGAACTGATATCTGAAAAATTAAAGGAAATCGTATATTGATATACAATCATTCATTCCAACCAGGTATATATGTAATGGAAATATTAGTGTTTTGGTTTATCATGAAGAGTGTGTGAGTTTTGCTTCAAAATGTTTATGGAAATTCAAAATAATGTGTTTGGAAAGAAGTCTCATGAAAAGACCAGTCAAGAAACCCTGACAATACATGTGTTCTGAAGCAAGAAGTGGTGAAAGTTGAAACAAATGCTTATTAATTTGTGAACTTGTGGATGAAATGTATATCCTGTGATGTGCAAAAACTGAAGAAACAATAATGTACCAGTGTCGAATACAAATGAATGACAAATTACATATCATGTCCCATAGAAGTCTACTTGCATTGATGTTAGACTGGGTCAGTTACTGTAGAATAATTAGGATTTGTATGCACCATTCACTGAAGTTAGTTTTCAGTACTAGGAAACAAATATGTATTTCAGGTGGATGAATATTTCTGATTATAATCTTGTGAAAAGTGGATTATAAATCCACATACATGAACATGAATGAATTTAGAGATTGTATATTAGACACATATATTTCATATTTTGAAAAATTTGGAGAGTATATCTATATCTATATCTATATCTATATCTATACACACACACACACACACACACACACACACACACACAACACTCACAGACATTAAAAAGTACCAATATAAATGCCAATCGAAATTCATCAGTAAATATGTATCATCCACAAATGCAAAAATATTTATTTTACTGAACATGAGTTAATGTATAATGTTGTTCTACTAGGACGCTCTCCTATAGGTTGAATTTTCATTTCCAACAGCATTTAGGAGGAGTGAACTCTTCTCACAATTTGTATCTGCCAAGACAGCCACCTCACAAAAATGTACGTGTGATACCTGGTAGGATTCTATATATGCATATAAATATACATGTGTGAATAGGATACAGAAAAGGGAAACAAGAATTCACATTTTTGTTAAGTTTAAAAACACATGGAGAATATTTCAATTAAAATTTGACTAGATTTATAACTCCTACCTTATATAATGCAAATGTCAAGTCCAACTATACAACATGTCTCCTCTGAAGTACTTGTATTTCTAATGTGTTGGGTTAATTTTCTCCATTATATTAGGATGAATAGTCTGAGTCTACTAGGTATGGGTTAGTGTCAGGGATTCAGTATTTCGAATGGAAAATTGGAAAATGAATCCAATGTGTATGTAAATATATGCTGCACAAATATCCTCCCGCTCTCATCCAGAACAATGCCTTGACATTACCTTCACCCCAAGTAAGACACATTTAGAGGAGAAGAGTTACAAAATCAGTGAATACATATCGGGAATGGAAAATGCTCAGGAGTTCACAACCTTGGAGGTGGTAGAGGAGTTTCCAAAACTAAGGGACAGGGTAAACCCTCCACAAACATGGAGCTCTGCTGACCTAAAAACTTTTTGAGAAACTGCCTCTGAGCTTCCACACTTGAAATATATGTTGTTTTCAGGAGATTTGGCTTCCTCTGTAGTGAGACCATCAAAGCTGGGTCTGCATCTATGTGACCTGGAGGACATGGTTTCTTATTTTCCAATGAACAAGATGAAGCAGTGCTGAATCCTCTCTTTGTAGGTAAACTGAGGCCACTGGGGACTAAGTGTCTCCCCGTGTGGACTGTGAAGCCATTTGGTCCTCCTCCAATTTCTGTGGTGTTTTTGCTGCTGCACTGTGAGTTTGGTATTTGTTTCACGAAATACTAGGAGCTAACCTGGGACACAGTGCTGGAGGGAGTTCTGTCACGTGTGGTGGGTCAGGGTCTGCAAGAGAATGCACCAACTAGGCTCCTATCTCTCACAGCTTGCCCCATTGCCCCCTTGTCCATATCAACCTGATTCTTAATTTTCCTCTGAAAACTCTCCATATAACAATATGCCTTTACATATAAGGGTCTGCTGGCTGCACCATGTCAGTTACAAGCCATTTGGAATCCAATGGTAGATCCACATGGCCCTACCACGGATGTTTTATCAAACACCTCCCCACCACTGCTCTAGACCCACTACTCAGCAGGCTCCAACTTACTGGCATCTCTGTTCTACACCATTTTCATGAAACTCAGTAAATCAAGGCACTGTCTGGTATACTCATGATCAGCAACAGGACATCCAATGTTTCTCCAGTGCCACCTGGTCATAGGAAATTCAAAAATTTCATGGTATTTATCTAGCCATTTTTAAAGCATGAAGTTGGAGGCACTGTGGGTTTCAGTTCATTCAGCAAACATTAAATGGTGAGGAAGCTCATTTCAATGAAATGTCTGGAGAACTCTCACAGGCACGGCTTCCCAAAGAGTGGACAAAAGGTCACATTAGGCCAGGCCCATTGAGGTCTACAATGTGAGGTCCATGTGTGTTTTGACTCTCAACTATGGCTGCCATTTCTTTAAGAATAAAATCATGTGATATCCTTGCTGAGATTCCCAGGCCTCTGTGGAAATCCACCCGCGGCCTAGGTCTCAGTTTCCAAGAGCGACTTTCATGAGTGGCCTCTTAAAATCCCAACAAAATTCATGGCAATGCTTCTCTGAGTTCAGTTCCAAAATCCCAGTCTCTAAGGGGAATCACACCAGAGTTCAAGCCCACGTGGACCCAGTCTTTTTTTCCAATGCCACACAAATGACCAAAATTAAAACCAAAACACTCCCACATGGCCCTCATCTTATTCCATATAGTCAATCATCTTAACCTCTGGCTGGAGGTTTCCATGAGGGGCGCAGCCCAAGACAGTGTCCAAAATCAGCTCCTTTGCCCCTCATTTGCCTAAAGTCAGGGTAGCCTGGACACCGTTTCTGTGAACCAGGAGTGAACAAATAAGCCTGCCGTTAATACTTCTGTGTTTCTCCAATTTGAGGCTTACTGATTTTAGGTATGGATTCTTTAGGTGATTTAGAGTCATGCGAAAACACAAGCACCTCTGCAGGGCTTTGAAGAACTCATTTGACCCAAAGAATCCCTATTCTCATTTGATGGAGTGCAGGAACCTAACAGAGGAAGGCAAGAGACTTCATCCACAATGAATGAAATTTTTTGCCATTTTGGTTTTGGAAGCTCACATGGGATCATTCTTAAGATCCATCAGGTGCTGAGAATCTAAGTCACAGCCACACACAGGTCCAAGAGGCTGATAAAGACACATCCCTTTCCAAGCAATTAAGCAAAGAGCCACAGGTGAGGCCCATTCATTTCCATTTGAAAACTGTTTTCTTCAGGCTTCACAAAGGGGTGGCCTGAAGCAAAGACAATCCTGACATTCAGTGAAACACAACAATAAGTAAGCAAAAGGCCCAAAGCAGGGTTTCTGCACTGAGACTTTCCTGGTCACACTGATATCTGAGTTTTCTGAGATGTTCGCCATTCTCTTCAGCTATCCAGTACATGGCCATGTCACAGAGCTTGGAAGTGGTACATATTTTGGACACAAATCCATGAGCCTATTCTGGAGAGCGGCCAGAATTCAGGAAGAAAACAACAACTTAGAAAGATAGCAGTTGTTGCACATCGATAAGACAAGCTGCAGTCCATTCATATATTGGGCAGGATGAATTATGGGAAGATTTATACTAGACAGGACACATTCATTAATGCATTCTCTTTTCTAATGTCTACAACAACGGACACAGTGGGATACACAGAAACATTGGCCGTGTCAAATGACTTACTAGAAACTGTCCACTCCAAACCAAACAAACCACCTTTCCTATCTATTCTCAGAACATGAGACAAAACAACAAACCCACACCCACTCCCACAAAGGCACCTCCTTCCCCCAAGTAGGTCTGTGACTATCCGAAGTGTCCTCTGACTGGTGGGCCATACTGTGTTCCCCCGAAATGGCCTGTCTTCTCTCAGATCTTGTTTCCTTGACCAACTCTGTGAAGATGTCAGGAAAATGTGGTTAGCCACTAACTGTTTTCTCAGGAAAGGTCCATCTTCAGAGCTCTCCTGGCATTTGGCCATCCTCACATCATTAGGTACTAAGAAAACTGACTCTGTCCTTGGTAAATCCAAACAAGTGAGCCCACTGGGACTGGGACTGGGACTGCCTCTGGGTGCCTGGCTTCTTGGATACCAAGTTCAGAGAGTTCCATTACCAAGGAAATGAGGTATGTCACATTCTTTGGAACTGAATGAGGTCACTGCCTTGGCAACCACTTTGTCCTAACAGTTGCTTCCAAGGGTAACATAAGATGGAGGTTACCCCTACTTCCTGTGACACTTTCATAAGGTAGAATGTATATCAACCATTGGCACCTGGGAACAGCTCTCCACTCAGGCCTGGTTTGGTCCATCTTCTCTACAATAAGAAGAGAGAGATTCAGATTCAGACACATCCCTTCATACTGACCAGGTTGTTTGCCATGGAAGATGACTTTTGCTCTCTCAGGTGCTTCATACCTGCCTACAACTTCTCCAGGTATCATTTGTGCATGGACATTTGAGGTTCTCATCAGGTGGAATGTCCCCAACTTTCTTGTATTGTAAGAACCACTCTGTCCCTGCTCTTCTGTAAAATGATTGAGGGAACAGTGTATACTTGGGGTTAAAAACAGGTTTGATTTGGGTTACGTGTGATTCTGTGCGATGAGTGATGGTATTGGGAACCTGCAATATTTACAAGAATATAGAGGTGAAATGTAAGTAGGAAAACAGAAATCTAGCTATGATTTGAAGCCCTGATGTGTTTTGCCCTTGATTGGGATACTTAGCTTTGAATTATGTTCTGCAAAGATGCCTCAGATAATTCGATATACAATGGCATAGGACCTTGTAAATTGGATGATTGAATTTAGAAGAGAACATCCAGTCAAAAAGTGATATTCAGTAGGATTAGGAAGATAGTCAGTAGGTTTAGGAAGAAGAGTGAGTATAGGATTTGGACCAAAAGTTCTTTAGCAATAGACTTTCGGTTGTAGAGTGAATGTAAATGTCAGCACATATGAAGAGTCAGTCACTATGTTGAACTGGGGAAAATATGTAGAAAAGCAGATATCAATAGAAACATTACGAAATCAGGCAAAGTATAAAGTGAGTGATAGAATTAGACATTTTCAACAGGGTTGAGTTTGAATATATAAATTAGGAAAAAACAAATATGTAGTCACCAATAGGATTGACAATTGACAGCATTAGGCAACCTGGACATGGATGTTTTTAGAAATCCATGTTCACTTTCCATTTAGGCTTTGGTACAATCATAAGTGTGACCTTTCCATTTTTTGTCCAGAATATTACTGTGATAATGAGGTGACATGAGTATTTCTTTCACCATTTCTGGGAGCAATATATTGAAGATGTAAAATGAGAATCGGGGATACAAAGAGGTGTACCCTGTTTCTAGGAACATAGAGAAAAAGCATGAATAGACCATACTGTGAATAAATACTATAACTTTTTTGAACTTTAAATAATGAATTAACTGATATCTGAAAAATTAAAGGAAATCGTATATTGATATACAATCATTCATTCCAACCAGGTATATATCTAATGGAAATATTAGTGTTTTGGTTTATTATGAAGAGTGTGTGAGTTTTGCTTCAAAATGATTATGGAAATTCAAAATAATGTGTTTGGAAAGAAGTCTCATGAAAAGACCAGTCAAGAAACCCTGACAATACATGTGTTCTGAAGCAAGATGATTAAAGTTGAAACAAATGCTTATTAATTTGTGAACTTGTGGATAAAATGTATATCCTGTTATGTGCAAAAACTGAAGAAACAATAATGTACCAGTGTCGAATACAAATGAATGACAAATTACATATCATGTCCCATAGGAGTCTACTTGAATTGATGTTAGACTAGGTCAGTTACTGTAGAATAATTAGGATGTGTATGCACCATTCACTGAAGTTAGTTTTCAGTACTAGGAAACAAATATGTATTTCAGGTGGATGAATATTTCTGATTATAATCTTGTGAAAAGTGGATTATAAATCCACATACATGAACATGAATGAATTTAGAGTGTGTATATTAGACACATATATTTCATATTTTGAAAAATTTGGAGAGTATATCTATATCTATATCTATATCTATATACACACACACACACACACACACACACACACACAACACTCACAGACATTAAAAAGTACCAATATAAATGCCAATCGAAATTCATCAGTAAATATGTATCATCCACAAATGCAAAAATATTTATTTTACTGAACATGAGTTAATGTATAATGTTGTTCTACTAGGACTCTCTCCTATAGGTTGAATTTTCATTTCCAACAGCATTTAGGAGGAGTGAACTCTTCTCACAATTTGTATCTGCCAAGACAGCCATCTCACAAAAATGTACGTGTGATACCTGGTAGGATTCTATATATGCATATAAATATACATGTGTGAATAGGCTACAGAAAAGGGAAACAAGAATTCACATATTTGTTAAGTTTAAAAACACATGGAGAGTATTTCAATTAAAATTTGACTAGATTTATAACTCCTACCTTATATAATGCAAATGTCAAGTCCAACTATACAACATGTCTCTGGAGAACCTTTGGATGTCCTGTTGTTTATCATGAGTATACTAGACAGTGCCTTGATTGACTGTGTTTCATGAAAATGATCTAGAACAGACATGCCAGTAAGTTGGTGCCTGCTGAGTAGTGTGCCTAGAGCAGTGGTGTGTATGTGTGTCATAATACATCTCTGATGTGGCCATATGGATTTGCCATTGGCTTCCAAATGGCTTGTGACAGACATGGTGAGGCCAGCAGACACTAATATGTAAGGGCGTCTTGTTATATGGAGAGGTTTCATGGCAATGTTATGAATCAGGTTGCAATAGACAAGGGAAAAAGCTATGTTGGATAGAAGCCTGGTTGGTGCATTCTCCTGCAGACCCTGACCCACCGCATGTGGCAGAACTCCATCCAGCACTGTGTCCCTTTTGAACTCCTTGTATTTCGTGAAGCAAATACCAAACTCCCAATGCAGGAGAAAGAAAAACCATGAAAAAGTGGAGGATGACCAAATGGCTTCACAGCCCAGATGGGGAGAGACTTAGCACACACTGGTCACATTTTACTTAAAAGAGAGAATTCACCACTGCTGCCTCATGTTCATTAGAAAATAAGAAACCATGTCCTCCAGGTCACATAGAATCAGACCCAGCTTTGATGGTCTCACGACAAAGGAAGCTAAAGCTCCTGAGAACAACATATATTTCAAGTGCCCATCCTCAGAGGCAGTTTATCAAGAAGTCCTTTAGGCCAGCAGAGCTCCATGTTTGTGGAGTTTTTAACCTGTCCCTTACTTATGGAAACTTCTCTACCACATCCAAGGTTGTGAACTCCTGAGCATTTTCCATTCCAGTTATATATTCACAGATTTTATAACTCTTCTCCACTAATTGTGTCTTACTTGGGGCGAAGGTAATGTCAAGGCATTGTTCTGGATGAGAGAGGGAAAATATTTTGTGTAGCACATATTTGATAGACATTGGATTCTTTTTCCTAATTTCCATTCAAAATACTGAATCCCTGACACTAACACATACCCTACTAGACTCTGACTACTAATCCTAATATGATGGAGAAAAATAACCCAAATAGAACAGAAATACAAGCAGGTCAGAGGAGGCATGGTGTATTTTTGAACTTTTCTTTTGCATAATAAATGGTAGGTGTTATAAATCTAGTGAATTTTTATTTGGAATAGTTTTTCATGTGTTTTTAAAATTAACAAATATGTGAATTCCTGCCTCCCTTTCTCTGTAGCCTATACAGCACATGTATTTTTATATGTACATATAGAATCCTACCTGGTATCACACGTACATTTTTGTGAGGTTGATGACTCGGCAGATATAAATTGTGTGAAGAGACTACCCCTCTTAAACGCTGTTGGAACTAAAAATTCAACCTATGGGTGAGCTTCCTAGTACAACAACATTATACATAATTCCATGTTCAGTAAAGTATATATTTTTGCATCAGTAGATGTTATATATTTCATTATAAATTTCATTTGGCATATATTGCTACTTTTTTATGTTTCTCTGTGTGTTTTTTTGGTATATATATATATATATATATATATATATATATATATATATATATATATACTCTCCTGATTTATCAAAACATGAAATATATGTGTCTTATATACACTCTCTACATTCATACATTCATTCATGTTCATGCATGAGGAAATATAATCAACTTTTCTCAAGATTATTCTTGGAAATATTCATCCACCTGAAATACATATTTGTTTCCTTGTACTGACAACTCACTTCTGTGAATGGTGCATACAAATCCTAATAATTCTACAGTATCTGACCCAGTTTAACATCAATGCAAGTAGATGCCTATGGGACATGATGTGTATTTTGACGTTCATTTATATTCAACACTGCTACATTAATATTTCTGCAGTTTTTGCACATCATAGGATATATATTTCATCCACAAGTTCACAACTTTATAGGTATTTTTTCACTTTTAATCATTTCCTGCTTCAGAACACATGTATTCCTCCCGGTTTCTTAACTGGTCTTTTCATGAGACTTCTCTGCAAACACATTTTTTTTTAATTTCATAATCAGTTTTGAAGCAAAACTCACACACTTTTCATGATAAACCGTAAATCTAATATCACCATTAGATGCATAACTGTTTGGAATGAATGATTGTATATCAATATTAGGTTTCCTGTATATTTTCAGAAATCAATTCAATCCATTATTTAAAGTTCGAACCAGTTATATTATTTATTCACAGTATGGTCTATTCATGCATTATCTCTATATTCATAGGCACAAGGTACACCTATTTGTACCCCCAATTAATTTATACATCTTCAAAATATTGCTTTCCTACATATTTTACCCAGTTCATCATTGTGACTGACTCTTCACATGTGCTGACATTTACATTCACTCTCTACCTGAAACCCTATTGCTAAAGAACTTTTGGTCCAAATCCTATACTCACTCTTTTATCTAAACCAACCGACTATTTTCCTAATCCTACCGAATATCCCTTTTTGACTGGATGTTCTCTTCCACATTCAATCATCCAAATTAGAAGGTACTATGCCATAGTATATTGATTTAACTGAGACAACTGTGCAGGACATAAATCAATGCTAAGTATCCCAATCAAGGGCCCAATGCCCTTCTGGGCTTCAAAACTTACCTAGATTTCTGTTTTCATACTTATATTTCACCTATATATTCTTATAAATATCGCAGGTTCCTAATACAAATATTCATTCCAGAGAATGATTCCTAACCCAAATTGAACATGTTATTAACCCTAACCATACACTTTTCCCTCAATCTAATTTTACAGAAGAGCAGGGACAGAGTTGGTCTTACAATACAGGAATATAGGTGATCTTCCAGCTGCTGAAAACCTAAAAGGTCCATGCTGAAATGATCCTTGGAAAAGATGTAGGCAGCTATGAAGGACATGAGAGAGCAAAAGTCATCTTCCATGGCAAACAACCTGGTCAGGTTGATGGGATGTGTCTGAATTAGCCTCTCTCTTCCTAATGTAGAGAAGATGGACCAAACCATGCCTGTGTGGAGAGCTGTTCCCCTGTGCCTATGGTTGATATACCATTCTAACATATGACTGAGTCACAGCAAGTAGAGGCAGACTCCATCTTTTGGGAACCATGTAAGCAACTGTTAAAACAAAGTGGTTTCCAAGGCAGTGACTTCATTCAGTTCTTGAAGAAAGTGACATCACCTTACAGTTTTGGTAATGAAAGTCTGTGATCTTGGGATCCAGGAAACTAGGCACACAGAGTCAAACCCACTCCATGTCCCAGTGGGCTCACTTGTTTGGATTTAACAAGACAGAGTCACTCTTTCTTTGTACCTACTGATGTGAGGACAGCCAAATGCCTGGAAACTATGAAGACTGGCCTTTCCAGAGAAAGCAGGTAGTTTCTCACCATGGGCTCCTGACAACTTCACAGAGTTGGCCAAAGAGACCAGATTGGAGACCGGACACGTCATTTTGGGGGAACATAGTATGGCCCACAAGTCAGAGGACACTCCGGATAGTCACAGACCTACTTGGGGAAAGGAGGTGACTTTTTGGGTGTGAGTGTGAGTTTGTGGTTTTGTCTCATGTTCTGAGAATAGTTAGGAAAGCTGGTTTTTTTGTTTTGGAGTGGACTGTGTCTAGTAAGTCCTTTGACAAGGTGAGTGTTTCTGTGTCTATATATCATACTGTGTTCGTGATTGTAGACATTAGAAAAGAGAATGCATCAATGGATGTGTCCTGTCTACGAGAAAGCTTCAAAGCATTCATCCCGTGCAATTTATGAATGGACTGCAGCTTGCCGTATGGATGGGCAACTCCTGCCATCTTTCTAAATTCCTGTTTTCTTCCTGAATTCTGGACACTCTCCAGAATACGCTCATGATTTTGTGTCCAAGATATGTACCACCTCCATCTCTGTGACATGGCCATGTACTGGATAGCTGATGGGAATGGTGAGTATCTCAGAAAACTCAGATATCAGTATGCCCAAGAAAGTCTCAGTGGAGAAACCCTGCTTTGGGCCTTTTGCTTACCTATTCTGTTGCCCTGAATGTCAGGAAGGTCTTTGCCTCAGGCCACACTTTGTGAAGCCTGCAGAAAATAGTTTTCAAATGGAAATGAATGGTCATTACCTGTGCCTCTTTGCTTAATTGCTTTGGAAATGGATGTTTCTGAATCAGCCTCTTGGCCCTATGTGAGGCTGTGGCTTAGATTCACAGCACATGATCGGTCTAAAGAAAAATCCCATGTGTGCATCCCAAACCAAAATGGACAAAAGAGCTGTCAGAGTGGTTCTTACAATACAGGAAAGTTGGGGACCTTCCACCTGATGAGAACCTCAAATGTCCATGCACAAATGATACCTGGAGAAGTTGTAGGCAGGTATGAAGCACCTGAGAGAGCAAAAATCATCTTCCATGGCAAACAACCTGGTCAGGATGAAGGGATGTGTCTGAATCTGCCTCTCTCTCTTCTTATTGTAGAGAAGATGGACCAAACCAGGCCTGAGTAGAGAGCTGTTCCCGGGTGCCAATGGTTGATATACATTCTATCTTATGAAAGTGTCACAGGAAGTAGGGGCAACCTCCATCTTATGTTACCCTTGGAAGCAACTGTTAGGACAAAGTGGTTTCCAAGGCAGTGACCTCATTCAGTTCCAAAGAATGTGACATACCTCATTTCCTTGGTGATAGAACTCTCTGAACTTGGTATCCAAGAAGCCAGGCACCCAGAGGCAGTCCCAGTCCCAGTCCCAGTGGGCTCACTTGTTTGGATTTACCAAGGACAGAGTCAGTTTTCTTGGTACCTAATGATGTGAGGATGGCCAAATGCCAAGAGAGCTCTGAAGATGGACCTTTCCTGAGAAAACAGGTAGTGGCTAACCACTTTTTCCTGACATCTTCACAGAGTTGGTCAAGGAAACAAGATCTGAGAGAAGACAGGCCATTTCGGGGGAACATAGTATGGCCCACCAGTCAGTGGACACTCCGGATAGTCACAGACCTACTTGGGGGAAGGAGGTGCCTTTGTCGGAGTGGGTGTGGGTTTGTTGTTTTGTCTCATGTTCTGAGAATAGATAGGAAAGGTGGTTTGTTTGGTTTGGAGTGTACAGTTTCTAGTAAGTCATTTGACACGGCGAGTGTTTCTGTTTCTGTGTATCCCACTGTGTCCGTTGTTGTAGACATTAGAAAAGAGAATGCATTAATGGATGTGTCCTGTCTAGTATAAATCTTCCCATAATTCATCCTGCCCAATATATGAATGGACTGCAGCTTGTCTTATCGATGTGCAACACCTGCTATCTTTCTAAGTTGTTTTCTTCCTGAATTCTGGCCACTCTTCAGAATAGGCTCAGGGATTTGTGTCCAAAATATGTACCACCTCCAAGCTCTGTGACATGGCCATGTACTTGATAGCTGAAGAGAATGGCGAGCATCTCAGAAAACTCAGATATCAGTGTGACCAGGAAAGTCTCAGTGCAGAAACCTTGCTTTGGGCCTTTTGCTTACTTATTGTTGTGTTGCACTGAATGTCAGGAAGGTCTTTGCCTCAGGCCACCCCTTTGTGAAGCCTGAAAAAACAGTTTTGTAATGGAAATGAATGGGCCTCACCTGTGGCTCTTTGCTTAATTGCTTTGGAAAGGGATGTGTCTTTATCAGCCTCTTGGACCTGTGTGTTGCTGTGACTTAGATTCTCAGCACCTGATGGATCTTAAGAATTATCCCATGTGAGCTTCCAAAACCAAAATGGCAAAAAATATCATTCATTGTGCATGAAGTCTCTTGCCTTCCTCTGTTAGGTTCCTGCACTTCATCAAATGAGAATAGGGATTCTTTGAGTCAAATGAGTTCTTCAAAGCCCTGCAGAGGTGCTTGTGTTTTCGCATGACTAACCTAAAGAATCGATACCTAAAATCAGTAGGCCTGAAATTGGAGAAACAAAGAAGTATTAAAGGCAGGCTTATTTGTTCACTCCTGGTTCACAGAAACGGTGTCCAGGCTACCCCGACTTTAGGCAAATGAGGGGCAAAGGAGCTGATTTTGGACACTGTCTTGGGCTGCGCCCCTCATGGAAACCTCCAGCCAGAGGTTAAGATGATTGACTATAAGGAATAAGATGAGGGCCATGTGGGAGTGTTTTGGTTTTGATTTTGGTCATTTGTGTGGCATTGGAAAAAATGACTGGGTACACGTGGGGTTGAACTCTGGTGTGATTCCCCTTAGAGACTGGGTTTTGGAAATGAAATCAGAGAAGCATTGCCATGAATTTTGTTGGGATTTTAAGAGGCCACGCATGAAAGTCGCTCTTGGAAACTGAGACCTAGGCCCCGGGTGGATTTCCACAGAGGCCTGGGAATCTCAGCAAGGATATCACATGATTTTATTCTTAAAGAAATGGCAGCCATAGTTGAGAGTCAAAACACACATGGACCTCACATTGTAGACCTCAATGGGCCTGTCCTAATGTGACCTTTTGTCCACTCTTTGGGATGCAGTGCCTGTGAGTGTTCTCCAGAGATTTCATTGAAATGAGCTTCCTCACCATTTAATTTTTGCTGAATGAACTGAAATCCACAGTGCCTCCAACTTCATGCTTGAAAAATGGATAGATAAATACCATGAAAGTTTTGAAATTCCTATGACCAGGTGGCACTGGAGAAACATGTTGATCATGATTATACCAGACAGTTCCTTGACTTACTGAGTTTCATGAAAATGGTGTAGAACAGAGATGCCAGTAAGTTGGAGCCTGCTGAGTAGTGGGTCTAGAGCAGTGGTGGGGAGGTGTTTGATAAAACATCCGTGGTAGGGCCATGTGGATCTACCATTGGATTCCAAATGGCTTGTAACTGACATGGTGCAGCCAGCAGACCCTTATATGTAAAGGCATATTGTTATATGGAGAGTTTTCAGAGGAAAATTAAGAATCAGGTTGATATGGACAAGGGGGCAATGGGGCAAGCTGTGAGAGATAGGAGCCTAGTTGGTGCATTCTCTTGCAGACCCTGACCCACCACACGTGACAGAACTCCCTCCAGCACTGTGTCCCAGGTTAGCTCCTAGTATTTCGTGAAACAAATACCAAACTCACAGTGCAGCAGCAAAAACACCACAAAAAGTGGAGGAGGACCAAATGGCTTCACAGTCCACACGGGGAGACACTTAGTCCCCAGTGGCCTCAGTTTACCTACAAAGAGAGGATTCAGCACTGCTTCATCTAGTTCATTGGAAATAAGAAACCATGTCCTCCAGGTCACATAGATGCAGACCCAGCTTTGATGGTCTCACTACAGAGGAAGCCAAATCTCCTGAAAACAACATATATTTCAAGTGTGGAAGCTCAGAGGCAGTTTCTCAAAAAGTTTTTAGGCCAGAAGAGCTCCATGTTTGTGGAGTGTTTACCCTGTCCCTTAGTTTTGGAAACTGCTCTACCACCTCCAAGGTTGTGAACTCCTGAGCATTTTCCATTCCAGATATGTATTCACTGATTTTGTAACTCTTCTCCTGTAATTGTGTCTTACTTGGGGTGAAGGTAATGTCAAGGCATTGTTCTGGATGAGAGAAGGAGGATATTTGTGCAGCATATATTTACATACACATTGGATTCATTTTCCAATTTTCCATTCGAAATACTGAATCCCTGACATTAACCCATACCTAGTAGACTCAGACTATTCATCCTAATATAATGGAGAAAATTAACCCAACACAATAGAAATACAAGCACTTCAGAGGAGACATGTTGTATAGTTGGACTTGACATTTGCATTATATAAGGTAGGAGTTATAAATCTAGTCAAATTTTAATTGAAATATTCTCCATGTGTTTTTAAACTTAACAAATATGTGAATTCTTGTTTCCCTTTTCTGTAGCCTATTCACACATGCATATTTATATGCATATATAGAATCCTACCAGGTATCACACGTACATTTTTGTGAGGTGGCTGTCTTGGCAGATACAAATTGTGAGAAGTGTTCACTCCTCCTAAATGCTGTTGGAAATGAAAATTCAACCTATAGGAGAGCGTCCTAGAAGAACGACATTATACATTAACTCATGTTCAGTAAAATAAATATTTTTGCATTTGTGGATGATATATATTTACTGATGAATTCGATTGGCACTTATATTGGTACTTTTTAATGTCTGTGAGTGTTGTGTGTGTGTGTTTCTGTGTGTGTGTGTGTGTATATATATATAGATATAGATATAGATATAGATATAGATATACTCTCCAAATTATTCAAAATATGAAATGTATGTGTCTAATATACACTCTCTAAATTCATTCATGTTCATGTATGTGGATTTATAATCAACTTTTCACAAGATTATAATCAGAAATATTCATCCACCTGAAATACATATTTGTTTCCTAGTACTGAAAACTAACTTCAGTGAATGGTGCATACAAATCCTAATTATTCTACAGTAACTGACCCAGTCTAACATCAATGCAAGTAGACTCCTATGGGACATGATATGTAATTTGTCATTCATTTGTATTCGACACTGGTACATTATTATTTCTTCAGTTTTTGCACATCATAAGATATACATTTGCCAAGGCAGTGACCTCATTCATTTCCAAAGAATGTGACATACCTCATTTCCTTGGTGATGGAACTCTCTGAACTTTGTATCCAAGGAGCCAGGCACCCAGAGGCAGTCATAGTCCCAGTCCCAGTGGGCTCACTTGTTTGGATTTACCAAAGATAGAGTCAGTCATTCTTGGTACCTACTGAAGTGAGGATTACCAAATGCCTGGAGAGCTCTGATGAGGGAGCTTTCCTGAGAAAGCAGGTAGTGGCTCTCCACTTTTTCCTTACAACTTTACAGAGTTGGCCAAGGAAAACAGATCTGAGAGAGGACAGGCCATTTCGGAAGAACAGAGTATGGCCACCAGTCAGAGGGCACTCTGGTTAGTCACACACCTATGGGGAAGGAGGTGCCTTTTTGGGAGTGGGTGTGGGTTTGTGGTTTGTCTCATGTTCTGAAAATAGGTAGGAATGGCGGTTTGTTTGTTTTGGAGTGAACTGTTTCCGGTAAGTCGTTTGAAGAAGTGAGTGTTTCCATGTCTGTGTATCCCACTGTGCCTGTGGTAGTAGACATGAGAAAAGAGAATGCAGCAATGGATGTGTCATGTCTAGTATAAAGCTTCCCAGCATTCATCCTGCCCAATTTATGAATGGAGTGTGGCTTGCCTTATGCACGGGCAACACCTAATACCTTCCTAAGTCCCTGTTTTCTTCCTGAATTCTGGCCACTCTCTAGAATAGGCTCATGGTTATGTGTCCAAGATATGTACCAAATCCAAGGTCTTTGACATGGCCATGTACTGGATACCTGAATGGAATGGCCAGCATCTGAGAAAACTCAGATATCAGTGTGACCAGGAAAGTCTCAGTGGAGATACCCTGCTTTGGGCCTTTTGCTTACCTATTGTTCTGTTGCCCTGAATATCAGGAAGGTCTTTGTCTCATGCAACCCCTTTGTTAAGCCTGAAGAAAACAGTTTTCAAATGGAAATGAATGTGCATCACCTCTGGCTCTTTGCTTAATTTCATTGGAAAAGGATGTGTCTGATTCAGGCCCTTTGCCCTGTTTTAGGCTGTGACTTAGATTCTCAGCACCTGATGGATGTAAAGAAAGATCCCATATGTGCATCTAAACCAAAATGGAAAAACGTTCAATCAATGTGCATGAATTATATTGCCTTCCTTTGTTAGGTTTCTGAAATCCATCATGTCAGAATAGGGATTCTTTGGGTGAAATGAGTTCTTCAAATCTCTGCAGAGGTGCTTGGCTTTTCTCATGACTCCAATTCACAAAAAGAATCTAGACCCCACAGTCAGAGAGCCTCAAATTGGAGACGTGAAGCAGTATTAAGGGCAGGACTATTTGATCACTCCTGGTTCACAGGAAGGGTGTCCAAGCCACCCTGACATTCGGCAAATGAGGGGCAAGGGAGCTTATTTTGGACACTGTCTTGGGATGTGCCTCTCATGAAAACCTCCATCCAGATGTTATGATGAGTATCTTTATGGTAGAAGATGAGGGCCATGTAGGAGTGTTTTGGTTATAATTGTGGTCATTTGTGTGGCAGTTGGAAGAGATGACTGGGTCCACCTGGGCTTGAATTCTGCTGTGATTCCCCTTAGAGACTGAGTTCTGGAACTGACCTCAGAGAAGTATTGACATGAATTGTGTTGGGATTTTAGGAGGCCAGGAATGAGAGTTGCCATTGGAACCTGGGATCAAGGCCCAGAGTGGCTTTCCACAGAACACTGGGAATCACAGCCAGGATATTACATGATTTTATTCTGAAAGACTTGGCAGGCATAATTGAGATTCAAAACCCACTTGGACCTCGCTTTGTAGACCTCAATGGGCCTAGCTTCATGTGAATTTTTGGCCACTCTTTGGGTAGACTTGCCTGTGAGAGTGCTCCAGAGATTTCCCTGAAATTAGCTTCGACACCATTTAATGGTTCCTGAATGAATTGAAACCAACATTGCCTCCAAATGCATCTGTGAAAAAATGCTAGATAATTACCATGAAATTTTAGAAATTCCGATGACCAGCTGGCACTGGAGGACCTTTGATGTCCTGTTGATGATCATGAGTATACCAGACAGGGACTTGATTGACTGGGTTTCATGAAAATGGTGTAGAACAGAGATGCCAGTAAGTTGGGGCCTGGTAAGTAGTGGGCCTAGAGCTGTGTTATGCAAATGTGTGATAAAACATCTGTGATGGGGCCATGTGGATCTTCCATTGGCTTCCAAATGGCTGTGACTGACATGGTGCAACCATCACACCCATATATGTAAAGGCATATTTTTATATGGAGAGGTTTCAGGGCAATGTTCAATATCATGTTGCTATTGTCAAGGGGGCAAGCTACTTGAGATAGAACCCTGGTTGGTGCATTCTCCTGCCAACCACAACTGACAGAACTCCCTTCAGCACTGTGTCCCATTTGAACTCGTTGTATTTCATGAAGCAAATACCAAACTCCCAGTGCAGCAGCAAGAAACACCACGAAAATTTGAGGATGACCATTGGTTTCACAGTCCACACGGGAAGACCCTTAGCCCTCAGTGGCCAAAGTTTGCCTACAAAAAGAGAATTCATCACTGCTGCCTCATTTTTATTTGAAAATAAGTAACCATTTCCTCCAGGTCACATAGATGCAGATCCAGCTTTGATGGTTTCACTACAAATAAAGCTAAAGCTCCTGACAACAACATATATTTCAAGTGCCCAACCTCAGAGGCAGATTCTCAAAAAGTCTTTTGGCCAGCAGAGCTCCATGTTTGTGGAGTGTTTACCCTGTCTCTTACTTTTGGAAACTCCTCTACCACCTCCAAAGATGTGAAATCTGGAGCATTTTCCATTCTAGATATGTATTCACAGATTTTCTAACTCTTCTCCTCTAATTGTGTCTTACTTGAGGCGAAGGTAATGTCAAGGCATTGTTCTGGAGGAGAGTGGGAAGATTTTTCCGTAGCATATATTTGCATACACATTGGATTCAGTGTCCTATTTTCAATTCAAAATACTGAATACCTGACTCTAACCCATACCCTACCAGACTCTGACTACTAATCCTAATATGATGGAGAAAAATAACCCATAAAGAATAGAAATACAAGCAGTTCAGAGTAGGCATGGTGTATAGATGGACTTGCCTTTTGCATGATACAGAGTTGGAGTTATAAATCTAGTCAATTGTTTGTTGAAATAGTTGTCCTTGTATTTTTAAGGTTAACAAATATGTGAATTCCTGTCTCCCTTTCTCTGTATTCTTATATGCACATATAGATTCCTATCTGGTACCACACGTACATTCTTGTGAGGTGGCTGACTTGGCAGATACAAATTGTTAGAAGAGATCACTCCTACTAAACCCTGTTGGAACTGAATATTCAACCTATGGGTGAGCTTGCTAGTTGAACAGCATTATACATAAATCCATGTTCAGTAAAATGAATATTTTTAGATCTGTGGATGGTATATATTTTATAATGAATTTTGATTGACATATATATTGCTACTTTTTTGTCTGTGTGTTTGTTTTATGTATATGTATATATATATGTATATATATATATATATATATATATATATATATATATATAGTATATATATATATACACTCTCCAGATTTTACAAAATATGAAATATATGTGTCTTATATTCACTCCCTAAATTCATTCATGTTCATGTATGTGGATTTATAATCAACTATTCACAAGATTATTCTCAAAATATTCATCCACCTGAAATTTGTCCAATGCTCTCAAATATCAATCCTATTTGTGACTACATATTTGTTTCTTCCTAAGATTTTATATTTAAACTCAACCCTGTTCAAAATGTCTAATCCTATCACAAACTTTATACTTTGCCTGATTTTGTAATGTCTCTATTGATATATGCTTTCCTACATATTTTCCCCACTTCATCATTGTGACTGACTCTTCACTTGTGCTGACATTTACATTCACTCTCTAATCGAAATCCTATTGCTAAGAAACTTTTGTTCCAAATCTTATACTCACCCTTCTTCCTAAACTTACTGACTATCTTCCTAATGCTACAGACTATCCCTTTTTGACTGGATGTTCTCTTCTACATTCAATCATCCAAGTAAACGTGGTGCGAGCTTCAGAGGAGGAGACTACCAACAGGCTATCTCATGCAACATCAAAGGGTTTATTGGGTGTCCAGAATGCTGGGGTTCAGTGCTCACCTGAATAGAGCAGATAGCCCTGAGAATTGCTGAAGTAGAGCTTATATACTTTCCCTGGAGAGAGAAGGGAGGGAATTGTATTGATGGGTCAGGGCGAGTGGGCGGTTTGCATGCAACTGGGAGAGGGAGTACATTCTGCAATTTGGCAACTGGGGATAGAACATTCTGGGAACAAGTTTTGCAAACATTTCTCAAGATTTCAACAGTGTTCTGTTAAGCATACAGAAAAACAAGATGTGACAAGTACCTATTTTATTAATATTTCATTCCCCACTTCTTCTTCTGGCTAATTTTAATCATAAAAATGATCATTGGAGGGTGTCACATTCAATGTCTGCTAGTGGGGTATTACCATAAGTTTAACTCCTCCAATTTGAGCCTGGAGAAAAGACATTACACGGTTGAGCAAACAGGGTTTTATAGTTAGCAATAATATGAGGATTATTATTGGACCGGCCAGGGTTGATAAAAACGTAGTTAACCAGGGGGACTGTGTGAACCAAGACTCAAGCCACCCTTTTGGGCCCTCTCTCACTTGTTGATGCTCTTCAAGGTGTCTTTTAAATTTACTCATAGATTTTATTACGACTCCAGTATAGTCAGCATAAAAACAACATTCTTCCCTCAATGCAGCACAAAGGCCCCCTTCTCTAATGAAGAGGAGGTCCAACCCTCAACTGTTCTGTAAAACAACTTCAGAGAGAGAGGTTAAAGTTTCATGCAAAGCCCTGAAGGAGGTTTCTAATATCTTACTTTTGCTCTATTGCTGCTTCTAATTGGGTCATCTTTTGTGTCCCATGGACAATGCCACTGGTTCCTCTGCCCACCCGTGCAGCAACTCCTATTCCTAATAGGATGGCTAAAGTGAGGGATATATGTTCCCAGTGGAACCGGTTGTATGCCCCCCCTATTTGATCTTCAAATGAACCTGCGTCATGATAGAGCACTCTGGGAAACATCTGCACCATTACACAATTTATCACATATCTTGATCATTTCATGAAAACATAAACGATGTTTAAGTATATAGAATTATGCTGTTGTAGGCACTGACAAAGCAAGGCACCTAAGATAGCACTCAAGAGAGGGAAACAGTCCTATTTGGTTGCAACCGGATTCAGAGGGCATTGCTTCTATTGTAATCAATTAATCCCCTGAAACTCAAGTTTAGGTAGTTTCAAAATTTTGTACCCAACATATAAGGGATGGGGCTCAGAAGTTCACAGTCTTCAGAAGTTTAAAAAAGCAGTATTTGTTTCTGTTTTTCCTTCTGTTCCTGGCAAGTTAACTTTTCAAGGACACCTGGGAGGAGGAGAGCTTTTTCTTCCCTTTCTTATTTTCCCCCTGCCAGCTGTTACCATGGAGCCTGGTTGGTAATTTCTTTATCTTAGAAATGTAGCCATCTCTGTGAAGCCCCAGCTGAAGGCCAGAGGACTTGTTCACATATTTTGTGAAAAACTAGTTAGGGGTTGTCTAGCTTAGAAGTACTGAGATTTTTAAGCCAGTGGCCAAGTAGAACAGGGCAATACAAAAGAGAATGTTTATCTACATTAAAGTCTTTATTGGGACTGTTTTGCTGAAAGTTCAAAACTCAGCCATGGTGAAGACTTCTGAAGAAGGTCATTTAAGACTTTTCTGTGGGCCTGGTACAGAGGGGGAAAGACGGGGAAGGTGGGGCTGAGAGCACCTCCGAGGATCTGAGAATGAGGGAAAAGAGAGATGTAAAAGAATAATGCGAAAGGGTATTGGGAATTTCCTAGCAGCAAACTTGAGCAGTAGATCAGGTAGAGCAGAGTGAAAGACGGGAGTGAGGATCCCAAAATCCTGTGAGGGACTTTAAATTTTAGTAACCTGTTTTCAGTGATGACAAAGCAACTTTAAAGGCCAATTATATTACATCTTGGATAAGGGTCTCAGGGCTCTCCTCAGCTCGTTTGAGCATTGGGTTAGCTGGTAAGAGGACCTGGTGGGATCCGGTGAGGGCACTGACAGGAGATGAGAGGAATGAGTCGGTGGAGCGGTACCTATGTACCTGCTACCTCAGCAAGGGGGCGATGGTCTGAGAACTGGTGGAGCTTTGGGTTTCTGATCTAGTTATTGGAGGGGAGAAATCAAGTTGCTGAGATGGGAGTGACATCAGAGGGTCTGGAGCAGAAGGCTGAGGATAATGATCTATTGGAGAAGCATAGTTCAGGATGTGAGTGAGGGAGGGAAAAGGCTTCCACATAGGGGAATTTCCTTTCACTCTTTTGAGCACTTGCAGAAGTCAAAAAGGTCACACAAAATTTGAGGATCTAGAGACCCCTCTGGGTGACATAGTTTTTGGTTGTCTAATTGGTAATGTGGCCAATGCTGTGTACTGAATTTGATGAAGAATTGGGGTTCCATCAGGCAGCCCCTGTATGCACACATTCCCATGACATACAGAAAAAGTCGGCTTTTCCCCCACACAGCCATTACTCTTTGTGGCTTTGATAGTCTGCCAGGCAAACTTAGTAATCTAGACTAGCCAACCTGCATCTGGCTCGCGTGTCCCTGCATCCATAATGTTTGTTTCCATTATCTATGGTACAGAAGGGATTTAATGGTATTTTAGTGGGATCCTCTTCATCAGGGATATCACAATAGGAAATACCTATAGCCAGCTAACAAATGTCTGGGTGGAGAGATGGCCACCAGGTCCCTAAGGGGGCTGTATGCGAGATAGACCATACTTCTTTTCCAGTAGGATTTGTGATCAGCCATCACTGCTTAATGGGCTGATGAGGGTTAGGACTACTTGTAGCCAAGGGGAGAGTATATAACCTTATTCACATTGCGAATACACAATTTGAAACTGTTACCAGTCTTTTTCAGTTTCCAGAAAGATTCTGTACAGGGAGCAGGCTTGAGATGAGAGGCATGGATCCAGGAAGTGATTCTGTTTACGTTTACCACTGTAGGTGTTATAATAGCACCTAGTATGGTCCTTTTCAGCGGGGTACCAGGGATGACACCTGATATCATCTTACATAGATGAAATCTCTTACTTGATATGGATGTGGAATCCCCTGGTTCCCAGTTGGGTAGGCAGTGGCCAGCTGTTTTCACAGGTATTACTGAGTTCTTTCAAGATCTTTAAGTCTGTCAAGCAAGGGGGTGTGGAAAGGATCTTTAGGTCTTACAGTTGGGCTTAGGTCCCCTACTGGAGGAGGGCCACCATAAAGAATTTCACACGTGGTAAGGTTACTCAAAGAAACAAAGGGATTTTTTCTTGCATGAAACATTGCATAAGGCAGGACCATAGTCCAATCTTATGCTGGTCTCTAAGCTTAATTTCATTAAGGTCTCTTTAATGGTTCTATTCATTCTTTCTACTTGTCTTGAACTCTGTGGTCTATAAGCACAATTTAACTTCCAATTAATCCCCAGGTTCCTGGCTAACCCCTGACTTACCTGGGCCATGAACATCGGTCCATTGTCAGATCCTATTACCGGCTTAGCTTCCTCCAATGGTAGAGAGGCTTAGTCAGCAGCAGCGGAATCACTTAGAGTGTGTTTTGTGTTAGGGGACGAGGGCAGGAGTTTGGAGGGGGAGAAGAGTCCAGTAGAGTCAAATCTGTGACTCAGGGAGAACAGAGGGTGGAGGAGGAGGAGGTTGAGAGGGTTTGAGAGATCATGGGGGAAGGAGTAGGAGCAGAGGTAGGGGCAAGGAAAGGCTTCACCCATGGAGGAGGAGATTTGCAGAGGTCCTGCCAAGTTAAGATATATGGCTGTTGATCCGGATGGCTATGTGGCGCTGGCTGAAAGACAATACCTCTGACTTTTTAAATTAGTGGGAAGTAGAAAGATCCTTCTAGGGGCCATAGGACTCCAAAGATGGGCCATTCTGAGGCACAGAGATTCTGCCAGGTCCAGCGTTTTACTAAAAAAAGAAAGATTCTGAGCCCTTAAGCGGACTTTGTTCCAGTGATCAAGGGTCAGGGACAGAGGCATTGACGTGCTCTGTTCCATAATGAAAGTTCCACAAACAGTAAAAGCAAGGACACACGACACAGATAAGACAAGACCATAAAGACAGGCAATGAACGTCCAACACTGAGACCAGGAATGAGTAGCCGGCAAAACCCAATGGTATGGCAATAACGAATCTAAAAGAAAATATCACTGAGTCGAGAAGACTATTGTTCCTTGATTTCCCGAGTTCTCTGCAGGGTCCTCCAGAGAGGTGCCCTTTGTCTCTGTGACACGTCTCTCAGCCACCATCGGAGAGAGCCCAGGCTCTTCATCGCCAGCAATTTTGCCAAGTCCTAACAAGAAACCTGAAACCGGAAAGAGGCGCCTTACTTGCTCCAAGAGGAGCCCGTTGGGGTCTCTCGTCCGCCACTGCTGGAACTCGGTGGAACCTCAATATGTAAAGGTCAGGCGAGTGTCAGAGGAAGATACTACCAAGAGACTGTCTCATGCAACAGCAAAGGGTTTATTTGTGGTCCAGCATGCTGGAGCTCAGAGCTAAATTAAATAGAGCAGAGACCTCTGAGAACAGCTTAAGCAGAGCTTATATACTTTCCTTGGAGAGGGAAGAGAGGGAAGTTTAGTGATGGGTAAGGGCGAGTGGGCGATTTGCATGACACCGAGTGAGGGAGTACATTCTGCAGTTTGGCTGTTGGGAACAGTACATTCTAGAACAAGATTAGCAAACATTTCTCAAGATTTCAAAAGTGTTTTGTTAAGCATACAGAAAAACAGGAAGTGACAAGTACCTATTTTATTAATTTTATTAACCTTTCACTACCGACTATGCCTTTTTGACTTGATGTTTCTTCTACATTAATTCATGCAACGTACAAGGTGCTATGCCATTGTATATCGATTTATCTGAGACAACTCTGCAGAACGTAATTCAACACCACGTATCCCTATCAAGGGCCCAATGCCCTTCTGGCCTTCAAATCATAATTAGATTTCTTTTTTCATACATATATTTCACCTATATATTCTTCTACACATAGCAAGTTCTCAATACGATCATTCATCCAGCAAAATAATTTCTAACCCAAATCGAGCATGTTTTTAACCATAACCGGACACTGTTCCCTCAATCTAACTTTACAGAAGAGCAGGAAAGGAGTTGATATTACAATACAGAAATGTAGAAAAACTTCCACCTGCTGAGAACCTCAAAGGTCCATGCAGAAATGATCCCTGGAGAAGATGTAGAAAGCAATAAAGGACCTGAGAGACCAAAAGTCATCTTCCATGGCAAACAACCCTGTCAGGATAAAAGGTTGTGTCTGAATCAGATTTTTTTTTAATGTAGAGATCATGGACCAAACCAGGCCTGTGTGGAGATCTATTCCTGGGTGCCTTTGGTTGATATACCATTCTAACTTGTGAAAATGTCACAGGAAGTAGGGGCAGCCTCAATCTCTTGGGACCCTTGGAAGCAACAGTTAGGACAAAGTGGCTGCCAACACAGTGCCCTCATTCAGTTCAGGAAGGAAGTGACCTCACCTCACTTTCTTGGTGATGGAACTCTCTGAACGTGGGATCCAGGAAGCCAGGCACACAGAGCCAATCCCAGGCCCAGTCCCAGTGGTCTCACTTGTTTGGATTTACCAAGGACATGGTCAGTATTTTTTGGTACCTACAGATGTGAGGAAGGCCAAATGCCAGGAAAGCTCGGATGCAGGGTTTTTCATGAGAAAGCAGGTAGTTGCTCACCGTTGGCTCCTAAGAAGTTCACAGAGTTGGCCAAGGAGACAAGATCTGAGACAGGAAAGGCCATTGTGGGGGAACATATTATGGCCCACAAGTCAGAGGACACTCTGGATAGTCACAGACCTACTTAGGGGAAGGAGGTGCCTTTGTGGGTGTGGTTGTGGGTTTGTGGTTTTGTCTCATTTTCTGAGAATAGGTAGGACAGTCGGTTTGTTTCATTTGAAGTGGACTGTTTCTAGTAAGTCTTTTCACAGGGCGAGTGTTTCTATGTCTGTGTATTCCACTGTTTCCGTGGTTGTAGACATTAGAAAAGAGAATCCATCAATGGATGTGTCGTGTCTAGTAGAAAGCTTCTCAGCATTCATATTGCCCCGTTTATGAATGGACTGTAGCTTGCCTTATCGATGAGCAACACCTGCTACCTTCCTAAGTTTCTATTTTCGTCCTGAATTCCGGCCAATCTCAAGAATAGGCCCATGGTTTTGTGTCCAAGATATGTACCACCTCCAAGCTCTGTGACATGGCCATGTACTGGATAGCTGTAGGGGATGGCGAGCATCTCAGAAAACTCAGATATCAGTGTGACCAGGAAAGTCTCAGAGGAGAAACCCTGCTTTCGGCTTTTGCTTACCTATTGTTCTGTTGCCCTGAATGTCAGGAAGGTCTTTGCCTCAGGCCACCCCTTTCTGAAGCCTGAAGAAAACAGTTTTCAAATGGAAATGAATGGGCATACCTGTGGCACTTTTCTTAATTGCTTTGGAAAGGGATGTGTCTGAATCAGGCCCTTGGCCCTGTGTGTGGCTGTGGCTTAGATTCTCAGCACCTGATGGATCTAAAGAAAGTTACCATGTGTGCATCCAAAAGAAAATTCGCGAAAAGAGCAATTATTGGGATGAAGTCTCTCGACTTCCTCTGTAAGGTTCCTGACCTCCATCAAGTGAGAATGGGATCCTTTGGGTCAAAAGAGTTCTACAAAACCTGCAGAGGCTAGCCCATTGTGCTTGGGTTTTCTCATGACTAAAATTCACATAAAGAATCTAAACCCCACAGACAGTAGTCCTCAAATTGGAGCGGTATTAACGGCAGGCCTATTTGATCACTTTTGGTTCACAGGATGGGTGTCCAGGCCACCTTGACTTTAGGCAAATGAGGGGCAAAGGAGCTTATTTGGGACACTGTCTTGGTCTGTGCCCCTCATGGAAACCTCCAGCCAGATTATGATGAGTGTCTATATGAAAGAAGATGAGGGCCATATGGGAGGGTTCTTGTTTTAATTGTGGTAATTTGTGTGGTAGTTGGAAGAGATGACTGGGTCCATCAGGGCTTGAACTCTGGTGTGATTCCCCTTAGAGACTGAGTTCTGGAACTGACCTCAGAGAAGTATTGCCATGAATAGTGTTGGGATTTTAGGAGACCACGCATGAGAATCGCTTTTGGAAACTGAGATCTAGGCCCAGGATGGCTTTCCACAGAGCTCAGGGATTCTGAGCCAGGATATCACATGATTTAATTCTTAAAGACTTGGTAGCCATAGTTGAGAGTCCAAACACACATGGACCTCACATTGTATACCTCAATGGGCCTGGATTCATGTGTCCTTTTGGCCACTCTTTAGGAAGGCTTGCCTATGAGTGTTCTCCAGAGCTTTCATTGAAATGAGCTTCCTCACCATTTAATGGTTCCTGAATTAAATGAAACCCACAGTGCCTCCAACTTCATCCTTGAAAAATGACTAGATTAATACCATGAAATTTTTGAAATCCCCATGACCAGGTGGCACTGGATAACCTTAAGATATCCTGTTGCTGATCATGAGTATAACAAAAAGTGCCTTGATTGACTGAGTTTCGTGAAAATGGTGTAGAACAGAGATGCCAGTAAGTTGGAGCCTGCTGGGTAGTGGGCGTAGAGCAGTGGACTATAGGTGTGTAAATAAATATTTTTGGTAGGACCACCTGGATCTTCCATTGGCTTCCAAATCTTGCGACTGACATGGTGCAGGCAGCAGACCTTTATATGTAAAGGCATCTTGTTATATGTAGAGGTTTCAGGGCAATGTTCAGAATCAGGTTGCTATAGTCAAGGGGAAAGCTATGTGGGATAGAAGCCTGGTTCGTACATTCTCTTGCTGACCCTGACCAACCACACATGACAGAACTCCCTCCAGCATTGTGTCCCAGTTGAACATATTGTATTTCATGAAGCAAATACCAAATTCCCAGTGCAGCAGTAAGAAACACCCTGAAAAGTGGAGGATGACCAAATGGCTTCACAGACCACACGGGAAGACACTTAGCTCCCAGTAGCAACAGTTTACCTACAAAGGGAGATTTCAGACCTGCTGCCTCATGTTCATTACAAAATAAAGAACCATGTCCTCCACGTCACATAGATGCAGACCCAGATTTTTGGTGTCACTACAAACAAAGCTAAATCTCCTGACAATTACATATATTTCTTTTTCTTTTTTAAATTAATTTTTATTGTAGGTTGTTCAAAACAGTACATACTTCTTGATATATCAAATTTCACACTTTGATTCAAGTGGGATATGAGCTCCCATTTTTACTCCATATACAGATTGCAGAATCACATCAGTTGCAGAACCATTGATTTACATATTGCCATACATATATTTCTTGTGCCTAACCTCAGAGGAAGTTTCTCAATAAGTCTTTAGGTCAGCACAGCTCCATGTTTCTGGAGTGTTTACCCTCTCCCATACTTTTGTAAACTCTTTTACCACCTCCAGTGTTGTGAACTCCTGAGCATTTTTCATTCCACATATGTATTCACAGGTTTTCTAACTCCTCTCCTCTAATTGTGTCTTACTTTTAGCGATGGTTATGTCAAGGCATTGTTCTGGATAAGAGAGGGAAGATTTTTGTGTATCACATGTTTGCATACACATTAGATTCATTTTCCTATTTTCCATTTGAAATACTGAATCCCTGACACTAACCCATACCCTACTAGACTCTGACTACTAATCCTAATATCATGGAGAAAAAAAAACCTAACTGAATAGAAGTACAGTTCTTTTATAGGAAGCATGGTGTATATTTGTATTTGTCTTCCTCTTTATCAAGAGTATGTGTTTTAAATTTAGTAAACTTTTCATTTTAATATTTCTCCATGATTTTTTAAAGTTATCACATATGTAAATTCCTGTCTCCCTTTCTCTGTATCCTATTCAGCACATGTAATTTTTTTATGCATATACAATATCCTACCTGGTATCACACGTACATTCTTGTAAGATCACTGACTTTGGAATATAAAAATTGTGAGAAGAGATGACTCTCCCTAAATAATGATGGAACTGAAAATTCCACCTATGGTTGAGCTTCCTAGTGAAAAACACTATACATAAATCCATGTTCAGTAAAATGAATATTTTTGGATTTGTGAATGAATTATATTTCATGATGAATATCGATTGGCATATATATTGCTAAATATTAATGTGTGTGTGTGTGTGCATGTGTGTGTGTGTGTGTGCGTGTGTGTGTGTGTATATTCTACGGATTTTAAAAAAATATGAAAAATATGTGTCTTATTATACACTCCCTAAATTCATTCATATTCATTTATGTTCATTTAAATTCAAATTTTCACAAGATTATTCTCAGTAATATTCATACACCTGAAATATATTTTGGTTTCCTACTACTGAAAACTAAGTTCAGTGGATGGTGCTTAAAAATCCTAATATTTCTACAGTAACTGACCCAGTTTAACATCAATGCAAGTAGATTGCTATGGGACATGATGTGTAATTTGAAGTTCATTTTTACTCAACACTGGTACATTACTATTTCTTCAGTTTATGGACATCATAGGATGTATTTTTTCATCCACAACTTCACAAAATTTTTTGGCATTTGGTTCACTTTCAATTACTTACTACTTCAGAACACATGTATTCCTCCATGTTTCTTTACTGGTCTTTTCACTAGACTTCTTTCTAAACACATTATTTTCGATTCCATAATCATTTTTGAAGCAAAACTCACTCTTCACGATAAAACGTAACCCTAATAATACCATTGCATATATAACTCGTTGGAATGATGGTATATATATCAATATAAGATTTCCAATATATTTTCAGATGCAAACTCAATCCATTATTTAATGTTGGATCCAGTTACATACTTTATTCACAATATGGTCTATTCATGCATCATCTCAATAATCATCAACACAAGGTACACCTATTTGTATCCCCAGTACTAATTTATAAGTTTCCAGAATATTACTCCCCTTTATGGTGGAAGAAATACTTATGTCACCTGATCTACATATACATTTTACCACAGTAGTATTCTGGACACAAAATGCAAAGGTCACACATATGATTGTACCAAAGACTAAATGGAAAGTGACCATGGATTACTAAAAGCATCTATGTCCAGGGTGCCTACTGCTCTGAAATGTCAATCCTATTGGTTACTACATATTTGTTTCTTCCTAAGATTATATATTTAACCTCAAGCCTGTTGAAAATATTTAATCCTATCACTCACTTTATACTTTTCCTGATTTCCTAATGCCCCTATTGATATCTGCTTTCCTACATATTTTTCCCAGTTAATCATTGTGACTGTCTCTTCACATGTGCTGACATTTACATTCACCCTCTAACTGAAAACCAATTGCTAAAGAACTTTTGGTCCAACTCCGAGACTCACTCTTCTTCCTAAACCTACTGACTATCTTCCTAATCCTACAGACTATCCCTTTTTGACTGGATGTTCTCTTCTACTTTCAATCATCCGAGGTATAGGGTACTATGCCATTGTATATCGATTTATCTGAGACCTTGGTGCAGAACATAATTCAATCTAAGTATACCAATCAAGGGCCCAATGTCTTTCTGGGCTTCAAATCTTTCCTAGATCTCTGATCTCATACATATATTTCATATTTATATTCTTATAAATATCACAGGTTCCCAATACCATAATTCATCCAGCAGAATGACTCCTAACCCAAATCGAACATGCTATTAACACTAACCATACACTGTTCCCTCAATCTCACTTTACAGAAGAGCAGGGACAGAGTTGGTCTTAAAATCCAGGAAGGTAGGGTATCATCCACCAGCTGAGAACCTCAAAAGTCCCTGCAGAAATAATCCCTTGAGTAGGTGTAGGCAGGTATGAAGGATCTGAGAGAGCAAAAGTCATCTTCCATGGCAAACAACCTGGTCAGGTTGAAGGGATGTGTCTGAATTAGCCTCTCTCTTCCTAATGTAGAGAAGATGGACCAAACCATGGCTGTGTGGAGAGCTGTTCCCCGGTGCCTATGGTTGATATACCATTCTAACTTATGAATGAGTCACAGCAAGTAGAGGCAGACTCCATCTTTTGGAAACCTTGGAAGCAACTGTTAAAACAAAGTGGTTTCCAAGGCAGTGACTTCATTCAGTTCTTGAAGGAAGTGACCTCACCTTACATTATTGGTGATGAAAGTCTGTGATCTTGGGATCCAGGAAACAAGACACACAGAGTCAAACCCACTCCATGTCCCAGTGGGCTCACTTGTTTGGATTTAACAAGACAGAGTCACTCTTTCTTAGTACCTACTGATGTGAGGACAGCCAAATGCCTGGAAACTATGAAGACTGGCCTTTCCAGAGAAAGCAGGTAGTTTCTCACCACGGGCTCCTGACAACTTCACAGAGTTTGCTAAAGAGACCAGATCGGAGACAGGACACGCCATTTTTGTGAACATAGTATGGCCCACAAGTCAGAGGACACTCCGGATAGACACAGACCTACTTGGGGGAAAGAGGTGCCTTTTTGGGTGTGAGTGTGAGTTTGTGGTTTTGTCTCATGTTCTGAGAATAGTTAGGAAAGCTGGTTTGTTTGTTTTGGAGTGGACTGTTTCTAGTAAGTCCTTTGACAACGTGAGTGTTTCTGTGTCTATATATCATACTGTGTCCGTGATTGTAGACAGTAGAAAAGAGAATGCATCAATGGATGTGTCCTGTCTACGAGAAAGCTTCAAAGTATTCATCCTGTGCAATTTATGAATGGACTGCAGCTTGCCGTATGGATGGGCAACTCCTGCTATCTTTCTAAATTCCTGTTTTCTTCCTGAATTCTGGACACTCTCCAGAATACGCTCATGATTTTGTGTCCAAGATATGTACCACCTCCATCTCTGTGACATGGCCATGTACTGGATAGCTGATGGGAATGGTGAGTATCTCAGAAAACTCAGATATCAGTATGCCCAAGAAAGTCTCAGTGGAGAAACCCTGCTTTTGGCCTTTTGCTTACCTATTCTGTTGCCCTGAATGTCAGGAAGGTCTTTGCCTCAGGCCACACTTTGTGAAGCCTGAAGAAAATAGTTTTCAAATGGAATTGAATGGTCATTACCTGTGCCTCTTCGGTTAATTGCTTTGGAAATGGATGTGTCTGAATCAGCCTCTTGGCCCTATGTGAGGCTGTGGCTTAGATTCACAGCACATGATGGGTCTAAAGAAAAATCCCATGTGTGCATCCAAAACCAAAATGGACAAAAGAACTGTCATGGTGGATAGAGTCTCTCGCCTTCCTCTGTAAGGTTCCTGACCTCCATTAAGTGAGAATAGGGATCATTTGGGTCAAGTGAATTCTTTAAAGTTCTGCAGAGGCTATCCCATAGGTTCGTGGGTTTTCTCATGACTCCAATTCACATCTATGTTTACAGAAGAGCAGGGACAGTGTTGGTCTTACAATACAGGAATGCAGTGGATCTTCCATCTGTTGAGAACCTCAAAGCTCCATGCAGAAATGATCTCTGGAGAAGATGTAGGCAGCTATGTAAGACCTGAGAGAGCAAAAATCATCTTCCATGGCAAACAACCTGGTCAGGATTAAGGGTTGAGTCAGAATGAGCCTATCTCTTCTTAATGTAGAGAAGACGGACCAAACCCGACCTGTGTGGAGAGCTGTTCCCTTTTGCCTACGGGTGATATACCATTCTAACTTGTGAAAGTGTCACAGGAAGTAGGGGCAGCCCTCATCTCATGGGACCGTTGGAAGCAATTGTTATGACAAAGTGGTTGCCAAGGCAGTGATCTCATTCAGTTCCTGAAGGAAGTGATCTCATCTCACTTCCATGGTGATGGAACTCTCTGAACTTGGGATACAGAAAGCCAGGCACCCAGAGCCAGTCTCAGTTCTAGTCCCAG
Organism: Callospermophilus lateralis; assembly: GCF_048772815.1. NCBI lineage: Eukaryota > Metazoa > Chordata > Mammalia > Rodentia > Sciuridae > Callospermophilus > Callospermophilus lateralis. Next base: position 678,488 of record NW_027516455.1, on the reverse strand, counting down.
TGGTCTCACTTTTTTGGATTTACAAAGGACAGAGTCAGTCTTTCTTGATACCTACTGATGTGAGGATGGCCAAATGCCAGGAAAGCTCGGAAGAGCGGCTCTTCCTGAGAAAGCAGATAGTGGCTCACTCCTGGCTTCTAACAACTTCACATTGTTGGCCAAGAAGACCAGATCTGAGACAGGTCAGGCCATTTCGGAGGATCATAGTATGGCCCATCAGTCAGAGCACACTCCGGAGAGTCACAGACCTATTTGGGGGAAGGAGGTGCCATTGCGGGTGTGGGTTTGTGGTTTTGTCTCATGTTCTGAGAATAGTTAGAAAAGGCGGTTTGTTTGGTTTGGAGTGAACTGTTTCTAGAAAGTCGTTTGACAATGCAAGTGTTTCTATGTCTCTGTATCCCACTGTGTCCGTGCTTGTAGACATTAGAAAAGAGAATGCATCAATGGATGTGTCCTGTCTCATAGAAAGCTTCCCAGCATTCATCCAGCACAATTTATGAATTGAATGCGGCTTGCCTTATTGATGGGCGATACCTGCTACCTTCCTAAGTTGCTGTTTTCTTCCTGAATTATGGCCAATCTCCAGAATAGGCTCATGGTTTTGTGTCCAAGATATGTACTACCTCCAAGCTCTGTGACATGGCCATGTACTGGATAGCTGAATGGAATGGCGAGCATCTCAGAAAACTCAGATATCAGTGTGACCAGTAAAGTCTCAGTGGAGAATCCCTGCTTTGGGCCATTTGCTTACCTATTGTTCTGTTGCCCTGAGAGTCAGGAAGGTCTTTGTCTCAGGCCAACCCTTTGTGAATCCTGAAGGAAAGATTTTTCAAATGGAAATGAATATGCTTTACCTTTGGCTCTTTCCTTAATTGATTTGGAAAGAGATGTGTGTGAATCAGCCTCTTGGCCCAGTGTGATTCTTTGACTTAGATTCTCAGCACCTGATGGATCTAAAGAAAGATCCCATGGGTGCATAAAATCCAAAATGGCAAAAAGAGCAGTCATTGTTGATGAAGTATTTTGCCTTCCTCTGTAAGGTTCCTGAATTCCATCAAGTGAGAATAGGGATCTTTTGGGTCAAATGAGTTCTTCAAATCTATTCAGAGGCTATCCAATAGGTGCTTGAGTTTTCTCATCTTTCCAATTCACATAAAGAATCTGTACCCGACACTCAGTAGGACTCAAATTGGAGAAGCAGAGCAGTATTAAGGGCAGGCCTTTTGATCACTGCTGGTACACAGGAAGGGTGTACAGGCCACTGGGAATTTAGGCAAATGAGGGGCAACAGAGCTTATTTTGGACACTGTCTTGGGCTACGCTAATGCTATCAAATGTCAATCCTATTGTTGACTTCATATTTGTTTTATCCTAAGTTCACATATTCATCCTCAACCCTGTTGAAAATATCTAATCCCATCACTCACTTTATTCTTTTCCTGATTTCCTAATGTCTCTATTGATATCTGCTTTCCTACATATTTTGCCCTGTGCATCATTGTGACTGACTCTTCACTTGTGTTGACATTTACATTGACTCTCTAACCAAAACCCTATTGCTAAAGAACTTTTGTTCCAAATCCTATACTCACTTTTCTTCCTAAACTTACCGACTATCTTTCTAATCCAACTGACTATAACTTTTTGAATGGATGTTCTCTTCTACATTCAATGATCCAAGTACAGTTCAGGTTTCTATTCAACCGGGTGAGGGAGTAGATTCTGCAGTTTTGCAATTGGGGACAGCACATTCTGGGAACAAGATTAGCAAAGAGTTCTCAAGATTTCAACAGTGTTTCGTTAAGTGTACAGAAAAACAGGAAGTGACAAGTACATATTTTATTAACCTTTCATTCCAAACTTCTTTTTCTGGCTACTTTTAATCATAAAAGTGATCTTTGTGGGGTGTCACATTCTATGTCTGCTAGTGGGGTATTACCATAATTTTAATTTGTCCAATTTGAGCTTGGAGAAAAGAAATTACATGGTTGAGGAAACATTGTTTTATAGTTAGTAATAATATGAGGATTATTATTGGACCGGCCAGGGTTGATAAAAACGTAATTAACCAGGGGGACTGTGTAAAAAAAGACTCAAACTACCCTTTTTGTGTCTCTCTCTCTCGTTGTTGCTCTTCAAGGCATCTTTTTAATTTACTTATAGATTTTTTTACAACTCCAGTATTGTCGACATAAAAACAACATTCTTCCCTCAATGAAGCACAAAGGCCCCCCTCTGTCATGAAAAGGAGGTCCAACCCTCGACTGTTCTGTAAAACAACTTCAGAGAGAGAGGTTAAAGATTCCTGCAAAGCTGTGATGGAGGTTTCTAAAATCTTTAAGTTTTGATCTATTGCTGCTTCTAATTGGGTCACTTGTTGTGTCCCATGGACCAGAGCAGTGGTTCTTGTGCCCAACCCTGCAGCAACTCCTATTCGTAATAGAATGGCTAAGGTGAGGGACATATGTTCCCAGCGGAACCGGGTTGTATGTCCCCCTCTTTGATCTTCAGATGAACCTGCATCATGATAGAGCACTATGGGAAACATCTGCACCATTTCACAATTAATCACATCTGTTGACCATTTCATGAAAACATAAACAATGTTTAAGTATATAGAATTATACTGTTGTAGGGACGGACAAGGCAAGGCACCTAAGATAGCACCAAAGACACGGAAACAGTCTTTTTTGGTTTCAACCAGATTCAGAGGGCATTGCTTCTGTTGTAATCAATTAATCCCCTGAAACCCAAGTTACGTAGTTTCAGAATTTTGTACCCAACACGTAAATGAAGGGGCTCAGAAGTTCACAGTCTGCAGAAGTTCACAAAAAGCAGTTTTTGTTTCTGTTTTTTCCTCAGTTTGGGCAAGTTAACTTTTCAAGGACACATGGGTGGGGGTGTCTTCCCTTTCTTTTTTTCCCCCTTCCAGCTGTTTCCATACAGCCCAGTTTGTAACTTTTTTATCTTAGAAATGTAGCCATCTCTGTGAAGCCCCAGCTCAAGGCCAGAGGACTTTTTTTCAAATATTTTGTGAAAAACTAGTAAGGGTGTGTCTAGATCAGGAGTGCTGAATTTTTTAGCCAGTTGCCAAGGAGACCAGGGCAACAGAAAAATAGGAAGTTTATCTACAGTGAACTCTTTTATAGGGACTCTTTTGCTGAAAGTCCTAAATCAGCCATGGTGAAGAGTTCTGGAGAAGGTCAGTTAAGACTTTTCTGTGGGCCTGGTACAGAGGGGGACAATTTGGAAGGCAGGGATAAGAGCAGCTCTGTGGATCTGAGAATGAGGAAGGAGAGATGTAAAAGAATATTGGGAGAGGGCTTTGGGATCTTAATAGCAACAAAAACTTGAGCAGTAGAACAGATAGAACAGAGGGGGAGACGGGAGTGAGATTCCAAAAAGCCTGTGAGGGACTTTAAATTCTTAGTAACCTGTTTTTAGTGATGACAAAGCAACATTAAAGGCCATTTTCATTACATCTTGTATTAGGGTCTGAGGATTCTTCTCAGTGGGTTTGAGCTTTGCATTAGGTGGTAAGAGGACTGGGTGGGCCCCGGTGCGGGCACTGACAGGAGAGGAGAGGAGTGAGTGAATGGAGTGGTACCTCATTACCTGCGACCTCAGCAAGGGAGCAATGGTCTGAGAACCAGTCGAGATTTGGGTTTTTGATCTAGATATTGGAGGGGAGAAATCAAGTTGCTGAGGTGGGAGTGACAGCGGAGAGTCTGGAGCACAAGGCTGAGGGTGAGCATCTATCGGAGAAGCATAGTTCAGGATGTGAGCAAAGGAGAGAGAAGGCCTCCACATAGCGGAATCTCCTTTCACCCTTTTGAGCACTTGCAGAAGTTAAAAAGGTCACACAGAATTTGAGGATCTAGAGACCCCTCTGGGGGCCATCGGTTTTGGTTATCTAATTCGTAATATGGCCAATGCTGTGTACAGAATTTGATGAGGAGTTTGGGTTCCATCTGACTGTCCCTGTATGCTCACATCCCCATGACTTACAATAGAAGTCTGCTCTCCCCCCCCACAGCCGTGACTGTTTGTGGCTTTGATAGTCTGCCGGGCAAACATAGTAATCTAGGCTAGCCAACCTGCATCTGGCTCACGTGTCCCTACATCTATAATGTTTGTTTCCATTATCTATGGTACGGAAGGTATTTAATGGAATTTTAGTGGGATCCTGTTAATCAGGGATATCCCAATAGGAAAGACTATAGCCAGCTGACAAATGACTGGGTGGAGAGATGGCCACCAGGTTCGTAAGGGGGCTGTATTCGAGATAGGCCATACTTCGTGTCCAGTAGGATTTGTGATCAGCCATCGCAGCTTAAGGGGCTGATGAGGGTTAAGACTACTGATCGTCAAGGGGAGAATAAATATCTTCCAGGATCTTCTTTACAACCATTTGCGATGTTTCTTTTTTCTTCTTTTTTATTTCTTTTTTTTGTGTGTGTGTGGGGAAGGCTTCAATACATCCTGAAAATGTATGTTCAAAGACTAGGAGTTATTTAAGTCCATACCTTACTGGCTTAATTTCAGTAAAGTCCACTTCCCAGAATTGTCCTCGTCTGGTTCCTCATAGGTGCTTTCCTGCAGGAAGCTTGGAAGTGTAAGCTTTAACCAATTAATGGACCTGACAGGCTTTTGTTACCCATTCAGTTATTTCCTTTTGCTGTGAGTAGGTTAGTGGAAAACTGTGTTCTTGATCCTTCACGAATGAATGCAGTTTCTTTGAACAAAGGTGAGTGAGTTGATGAACATTTGCTACTGACATCGTTAGACCCATGATTATAGGAGTAGTTACTGAAGGATTAAAAAATTCCACTTGGGGGCCTTCAGGGTTAAAAGTTATTTTGGCCCAGAGCTTGGTGAGCAGAACTCTGCCCATCAATGGGGCCAGGCATTCTGGGATTACTAGGAAGGAGTGATGGATTTTTCCTTTTCCCTGGTCCATGGTCCTCGTAGTTGTCAAAGCCCGATATTTACTTCTGTTAGACTCTTGAATTAGAGACCTTTTATTCGGTAGAGGGCCCAATGGGCCTTACGGGCTGAGTATATTCCCCCTGTATCTACTTCAAAGTTTATTGTGTTCCCCTCCACTTCAAAAGTTACCTTGAGGTCAGGGAGAGGATCTGAGCCCGGACTTTCTTAGTATTCCTCCAGAGTCAGAATATCTGGCTGGCATGGCTGTCTCTTTCTAGGGCACTCTTTGGCCCAGTGTCCTTTTTCTTTAGAGTAGGCACATTGATCTGAGGCCAGGGGTGGCCTCTAGTGTGTGCCCAGGTATCCCTTCCTGTCTCTCTGTTTCTTAATTTCTGGCCTATTTGTTGTTGTGACCAGGACCTTTGTCAATGCCTTAGTCTGTCTTTTGTTTCTTTTATCCTCACTCAGCTCCCTTCTCTTCCTCAGTTTCTCTCTTAAAGTATACCTTCTCGGGTTCTCTGACAAAATCCCTCAAAGTCATATCTTGTAATCCATCTAAGCATTGTAACTTTCTTTTAATATCCAGGGCAGCTTTCCCAATAAAGGCCATTGTGACAGATGCCTTTTGATCCTCTGCCTGAGGATCGAAAGGAGTATGTCTCTTATATGCCTACATAATTATCTCTAGGAACATAGAGGGAGATTCATCAGGCCCTTAAATAATCTCTCTTACCTTGGCCAAATTAGTTGGTCACCTAGCGGCCACTAAGATACCCACTATTAGAGCCCGGCGATAAGTGGACAGATGCTCCCTACCTTGAAAGGTGTTGGGGTCCCAGTTGGGTCGTTTCAAGAGAAAGCCGGCTTTGAATATATTGGGAAGTTTTGTCGGTCACGCATTTGGTCCGAGGATACTTTTTTCTAGCATCCAGGAGGATTCTCTTTTGTTCCTCTCTCATGAAGAGAGTTTCTAGGAGTTGTTGGCAGTCATCTCAAGTAGGTTGGTGTGAAAACATCAATGACTTCACCAGACCTGAGAGCCAGGTTGGGTCCTCGGTAAAAGGGGGATTGTTATTTTTCCATTTATATAGGTCTGAAGAGGAGAAGGCCAATACTGGTAGGCTTGCATTTTTTCCCTATGGCCATCATCAATCATTGGCCCTTAGGGATGGAGGGAAGCAACACGGGAGTTCCAGGGTTTTCAATCATTTGCCACCGGCGAGTTCCTTTAGCAACTCCAACTTCCTCCAGGGGAGGAGGGGCTGTGTGTGACGCAGGGGAGTTATCTGGAGGGCCCTGGGCTGGCTTAGCTTCCTCCAATTGCGGAGAGGCTAGTCAGCAGCTGGAGAATCACTTAGAGGGTGTTGGGGGTTGTGGGACAAGGGTAGAAGATAAGGAGGGGGACGAGAGTCAAGTAGAGTCAAATCTTGTGACTCAGGGAGAACAGAGGGTGGAGGAGGAGGAGGAGCAGAGGGGTTGAGAGATCGTGGGGGAAGGAGTAGGAACGGGGACAAAGCAAGGAAAGGCTTCACCCACGGAGGAGGAGATTTGCAGAGGTCCTGCCAAGTTAAGGTATATTCCTGTTTATCAGTATGGCTATGTGGCCCTGGCTATAAGACAATATCTCTGTCTTTTTAAATTACTGGGAAGTAGAAAGATCCTTCTAGGGGCCATCCGAATCCAAAGGTGGGCCATTCTGTGGCACACAGAGTCTGCCAGGTCCAGCGTTTTACTGAAAAAGAAACATTCTGAGCCCTTAAGCGGACTTTGGTCCATAGATCAAGGGTCAGGGACAGAGGCATTGAAGTGATCTGTCCCATAATGAAAGATACACAAACATTAAATCAACGACACAGGACACAGACAAGAGAAAACAATAAAGACAGGCAATGGACGTCCAACACTGAGACCAAGACTGAGCAGGTGGCAAAACCCGATGGGCTGGCAATACCGAATCTGAAACAAAGTATCACTGAGTCGAGGAGACTATTATTCCTCGATTCCCGAGTCCTCTGTGGCGTCACCCAGGGACTTGGCTTGTAGCTCTGTGACACGTCTGCCAGCCACCATCAAAGAGAGCTCACACACTTCATCGACAGCCATTTTGCCAAGCCCTAACCTGAAACCTGAAACCAGAAAGAGGTGCCTTACTTACCCTGAGAGTAGCCCATTGGGGTCTCTCGTTCACCGCTGCTGGATTTTGGTGGAACCTCCATATATAAATATCGGAAGAGCATTGGGGGAAGAGACCACCAAGAGACTCTCTCATGCAAAAACAAAGGGTTTATTGGGGGTCCAGCATGCTGGGGCTCAGAGCTCGTTTGAATAGAGCAGAGAACCCTGAGAACAGCTTAAGCAGAGCTTATATACTTTCCTTGAAGAGGGCAGGGAGGAAAGTTTATTGATGGGCCTGGGCGGGTGAGCAGTTTGCGTGCAACTGGGTGAGGGAGTACATTCTGAAGTTTGGCAGTTGGGGACAGCACATTCTGGGAAAAAGATTAGAAATCACTTCTCAAGATTTCAACAGTGTTTTATTAAGCATACAGAAAAACAGGAAGTGACAAGAATCTATTTTATTAACATTTCACTACCGACTATACTATGCCAGATTTCCTAAAGTCTCTATTGATATCTGCATTCCTACATATTTTCCCCAGTTCATCATTGTGATTAATTCTTCACATGTGCTGACATTTACATTCACTCAATACCCGAAACCCTATAGCTAAAGAACTTTTGGTCCAAATCCTATACTCACTCTCCTTTATAAACATACCGACTATCTTCCTAATACTACTGACTATCCATTTTGACTGGAAGTTCTCTTTGAAAATCAATCATCCAAGTTACAAGGTCCTATGCTTAATACCCAATCAAGGGCACAATGGCCTTCTGGGCTTCAAATCTTACCTAGATTTTTGTTTTCAGATTCATATATTTTACCTATATATTCTTGAAAATATCGCAGGTTCCCAATACCATTATTCATCCAGCAGAATGATTTCTATTCCAAATCAAACCTGTTATTAACCCTAACCATACACTGTTCCCTCAATCTAACTTTAGAGAAGAGCAAGGACAGAGTTGGTCTTAAAATACAGGAATTTAGGGGATCTTCCAACTGCTGAGAAACTCAAAGGTGTATGCGCAAATGATCCCTAGAGAAGTTGTATTCACCTATGAAGGAACTGAGAGAGCAAAAGTCATCTTTCATTGCAAACAACCTGGTCAGCATGAAGGGATGTGTCTGAATCAGCCTCTCTCTTCTTTATGTAGAGAAGAAGGACCAAACGAGGCCTCTGTGGAGAGCTGTTCCCGGTTACCAATGTTTGATATACCATTCTAACTTGTGAAAGTGTCAAAGGAATTAGGGACAGCCTCCATTTCATGGGACCTTTGGAAGCAAATGTTAGGACAACGTGCTTGCCAAGGCATTGACCTCATTCAGTTCCTGAAGGAAGTGACCTCACCTCACATTCTTGGTGATGGAACTCTCTGAACTTGGGATCCAGGCATCCAGGCACACAAATCTAGTCCCAGGCCCAGTCCCAGTGGTCTCACTTCTTTTGATTTACTAAAGACAGAGTCAGTCTTTCTTGGTATCTACTGATGTGAGGATGGCCAAATGCCAGAAAAGCTCTGAAGAGTGGCCTTTCCTGAGTAAGCAGGAAGTGGCTCACTGTTGTCTCCTGACAACTTCACAGAGTTGGCCAAGGAAACCAGATCTGAGACAGAACAGGCCATTTGATGGGAACATAGTACGGCCCACCAGTCAGAGGTCACACCCGATAGTCAGAGACCTACTTTGGAAAAGGAGGTGAATTTGTGGGTGTGAGCGTGTGTTTGTGATTTTGTCTCATGTTCTGAGAATAGGTAGGAAAGGCAGTTTGTTTGGTATGGAGTGGACGATTTCTAACAAGTGATTTGACAAGGCGAGTGTTTTTATGTCTGTGTATCCCACTGTGTCCATGGTTGTAGACATTAGAAAAGAGAATGCATCAAAGGATGTGTCCAGGCTAGTAGAAAGCTTACCAGAATTCTTTCTGCCCAATGTATGAAAGGAATGCGGCTTGCCTTATGGATGGGTAACACCTGCTATCTTCCTAAGTTCCTGTTTTCTTCCTGAATTCTGGCCACTCTCCAGAATAGGCTCATGATTTTGTGACCAAGTTATGTACCACCTCCAAGCTCTGTGACATGGCCATGTACTGGATAGCTGAAGGGAATGGCAAGCATCTCAGAAAATTCAGATATCAGTGTGACCAGAAAAGTCTCAATGGAGAAACACTGCTTTGGGCCTTTTGCTAACCTAATGTTCTGTTGCCCTGAATGTCATTAAGGTCTTTGCCTCATGCCTCCCCTTTGTGAAGCCTGAAGAAAACAGTTTTCAAATGGAAATGAATATGGATCACCTGTGGCTCTTTGCTTAATTGCTTTGAAAAGGGATGTGTCTGAATCAGCCTCTTGGCCCTGTGTGAGGTTGTGGCTTAGATACTCAGCACGTGGTGGATGTAAAGAGAGATCCCATGTGTGCATCCAAAACCAAAATGGCCAAAAAGCAGTCCTTGGGGATGAAGTCTGTCGCCTTCCTCTTTAAAGTTCTTGAACTCCATCAAGTGAGAATAGGGATCCTTTGGGTCAAATGGGTTCTTCAAAGACCTGCAGAGGAGCTTGTGTTTTCTCATGACTGCAAATCACATAAAAATATATACCTGACACTCAGTTTTCCACAAATTGGAGAAGCATAGAAGTATTAACGTCTAGCATATTTGATCACTCCTGTTTCACATGAAGGGTGTCCAGACCACCCTGAATTTACGCTAATGAGGGGCAAGGGAGTTATTTTGGACACTCTTTGGACTCCGCCACTCATGGAAACCTTCAGCCAGAGGTTGTGATTAGTGTCTATATGGAAGAAGATGAGGGCCATATGGAGGGTTTTGGTTTTAATTTTGGTCATTTGTGTCCGGTTGGAAGACATGACTGGGACCACCTGGGCTTGAACTCTGGTGTGATTCCCCTTAGAGACTGAATTCAGAGAAGTATTGCCATGAATTTTGTTGGGATTTTAGGAGTCCACCCATGAGAATCACCCTTGGAAACTGAGATCTAGGCCCAGGGTGGCTTTCCACAGAGCCCTGGGTATCTCAGCCAGAAGATCACATGATTTAATTCTGAAAGACTTGTCAGCCATTGTTGAGAGTCACAACACCCATGTACGTCACATTGTAGACCTCAATAGGCCTGGCTTCATGTGACATTTTGGCCACTCTTTGGGAAGCCTTGCCTGTGAGAGTTCTACAGAGCATTCATTGAAATGAGCTTCCTCACCATTTAAAGGTTCCTGAATGAATTGAAACCCACAGTGCCTGCCACGTCATCCTTGAAAAATGCCTAGATAAATACCATGAAATTTTTGAAATTCCCATGACCAGGTGGCACTGGAGAAACTTTGGATGTCCTGTTGCTGATCGTAAATATGCAAGACAGTGCCTTGATTGAGTGGGTTTCATGAAAATGGTGTAGAACAGAGATGCCAGTATGTTGGAACCTGCTGAGTAGTGGGCCTAGAGCCGTGGTAGGCAGGTGTGTGATAAAAAATTTGTGGTGGGGCCATGTGGATCTGCCATTGGATCCCAAATGGCTTGTGACTTACATGGTGCAGCCAGCAGACCCTTCCATGTAAAGGCTTCTGGTTATATGGAGATGTTTCCGGGCAATGTTTAGAATCAGGTTACTATGGACATGGGGCCAAGCTATGTGGGATAGAAGCCTGGTTGGTGCATTCTCCTGCAGACCCTGACCAACCACACATGAAAGAATTGCCTTCAGAACTGTGTCCCAGTTGAACTTCTTTTATTTCATGAAGCAAATGCCAAAGTCCCAGTGCAGCAGCAAGAAACACCACGAAAAGTGGAGGATGACCAAATGGCTTCCCAGTCCACATGGGAATACCCTTAGCCCCCAGTGGCCACAGTTTACTTACAAAGAGAGAATTCAGCACTGCTGCCTCATGTTCATTGGAAAATAAGAAACCATGTCCTCCAGGTCACATAGATGCAGACACAGCTTTGATAGTCTCACTAAAAAGAAGCTAAAGCTCCTGACAACAACATATATTTCAAGTGCCCAAACTCAGAGGCAGTTTCTCAAGAAGTATTTAGGCCAGCAGAGCTCCATGTTTATGGAGTGTTTACCCTGTCCCATACTAGGGAAACTCCTCTACCACTTCCAAGGTTGTAAACTCCTGAGCATATTATTCACAGATTTTATTACTCTTCTCCTCTAATTGTGTCTTACTTTGGGCGAAAAAAATGTCAAGGAATTGTTCTGGATGAGAGTGGGAAGATTTTGTTTAGCACATATTTGCATACACATTGGATTCATTTTTCTATTTTACATTTGAAATACTGAATCCCTGACACTAACACATGCCCTGCTAGCTTCTGAATACTAATTTTAATATGATGGAGAAAAATAACGGAAACAGAATAGAAATACAAGCAGTTCAGAGGAGGCATGTTGTATACTTGGACTTGCCTTTTGCATTATATAGGGTAGGAGTTATAAATCTAGTCAATCTTTTGTTGAAATAGTTTTCCATGTGCTTTTAAAGTTAACAAATATGTGAATTCCTGTCTCCCTTTCTCTGTATTCTATTCAGCACATGTATTTTTATATGCACATATAGAATCCTACCTGGTATCACACGTACATTCTTGTGAGTTACATACCTTGGCAGATACAAAGTGTGAGAAGAGATCACTCCTCTTAAACGCTGTTTGACCTGAAAATTCAACCTATGGGTGAGCTTCCTAGTTGAAAAAAATTATACATAAATCCATATCCAGTAAAATGAATATTTTTGGATCTGTGGATGATACATATTTCACGGTGTAATTCGATTGGCATATATATTGCTAATTTTTAAAATCTGTGTGTGGATATATATATATATATATATATATATATATATATATATATATTCTCTCCAGATATTTCAAAATATTTAATATATGTGTCTTATTATACACTCCCTAAATTCATTCATGATTATGTATGTGGATTTATAATCAACTTTTCACAAGATTAGTCTCAGAAATATTCATTCACCTGATATACGTATTTTTTTCCTAGTATTGAAAACTAACTTCAGTGAATGGTGCATATAAATCCTAATATTTCTACAGTAACTGATCCATTTTCACATCAATGTAAGTAGATTCCAATGGGACATGATAAGTATTTTGAAGTTCATTTTTATTCAAAACTAGTACATTACTATTTCTTCAGTTTATGCACATTATTGGATATATATTTCATCCACAAGTTCACAAATTTATAGGCATTTATTTCACTTTGAATCACTTTCTGCTTCAGAAAACACGTGTTCCGCCATGTTTCAAACTGGTCTTTTCATGAGACTTCTTTCCAAACACATTATTTTTGATTTCCACAATCACTTTTGAAGCAAAACTCACACACTCTTCATGATAAACCATTACCCTAGGATTACAATTAGACGTATAACTAGTTGTTATGAATGATTATATATCAATATATGATTTCTTATGTATTTTCAGATATCAATTCAATACATTATTTAAAGGGGAACCAGTTATATTATTTATTAACTGTATGGTCTATTCATGCATTATCTCTATATTCATAGACACAGGGTACACCTATTTTTACCCTCAATACTAATTTATATGTTTTCAAAATATTCCTCAAAAAATGGTGGAAGAAATACTCATGTCACCTGATCTATATATACATTATTTCACAGTAATATTCTGGACAAAAAAATCAAAGGTCACCCTTAAGGTTGTACCAAAGCCTAAATGGAAAGTGAGCATGGATTACTAAAACCTTCCATGTCCAGGTGGCCTAATGCTCTCAAATGTCAATCTTATTGGTGACTACATTTTTGTTTCTTCCTAAGATTATATATTCAACCTCAAGCCTGTTGAAAATGTCTAATCCTATCACTCACTTTATACTTTGCCTGATTTAGTAATGTCTCTATTAATATCTATTTTCCTACATATTTTCCCCTGTTCATCATTGTGACTGACTCTTCACTTGTGCTGACATTTACATTCACTGTCTACCTGAAACCCTATTGCTTAAGAACTTTTGGTCTAAATCCTATTCTCACTCTTCTTTGTAAACCTACTGACTATCTTTCTAATCCTACCGCAAATCCCTTTTTGAGTGGATGTTCTATTCGACATTCAATCATCCAAGGTACAAGCTCCTATGCCATTGTATATAGATTTATCTGAGACATTTTTGCAGAAAATAATTCAAAGCTAAGTGTACCAATTAAGGGCCCAATGCCCTTCTGAACTTCTTATCTTCCCTAGATTTCTGTTTTTATACTTATATTTCACCTATATATTCTTGTAAATATCATAGTTTCCCAATACCATTATTCGTCATGCAGAAGGATTCCTAACCCCAAATTGAACATGTTACTAACCCAAACCATACACTGTTCTCTCAATCGAACTTTACAGAACAGCAGGGACAGGGTTGCTCTTAAAATACAGGAATGTAGGGCATGTTCCACCTGTTGAGAACATCAAAGGTCCATGCAGAAATGATCCCTTGAGAAGATGTAGGCAGCTACGAAAGACCTGAGAGAGAAAAGTCATCTTCTATGGCAAACAACCTTGTCAGCATGAAGGGATGTGTATGAATCAGCCTCTCTCTTCTTAATGTAGAGAAGATGGACCAAACCAGTCCTAGGTGGAGAGCTGTTCCCGGGTGCCCATGGTTTATATACCATTCTAACTTGTGAAAGTGTCACAGGAAGTAGGGGCAGCCTCGATCTCATGGGACTCTTGAAAGCAACTGTTAGGACAAAGTGGTTGTCAAGGCAATGACCTCATTCAGTTCCTGAAGAAGTGATCTACCTCACTTCCTTGGGGATGGAACTCTCTTAACTTGGGATCCAGGAAGCCAGGCACCCGGAGCCAGTCCAGTCCCAGACCCAGTAGGCTCACTTGTTTGAATTTACCAAGGAGAGTGTCAGTCTTTCTTGGTACCTACATATGTGAGGATGGCCAAATACCAGGAGAGCTCTGAATAGGGGCCTTTCCTGAGAAAGTAGGTAGTGGTTCACCGCAGGCTCCTGACAACTTCACAGAGTTGGCCAAGGAGACCAGATCTGAGATAGGACAGGCCATTTTGGGGGAACATAGTATGGCCCACCACTCAGAGGAAACTCCGGATAGTCACAGAGTTACATGGGGGAAGGAGGTGTCTTTTTGGGGTGGGTGTGATTTTGTGGTTTTGTCTCATGATCTGAGAATAGGTAGGAAAGACGGTTTGTTTGATTTGGAGTGGTCTTCTTCTAGTAAGTCGTTGGACAAGGCAAGTGTTTCTATTTCTGTGTATCCCACTGTGTCCGTGGTTGTAGACATTAGAAAATAGAATGCAACAATTGATATGTCCTGTATAGTAGAAAGATTACCGGCATTCATCCTGCCCAATTTATGAATGGACTGCAGCTTACCTTATCCATGGGCAACACCTGCTACCTTCCTAAGTTCCTGTTTCTTCCAGAATTCTCACCACTCTCCAGAATAGTCTCATGGTTTTGTGTCCAAAATATGTACCACCTCCAAGCTCTGTGACATTGCCATGTCCTGGATAGCTGAAGGGAATGGCGAGCATCTCAGAAAACTCAGATATCAGTGTGACCAAGAAAATCTCAGTGGAGAAACCATGCTTTCGGCCTTTTGCTTATCAATTGTTCTGTTTCCCTGAATGTCAGGAAGGTCTTTGGCTCAGCCCAACCCTTTGTGAAGCCTGAAGAAAACAGTTTTCAAATGGAAATGAATGGGCATCACCTGTGGCTCTTTGCTTAATTGCTTTGGAAAGGGATGTGTCTGAATCAGCCTCTTGGCCCTGTGTGAGGTTCTGGCTTAGATTCTCAGCACCTGATGGATGTAAAGAGAGATCCCATGTGTGCATCCAAAACCAAAATGGCCAAAAGAGCAATTATTGTGAATGAAGCCTCTCACATTCATTTGTAAGGTTCCTGACCACCATCAAGTGAGAATACGGATCCTTTGGTTCAAATGAGTTATGCACAGCCCTGCAGAGGCTAACCCATAGGTTTTTGGGTTTTCTCATGGCTCCAAATCATATAAAGAATCTATACCTGACTGTCAGTAGGCCTCAAATTGGAGATGCAGAGCAGTATTAACAGCTGGCCTATCTGATCACTCCTGGTTCACCGGATGGGTGTCCAGGCCACCTTGACTTTAGGCAAATGAGGGGCAAGGGAGCTTATTTTTGACACTGTCTTGGGCTGCACCCCTCATGAAAAACTCCAGCCAGAGGTTATGATAAGTGTCTATATGGAAGAAGATGAGGGCCATGTGGGAGTGTTTGGTTTTAATTGTGGTCATTTGTTTGGCGGTTGGAAGAGATAACTGGATCCACCTGGGCTTGAATTCTGGCATGATTCCTCTTAGAGACTGAGTTCTGGAATTTACCTCAAAGAAGTATTGCCATGAAATGTGTTGGGATTTTAGGAGGCCACGCATGAGATGCGCCCTTGAAAACTGAGATCGAGGGCCAGGGTGTCTTTCCACAGTGCAGTGAGAATCTCAGCCAGGATATCACATGATTTTATTTTGAAAGACTTGGCAGCCATAATTGAGAGTCTAAACACAAATGGAACTCATATTGTAGACCTCAATGATCCTGGCTTCATGTGACCTTTTGGCCACTTTTTGGGAAGCCTTGCCTGTGAGATTTCTCCAGAGATTTCATTTAAATGAGCTTCCTCAAGACATAATGGTTCCTGCATTAATTGAAACGCACAGTGACTCCAACTTCATCCTTGAAAAATGGCTAAGTAAATACTATCAAATTTCTGAAATTCCCATTACCAGGTGGCACTGGAGAACCTTTGGATATCCTGCTGCTGAACATGAGTGAAATAATTCCCCACGCAATGACACTTCACCGGGAGAATTCCAATTTTATTGCTAAAAGCTGTGTGCTTATATAGAACTAAGGGGGAGATGGTATGGCTTAGATAAATGGCAGCAACCCGTTTATTGACAAGTTCTTTCAAATATCAGCTCCAGAGCCCAGGAATTAGTTCTCATTGGGGCTAAGGTTCCCCACAAGCGAGATTTGAAATTGGCGCTGGCGGGAGAGTTCACAAGGCCAGGAACTTTTTGCGCCACTGCAGAAATGAAGAAGGTAGGAAGAAGAAGTCCTTAGGCGCCATGTTGGGGTTTTTCTCTGGGGTATGGATGCCATTTATTCTTTTCCCAACATTCCACCCTTTTTGTTTTCTTAGGAAGTGGGGCGTCGTTTGTCAGATCTGGCTGCTTCCTGCTGTGTGGGGGTGGTGTGGGGCCTAGAAAGAGAAGTGGAGGAATGCTCAGGGGGCAGGTATGGGGATATCATGGCAGCCAGAAATAAAACCCAGTGGCTATAGACAGCTATTTTCATAGGGGTGAAGTCAATGAATGTTCCCTGAAGCCAAAGATGTCGATGGCATGGAACCAGTCCTGGATGGAAGAGATTGTTGGTATCAGCCACTGGTCCTGTAACAGAGACTCAAGAAAATACTGGAAGCGTTGCCTGGACATGGTGTCGCCAGCACCTGAAGAAGATCAGAGCGAATAAAAACAGAATGAAGATAAAAATTAAAGCAAATGTCAATTTTTGGCAGAAGTTCCATGTGGGGGGACTGACATAGAAGAGGCCAAGGGCCATGAGAAAGCTTAGAAGGTGGTAAAGACTATGAATCCAGGATGGCAGATTAAGAGGTTCTCCGAGCTCGTTGTCTCCCGCTGTCTAATACCCGTTGCATTCCATCGTGCCTGGTAGTGCGCTTCATCACTGAGTGAACTGTTCTCTTGGAGATGTTGGGGATTCATCGGTCATCAGAGGCTGGTAGTGACTAAGCAAAAGCTGGTTGAAAGTTTGATTAGGAATTTTATGCAGTTGGGTTTGAAGGCACTTCATTATGCAGGGCAAGAGAGCACAAAAAAGGAGCATTCAAATAATTGGCCCCAAGATATGTAGTAAGTACATGGCAAGATAGGATTGGAAGAACCCCGTTATGGGATTGGAGGAGGTAGGTTTGAGCAATTGGGTTGATAATTCCTGCAATTTAACAACATTTTTTTTATTAGCCCAGATTCATTAACATAATAGCAAAATTTCTCTCTGAGGAATAGGCATGTAACCCCTTTTTCTGCAGTGAGAAGATCAATTGCCCTTTGGTTCTGTAAAGCCACTTGTGCCAATGAAGTAACCTGCCGCTGCAAGGAACCCAGAGACTCAGCCATGGTATTGAGTGTTTCCTGCAGTTTTTGTTGAAGGTCATTGGATCCCATAGAGCATGACCTATAGCTCCACCAGAGAGTCCGAGACCCGTCACTGAGGTTGTTAAAATGAGGCCTACCAGAACCGGCAGAAAGACTACCCTACGGGTGCGGGAAGGTAGGGCCAACTGTCAGAATTCGGTGGGAGTAAACAAAGATAGCTGAGGAACTACAGTAACCAAGAAACAGGCGCCAGAGACATTGATGGTTGAGGTACTTAAAGACCCATTACACCAGAGGAAATGTCCAGGTTGCATAAACACAGGGCTCTATGGGGTGCTGTAGCTCAATGAACAAATGGGTAAAGGATTCATTATTGGCAGGTGGAAACAGATGAAAGGAAATAAAGTATTGGTGAAATAACTTTCCCACAGTGGGATACGTGTCACATGTAGGGGTTGTCCTTTTTAGAGAAATTGTAGGGTTTTGCTGGAATATTTCCTGCCGCTAATGGGACTGCTGCTAGAAGTGGACGACTAAGTGAAGCACAGAGAAAGCACTGAGAAGTAGGCACAGAAAGAGGGGTGGAGTTTAATAATCAAAAAGTTTGGTGTAGCAAATTGAGCCATGTGGGAGGGGGACCTGAGAGGGTTGAAGGCTCTGAATCCTCTTTGGATGAGCTATGGATATGATCTCGAAGTTTTGATTCTGAGTCCTTAATGTGTTCGACTACCTGAATGGTTGCCTTAGGTTGCGTAATCAGGGTGCGGCCAATAGTCATCCACCCTGTGGGTCTGACTGAGTGTGTCCGAGCATAGACAGCAAACTCAACATAGCCCCATCGTTTGGCCTTGGGGTCAGGTTTATCTAAAGTATACCATCCATTGTTACCGGATGAAGAGCCTTTATGCCACTTTATGTAACTAGAAGTCCACCCTTCAGGGTAACCGAGTGAGTGGTAAGAATAGCTACCACGTTCATCATGGAACCTGCATGACCAATAGGGGCACCCATTATATATCTCAGGCCACCAATGACAATAATCTTTTGTTTGATCAAAAAGGAAGCAAATGAAAGGCCAGTTCCAGCTACCAGGGACGAAGGTCCTTGAAGGTGACAATTTTAGGGAAATAGAGGTGCAGTTGTGGATGAAGCAAGTAGTTGCATCCACTCCGCGGACCTTCTGCATGCCATGTTCTGAGTATCGTTCCCGAAGAGTGAATAAATGCATGGTAGGTGAGGAGGGTAAAGACCAGTCCTGACAGAGCACAGAAAATAAGCAGAGCACAAAAAACAAGCAGTTAGAGAAGACTAGGGTGTTGGGAGAGCTCATTGTGCCTTCTTTAAGAGGAATTGGGCTGCAAGGAAAACCGTGTGAGCAGCAACTAAAATGGGTGAGATGGGTGTGGAGAGCAGGAGTAAAGGGGAGGTTCAGGAGGTGATTCTTGGAGTTCCTCTGGGGTGGCCCTGTCTTCAGCAGGTGGGGCCTCCTGGTGATGTGGCTTCAACCTAGACATGTGAATCCAGGGAGTGAGACAGTTGTCTGGTAAGGAGAGTTTGGCGGCGGTAAGGGTAAAGAGAATGACAGGATAGGGGCCTTCCCATTTTGCGGCAAGAGTCCCTTTCTCCTCTGGGGTATTATAATAGACTAGACTAACAGGTGTTAAGGGAGGAGTGTTTGGAGAGGAGACTGGGTCCGGAAGAAGCCAGTCCTGATATTTCCAGAGTTCCGAGCGGAGATGGAGCAAGAGAGGCAAAGACAAATCTCGGGTGAGAGGTCCTTGTGAAATGACCAACCCAGGGGTTATAAGAGGTCTTCCATACATTATCTCAAAAGGAGACAGTAAAGATGGTTTCTTAGGAAAGCTCTGATTCGAAGCAAAGCCAAGGGAAGGAGTTTGAACCAGTCTATGTTTAATTCCATTGTCAATTTTTTAAGGACTTCCTTTAGAGTACGATTTACCCTTTCCACTTTCCCTGAAGCCTGGGGGAAATATGGACAGTTGAAATGCCACTTGAAGGAGAGGGCTTGAGAGACCTTTTGTGTGATCCTAGAAGTAAACTCAGGGCCATTGTCATATTGTAGGGAAGTGGGCATACCAAACCTGGGGATGATGTCTGTCAGTAAGATTGAAGCTACAGTGGAAGCCTTTTAATTGGAAGTGGGAAATGCCTCAACCCAACCAGAGAAAGTGTCCACAAAGACAAGGAGGTATTTAGTGCGCCTTACTGTGGGCATGTTGGTGAAGTCTACCTGCCAGTCAGCAGCGGGAATGTGTCCCCGGGCTTGGTGGAAAGGGAAAGGTTTGGGCCTTAAAGGAGTATGAGGGTTGGTCCGCTGACAGATCTGACAATTAGAGGCTATATTCTGTAGCATGGCTTGTCAGAGGGGGTGAGGGAAAAGAAACTCTGTAAAAAGAGGTTCAAAGACTGAGAATTGGAAAGGAATAGAGTATGAAGGAACTTGAAAAGATGCTTGTTCTTACTGAAAGACGTAGGGGCTTCAGATGAGCTGTCTAAAGTGGCCATTATATGTCCCCCATGGAGGCCATAATTGAAAGTGGTAGCAGCCATTCGTGCCGCCTGGTCAGCTTTGGCATTGCCCTCAGTGATAAGAAAGCCGTCCTTCTGATGGGACCTACAATGGACAACTCCCAACTGGGTGGGTAAGTGGCCTCTATTAGATTGGTTATAAAAGCTGAATTAGTGATCTCATTACCTTTGGTGGTAAGTAGGCCTCGCTACTTTCAAATATCAGCATGGGATAATAAGATATGGAAGACATATTTTGAATCAGTTTAGAGGGTGAGGGATTTGCCTTGTGCTAGAAGGCAGGCACGAGTGGATGCTGTAAGTTCAGCCTACTTGTCTGTAGTTCCTGAAGGCAAAACTTTGGCCTCTATAATCTCAGTGGCTGAAAATACAGCGTATCCAGAGTAATGAGTTCCGTTCTCCCTAAAGGAACTGCTGTCAGTAAACCAGATAAGGTCAGGCTTGCTGAGTGGTCTCTCAGAAATGGAAGAATGACAGGGGAGGAAATCATCTAAGGTTTCCAAGCAATTATGAGTTGGTATGTGAGACATGGGAGTCATTGGGAGCAGTGAGGCAGGGTTCAGTGCAGAGCAGGGGAGGAAAATAATATTAGGGTTTTCCAGAAAGGAAGTGAGGGGCGACAGAAATCTGGATGTAGGGAGAGTTTGAAGGCCCTTTTAAGCTAAAAGATCCTTCAAGTGATGTGGGGAGTGGATAGTTCAAGGGGCCCCAAAAGTCAGCTTAGAGGCTTCTTTGTGTAAAATTTGTCCAGTAGCCAGAGCTCTTAAGCAAGGGACCCACCCACAGATGGTAGGGTCTAGTTGCTTGGACAAATATGACACAGGTGCAAATGTACGCCCATAGTTTTGACCTAAGACCCCAAGTGCTTGCCCCCCTTTTTCATGGACATATAGATGAAATGTTCTTGAAAGATCTGGAAGGTGAAGGGCAGGTGCCTTTAAGAGGAGTTGCTGAAGCCTGCGGAAGTGGTAGATGGGAAAGGAGGCAAGAGATTCACTAGGGGGTCCCTTTGCTAGGTCATACAGGGGTTTGGAGAGAAGAGAATAATTTGGGATCCAGGCCCTAAAATAACCTGCTAATCCTAGGAATGATAGTATTTTGGCTTTCATATATGGCACTGAAAGATCACAGAGGAGTTGCCTCCTATCCAGTGTTATTTCCTTTTTCCCGGGTGTAAGGCAAAAACCAAGATAGGTGACCGAAGACTGGGAAACCTGGGCCTTGTGGGGAGACTCCCTATATCCCTTGTCTTCTAGGAATTTATGAAGCTGAGCGGTGTGGGATTGAGAGTGTTCCCAGAAAGACTACATAGAAGAAGGTCATAGACATATTGAAGTAGAGTAGAGTCAGGACAGGTCAGGTGAAAGGATGTGAGGTCCTGGGCAAGAAATTGGCCAAAGAGATGGGGGCTATCCCTGAATCCCTGTGGGAGGACAGTCCAGGTAAGTTGATGAGAATGGCGGGTGTGAGAGTCAGTCCATGAAAAAGCAAAGATATCCTGAGATTCTGAGAACAAGGGAATAGAAAAGAATGCATCTTTTAAATTTAGGACTGAGAAGTGAGTAATAGTGGCATGGATCTGAGAGAGGAGGGTGTAAGGGTTGGGAACTAGCGGGTGGATGGGGTCCACAGAGGAGTTGACAAGGCGAAGTTCTTGAACCAGCCTGTAGGACACGTTAGGTTTCTTAACTGCCAGAATGGGTGTGTTGAAAGGAGAGTGTGTAGGCCTAAGATACCCCTTTCATAATAAATCCTGGATGATGGGTTCTAATCCAAGGAGGGATGTGGTTGTGAGTGGATATTGTGGTTGACTAACATATCTTGAAGGGTCCCGTAAGACAATATGAATAGGACTGCATTTAGCCATAAAGGGTGTAATTGTGTCCCAAACCTCAGTGTTAAATGGTTTAGATAGTCGTGGGAGAGTGCATGAAGGAGGTGTATCTGCCCCTAGGAATATCATGAGGAAATGAGAGGTAGGAGAGGTGTGGGGTGATAAGTGAATGGTGACTTTTAATAGTGAGAGTATGTCCCTTCCCAGAAAGGGAATGGGGCAATGGCTCATAACAAGAAAGGAGTGAGTGAAGGACAAAAGGGATCGCTGCATATAACATGATTGGGGGGGGGGGGGTTTGAGGAAAAATCTTTTTACCTCCTACCCTGACAATAGGAGTTTTTGAGGCTGTGGTAGGACCCTAATACTCCCTCAAAATCGAAAAAGCGGCACCAGTATCCAAGAGGAAGTTAATGAAGCGTCCATCCACCAGGAAGGTGACCCTAGGCTCTTGATTCTTGATGTTAATAGTCTGGAGGGAAGCCCCAGGACTCCGTCAATCCTCCTCTGCCAAGCCCAGGTGAGGCTGTGGTTGCTGGGCAGCAGACCAACCTCCCTTCTGGGTTGTTGGGCAGTCTGCCCCCCAGTGTCCACTTTGATGGCATTTTGCGTAGGGGTTGTAGGGTGTCCTCGGCGAAGAACAATTCCTGGTCCAATGTCCCTCTTTACCTCATTTGAAGCAAGCTCCAGGGGGGGTCATATTGGGACAGCATGGTGATGGCCTTCTCTGAATGAGCTGGGCCAACATTTGGAATTTGGCATTTTCAGCCCTCTGCCTACGGAATTCACTTTCATCCTCTCTACCATGAAAAACCTTGAAAGTGACAGCAAGGATTTTGGTCTGAGGAGTAGCAGGGCCCTGTTCAAACTTTTTAAGCTTGGCTTTAATGTAAGGGTAGCTTTGGGCCAGAATATATGTCATTAAGACATGACGGCCATCAGGGGTTTCTGGGTCGAGGTTTGTGTACTGCTGAAGGGACTTGGTTAGTCTATCCAGGAATTCTGAAGGTGTTTCCTCCTTCCTTTGAATGACCTCCTGCATCTTTTGAAAGTTAACAGCCTTGCGGGTGGCCTTTTTCAGTCCCGCCAAGAGGCAGGATGTAAAAAGGTCACTAGACTGTAAGCCCATAGGGGATCCTGCTCTGGGACAGCATGAGGGCCTGTGGGTGGTTATGATTGGTCCTATGATTTTCATCAGCATGGGCTTGGGCTAGCTCCCAGAACCATTGCCTTTCCTTGGGGAGAAGTTTATTGGCCAAGAGCATGTAGATGTCATGATGAGTGAGGCTATATGCTTGCAGTACCCATTGAAACTCCCGAATGTAAGTGGTGGGGTCAGTGGTGAAAGAGCCTAACTTCCTCTCTAGCTGAGTAATGTCCGACATGGAGAAGGGCACGTGGACTCTGATGACACCCTTGGGACCAGCTACCTCACGAAGGGGTGCGATTGTCTTGGGGGTGGGAAGGAGTCCCTTAGACCTGGTAACAGGAGGACTGAAAGAGGCAGGCGGTGGACAGGAAGGAAAGGGAGGGGAATGGAATGTGTCTGTGGAAGAGGAGGAGGTGGAGCAGGCAGAAGAGTGGGGAAGGGAGGGGGATGAAATGGAAGGTTGAGGATCCGTGGAATCAGGCAGAGGAAGAGGAGGATTTTGCGGGAGAGAAGGGTCAGTTGGGGCTGGGGGATAAGGTGGGGGTTGATCTGCTGGGTCGAATGAGGAAGAATCTGCGAAGTCAGGAGTAGAACTAGGGGAAGAGAGGGGTTTGCAAGCAAGAAGGACCTGAGAGGGAGGGCAGGAGGAGCAGAGACAGGGTGCTGTGCGAGAAGGCTAAAACATTCAATACAGGGAATCTCACTCCACTTTTTCAGATGCTGGCAGTAATTAAAAAGGTCCAAGAGGAGGTTTGGATCTAAGGAGCCTTCTGGAGGCCAATGATTGCCATTATCCAGTGGATATGTAGGTCAATCTTGGGTACAGAATTTGATTAGAAGTTTGGGCTATATGTCTGGTGTGAGGGAGAGTGTGGCCAGATTTTTTATTAAACTTTTGAGAGGTGAGGTTTCAGGTACAGATAAAGAGGTGCCCACAGTCACAGGGAGAGATGGAAGAGAGAGAGAGAGAGAGAGAGAGAGAGAGAGAATAAGTGTAAGCAAGAGAGACAAAGAGAAAACCCGGCCTGGAACGGACTCTGGGAAGCGCTCAGGGCGAATGGGGGTCAGGTGGGCATCCCCAAAATGACCAGCCGTCATGAGGAAATACAGAGGGCACTACCTGATCGTCACCAGTGAAGTGCGATCTGTGAGACCCAATGGGTTCGGAGCCACGGGCAACCTGACATCAGGAAAGTTTTCAAACGCAGCAGAAGAAGTAAGTAATGAAAACAGAACTCCGGCTCCAGCAGAATGCAGTTCTAGGACGGGAGTTCAGTTTTCCCTGAGCAGAGAGGCAGCTTCAGCCAGACACAGCAGGCCCGCAGGAAACAGCAACTCTAGCCGGCAGCAGCAGCAGCAGCAGAGGAGGAAAAACCACAGAGCCTCTCATGTAAACTCAGAAGCCTCACACCCCAAAGGGAAACGGATCACCAGAGGGTCCACTGCAACCAGTAAAGGTCTTAGTGGGAGGAATTCCCTCCCCCCTACCAGGTGTCTAGAGTGTGACAGACGATCATGGTCACAAAGCCAGCGGTAGCCCGAAGGGAGTTGGCGAGCCGGGGTCAGGGGAGGCTTACATACAACAAATCAGTGGTGAGTGCAGGAAGCCTGCTTCTGAAAAGAGCAGACCAGGGCAGAGTGCCACGGTGGAGCAGTGGACGGGGCTCTTGTTGGAAAGAGCTCACCCATATCCTCACACGGGGCACCAGAATGAAAGAACTCCCCACGCAAAGGCACTTCACCAGGAGAATTCCAATTTTATTGCAAAAAGCTGTGTGCTTATATAGAACTAAGGAGGAGATGGGAGGGCTTAGATAAATGGCAGGCAATCCGTTTATTGGCAAGTTCTTTCAGATATCAGCTCCGGAGCCCAGGAATTAGTTCTTATTGGGGCTAAGATTCCCGGCCAGCAAGATTTGAAATTGGCGCCAGCAGAAGAGTTCACACGGGCGGGAACATTTCGCACCACTGCAGAAAAGAATGTAGGAAGAAGAAGTGCTTAGGCGCCATGTTGGTTTTTTTTTTTCTGGGGTATGGCTGCCGTTTATACTTTTCCCAACAATGAGTATACCAGACAGTGCCTTGATTGACTGGTTTTTATGAAAATGGTGTTTAACAGAGATGCCAGAAAGTTGGATCCTGCTGATTAGTGGGCCAAGAGCAATGGTGGGCATGTGTGTGATAAAACATCAGTGGTGGGACCATGTGGATCTGCCATTGGCTTCCAAATGGCTTGTGACTGACATGGTGAAGCCAGCAGACCCTTATATATAAAGGCATCTTGTTACATGGAGAGGATTCAGGACATTGTTCAGAATCAGGTTGCTATGTTCAAGAGGGCAAGCTATGTGGAATAGAAGCCTGGTTCTTGTATTCTCCTACAGACCCTGACCCACCACATGTGACAGAAATCCCTCACGCACTGTGTCCCCGTTGAACTCCTTGTATTTCATGAAGCAAATACCAAACTTCCAGTGCAGCACCAAGAAACACCACGAAAATAGAGGATGACCATATGGCTTCATAGTCCACACTAGAGACATTTAGCCCCAAGGGGCCACAGTTTACCTTCAAAGGGAGAATTCAGCACTGGTATCTCATGTTTATTGGAAAATAAGAAACCATGTCCTCCAGGTCACATAGATGCAGACCCAGGTTTATGGTTTCACTAGAAAGGAAGCTAAAGCACTTGACAACAACATATATTTCAAGTGCCCAACCTCACAGGCAGTATCTCAAGAAGTCTCTAGGACAACAGACCTCCATGTTTTTGAAGTGTTTACCCTGTCCCTTACTTTTGGAAACTCCTCTAACACTTCCAAGGTTGTGAACTCCTGATCGCATTCCATTCCAGATATGTATTCATGGATTTTCTAACTCTTCTCCTCTAATTGTGTCTTACATGGGGTGAAGGTGTTGTCAAGGTATTGTTCTGGATGAGAGTGGGAAGATTTTTGTGTAGCACATATTTACATACACATTGGATTCATTTTCCAATTTTCCATTTGAAATACTGAATCCCTGTCAGTAACCCATACCCTAATAGACTCTGACTACTAATCCTAATATGATGGAGACAAATAACCCAAACATAATATTAATACAAGCAGTTCAGAGGAGGCATGGTGTATAGTTGGTCTTGCCTTTTGCATGATATAGTGTAGGAGTTATAAATCTTGTCAATTGTTTGTTGAAATAGTACTCCATGTGTTTTTAAAGTTAACACATATGTGAATTTCTGTCTCCTTTTTTCTGTAGCCAATTCAGCACATGTATTTTTATATGCACATAAAAAATCCTACCTGGTATCACACATACATTTTTGTGAGGTGGCTAACTTAGCAGAAACAAAGTATGAGAAGAGATCACCCCTCCTAAACGCTTTTGGAACTGAAAATTCAAACTATGAGTGAGATTTTTAGTTGAACAACATTATACATAAATCCATGTTCAGTAAAATTAATATTTTTGGATCGGTGGATGATATATATTTCACGATGAATTTTGATTGGCATATATATTGCTACTTTCTAATGTTTCTCTGTGAGATATATATATATATATATATATATATATATATATATATATATATATATATATATATATTCTCTAGATTTTTCCAAATATAAAATATATGTGTCCTATTATACACTCCCTAAATAATTCACTCATGCTCATGTATGTCGTTTTATAATCAAATTTTCATACGATTATTTTCAGAAATATTCATCCACCTGAAATACATATTTGTTTTCTAGTACTGAAAACTTACTTCACTGAATGTTGCAAACAAATCCTTATATTTCTACTGTAACTGACCCAATTTAACATCAATGCAAGTAGATTCCAAAGGGGCATGATGTGTATTTTGACGTTCATTTTTATTTAACACTGGTACATTACTATTTCTTCAGTTTTTGTACATCATAGTATATACATTTCATCCACAAGTTCACAAATTTAAAGACATTTGAAACACATTCAATCACTTCCTGCTTCAGTACACATGTATTCCTCCTTGCTTTTGACTGGTTATTTATTGAGACTTCATTCCAAACACATTATTTTCGATTTCCATAATCAATTTTGAAGCAAAACTCACACACACTTTATGATAAACCACAACCCTAATATTACCATTAGATGTATAACTGGTTGGAATGAATGTATGTATGTCAATATAACATTTCCTGTGTATTTTCAGATATCAATTTATTCCAATTTCTAAAGTTGGAATCAGTTATATTATATATTCACACATGGTACACCTATTTGTGCCCCCAATACTAATTTATATCTCTTCTAAATATTGCTCCCAGAAATGGTGCAAGAAAGACTCATGTCACCTGATCTACATATATATTCTGTCAACAAAATGCAAAGTCACACTTACAATTGTACCAAAGCCTAAATGGAATGTGAGTATGGATTATGAAAATCACCCATGTCCAGGTTGCCTAATGCTCTCAAATGTCAATCCTATTGGTGACTACATATTTGTTTCTTCCAAAGATTATGTATTCAACCTCAAGCCTGTTGAAAATGTCTAATCCTATCAATCACTTCATCATTTGCCTGATTTCCTAATGTC
The DNA here is from genome assembly GCF_048772815.1 of Callospermophilus lateralis. Classification (NCBI taxonomy): domain Eukaryota; kingdom Metazoa; phylum Chordata; class Mammalia; order Rodentia; family Sciuridae; genus Callospermophilus; species Callospermophilus lateralis. The sequence continues at coordinate 651,126 of NW_027516455.1, read as the reverse complement.
TCTAATGATATCTGCTTTCCTACATATTTTCCCCAGTTCATCATTGTGACTGACTCTTCACATGTGCTGACATTTACATTTTCTGTCTACCTGAAACCCTATTGCTAAAGAACTTTTTGTCCAAATCCTATACTCACTCTTTTTTTCTAATCCTACCAACTATCTTCCTAATCCTACCAAGTATCCTTTTTTGACTGGATGTTCTCTTCGACATTCAATTATCCAAGGTACAAGGTCCTATGCCATTATGTATAGATTTATCTGAGACACATGTGCACAACATAATTCCGAGTGAAGTATCCCAATCAAGGATCCAATGCCCTTTTGGGCTTCAAATCTTACCTAGATTTGTGTTTTCATACATATATTTCACCTCTATATATACTTATAAATATTGCAGGTTCCCAATACCATTATTCATGCAGCAGAATGATTCCTAACCCAAATCAAACATGTTATTAACCCTAACCATACTTTGTTTCCTCAATCTAACTTTACAGAAAAGCAAGGACAGAGTTGGTCTTATACAGAAATGTAAGACATCTTCCACCTGCTGAGAACCTCAAAGGTCCATGCAGAAGTGAACCCTGGGGGAGATATAGAAAGCTATGAAGGACCTGAGAGAGCAAAAGTCATCTTTCATGACAAAAAAAAAAAAACAGGTCAGGATGAAGGGGTGTGTCTGAAGCAGTCTATCTCTTCTTAATGTAGAGAAGATGGACCAAACCAGGCCTGTGTGGAGAGCTGTTCCCGGGTGCCTATGTTTGATATACCATTCTTACTTGTGAAAGTGTCACAGGAAGTAGGGGCAGCCTCCATCTATTGGGACACTTGGAAGCAACTGTTAGGACAAAGAGGTTGCCAAGGCAGTGACCTCATTCAGTTCCTGAAGGAAGTGACCTATATCATTTTCTTGGTGATGGAACTCTCTGAACTTGGGATCCAGGATGCCAGGCACCCAGAGGCATTCCCAGTCACAGTCCCAGTGGCCACACATGTTTGGATTACCAAGGACAGAATCGGTCTTTCTGTGTAACTACTGATGTGAGGATGGCCAAATTTCAGGAGAGCTCTGAAGAGGGGTCTTTCCTGAGAAAGCAGGTAGTGTCTCACTACTGAACTGAAACCCACAGTGCCTCCAACTTCATCCATGAAAATGGCTAGATAAATACAATAAAATTTTTTAAATTCCCTTAACCAGGTGGCACTGGAGAACCTTTGGATGTCTTTTTCCTGGTCATGAGTGTACAAGAGAATGCCATGATTGACGGTATTTCATGAAAATGGTGTAGAACAAAGATGCCAGTAAGTTGGACTCTGCTGAGTAGTGGGCCTTTTGCAGTGGTGGGCAGGTGTGTGATAATACAGCTGTGGTGTGGCCAGGAGGATTTTCCATTGCCTTCAAAATGGCTTGTGACTGATATGGTGCAGCCAGCAGACCCTTCTTGTTATATGGAGAGGTTTCCGGGCAAAGTTCAGAGTCAGATTTCTATGGACAAAGGGGCAAGCTTTGTGAGATAGAAGCCTGGTTGTTGCATTCTCCTGCAGACCCTGACCCACCACAAGTGACAGAACTCCCTCTAATACTGGGTCCCAGTTGAACTCATTGTATTTCATGAAGCAAATACCAAACTCCCAGTGCAGCAGCAAGAAACACCAAGAAAAATGGAGGATGACCAAATGGCTTCACAGTTCACACGGGGAGACAGTTAGCACCAAGTGGCCACAGTTTACCTACAAATAGAATATTCAGCACTGCTGCCTCATGTTCATTAGAATACAAGAAACCATGTCCTCCAGGTCACGTAGATGCAGACCCAGCTTTTATGGTGTCACTAGAAAGGAAGCTAAATCTCCTTGCAACAACATATATTTCAAGTGCCCAAACTCAGAGGAAGTTTCTCAAGAAGTCTTTAGGCCGGCAGAGCTCCATGTTTTTGGAGTGTTTACCTGTTAGACCAGGACGCTAGAAAAGACCACTGACTCAAATTAAAATCAAATAAAATTAAGCTTATTATTACCACCGGCCATGCTGCCTCTCCCTCCCAAAACGAAGGGAACAAGACAGCAACCCCAGCTTTCCTACAGCCCAGCTTTATAGCCCAGAAAGTTACACAAAAGGGGGGTTACAGATAACAGAACTCTGATAAACATCACACTAAAGGTAGTTTACAATTTTTTTGCTGTCCCTACATGAGAATTCATGAGGACCATTAGAGCCTCAGAGAGGGTTGTTGTCTTGCCAGAGAAGGCAAATATTTATGATGTGTCACTAAAGTTTCTGAGAAGGCTGCTATCTGGTCAGAGAGCCAGGCATGTGTGAGTTCAAGGCGCGGGCAGGCATTCCACGCAGGTTCAGAATTTGAAGTAATTAATGGTAAAGCCAAAATTATCTTTTCATGGCTTTGTGGCATGATGGCTCCCAATTTTAATAAAAGATCAGGTTGGGTCTACAATTCCCCCCTTTTCTCTGTGTCCCTTTCAAATCTTTGATAGATTATGGGAAGAGCACTGAGGAAATTTTAATCCCTCAGGTAAGAGTCTCCAAATTTTTAGAACTCACCCAAAACCGATCTCGCTGATTTTACCCTTCTTAATTACTTATATTGATAGTCTATTTATCTTTCTCTCCATTGTTGTAAGAAGAGTGGCATCACTAATTTTTTCTTCTTCTGTCCTGAGACAGGGTGATGTGAGTGGGCTCGGTGTGAGGGACATGAGTTGCCTATTAGAAGTCAGTTGAGAGACATGAGTTGCCTTTTAGAAGTCAGTTCGGTTTTAAGTCAGGTTGGGGAAGAACAGGTTGTAAAGTCATCTGTGAATGGATTCTTCTATGAGTGAAACAAAAACCATGAGTACTGGATAAATGTTGCAGCAGCTAGAACATGTCACTGTATAGAAATTCCCTCACCAGTCTTTAATATCCCCAGTTATCAGGACTGTCAAATTAATATTTAACTTTAAGTGTTACAGTTGGCCCTCCCAATAAGACACAGTTTAATAATTTAATGTCATCTGATCTTGTAAAATCCTTTTACTAGTATGACCTCTGCGTCTAATAGAGAAACCTTTAATTCTGTTACTCAGGGCTGGATAATCGTACTAGCAAACACCAAGCCTACCTTTGTAGGTTAGGAATATCTGTAGGTCTTAAACTGAAAACTTCTGCCTGTGGCAGCTCTTCTTGATAGTCTCTTTTTATAAGTATTAGGCATTCCTGTGTGAGAATCCTTCTTTGTAGCCTCCAGTCTTACTTGTTTTGGGAGGATAAGATAAAGTGCATACCTTAAAATTTATTATTATTATTATTATTATTATTATTATTATTATTATTATTTAATATGCCCAGGAGTGGCTGTATTTTGGTCTTAACTGTCTTTGCTAAGTGTTTAAGATGAAGCAGTCAAACTGACTTTTGTTTCTATCTATTGTTAACAGTCAGCTGAGATTTTGTGGGAATCAATTCTGGGGAAACTTGAGAGGAGATTTTCAGTTCTGCTAGTGCCATTTGCGCTAGGTGGGTCCAGGTCTTGCTTGACCATTTGGCTTCCCTCAGAAGCATCAGGGATGTCTCCTTTCTCTGATGACTCTCCTCTTTGTAACAAATGCACTGATTGGCTTTCTGTTCTCCAGTGGTCTCATTAATCTCCCTGATCAGGAGGTTATGTGGCTCAGAGTTGCAAAGCTCTTTAGAGAAGTCCCCTGTTCCCTGGATTCAGACTGACTCAGAGGGCAAGAGCCAAATATTGGTTTTCTTGGCCCTTTTCATTTAACATTAATTTTAAATCCTAATCTTAAACATCCAGCAAATAAATTTTAACAGCCTTATATTAAGAGTACTTGGCTTTAATGTCTATAACTTTATAATTACCTTTTTATTAATTGGGATCTGTATTATTCTGTCTGTATTGTAGTTGATGACTTATTATCTTGAATAAACCCATGTTGTGTTCTTAAAGCAACACATTTGTAAAACACTAACAGGCTAATCTTTAGATCACTTATAAGAAAATTTCAAACTAAAATTAACAAAAGTAAAAGTACTTAGTTCGTGTAATATCGTCCCTGAATTTTTTGGCTGAGTTACACATTATATCCCCTGTTTGAGATCCTAGGAATATTGACAATAAAAAAACCTTTTTAACATAACTTTAAAGAAATATAATCTGATCTACATGTTTCATAGTCATTCTCACATGTAGTAAGATGGGACACACAGCCTTATCTCAGGTAAGGCAGGGCTCTTTATAAATCTTAAGTATTTTAATTCTAAAGCTGATTTTTATTTTTAAATATCTTTTGACAAAGTTTACATAAATTGTTTGAGGTCACATGAACATTAGCTAACACCATATGATATCACATTTAAAACATGAATTAAAGAAATGCTGAAAGTTTTTAACCTTTACAAAGATTAGGCTCTAATTAACTTAAAAATACATTTAAATTGTTCCCCAATGTAAAAAGTAACATAAAAATTTACATATCTTATTGATAACAGGTAAATAAATCCACAATATATTTTTTACCACACAACTTCAGAGCACCAGCTTGATATAATGCTCTTTTAAGGTTTCTACCTTACAGACTTGCATACCTGTAAGATATGAAAACATTAATAGCATAACAATTACATTTATGTTTCTACATTAATCAAGTTTGGCTTTTAAAGAAATGGCAGTACAGTGCTCTAAAATAACAGTTCTTATTTAATCAGTTGTTTAATTTTTATGGTTGCTTGCTCTAGACAACATAAATCTTAATAAACTCAATGTTATGGGTAAACTTATGTTTTAAGAAATTTTTGCCTCATTAACACATGACTGATTTTTACAATCTTATACAAAGTTTACTAAAAAAATACAGATCTTAGTAAATCAATCAGATATCTAACTAAAGTACTCATGAATGAGTAATCCCATATCAAATTTACTTTACTTATTTATCAAAAAGTTAGAGAAACGTATTGAACAGTGTAAACCATTTTTATGTTGAAGGAAAGGTACTAGAGCCAAGGCATATTAGACATTTTGTAGATGTTAATATTTTGTTAGATGTTTGAACACCTAGAAAACTTTGTAAGCTTAAATTTAAAGACATTTGTTTTTATCTCTTTATCCAATTTAAATTGAAACATTTAAATCACGTGAATTAAAGATCTTTGGATCCACTTTTTAAAATTTGTTTTTATGAGCGCTTTTTTTTATGAGCGCTCCTTATATATGTTAATTTATGTATCATATATATGATATACGGACATATGTGTATATAGACATACAACACATAACAAAATTGTGCACACATAATAATAGTAAAGGCCTCGTAGCATTTTGCAGGTGAAATCTTTATTGCAATGTTTCAAGAAGTCCACAGTTGGTCAAAGATAGAACTGATCAGAAAAACATTAACCTAGCTCTGTATGCTCAAAATCATGAGGTCAAAAAACATAAAGTATCTCAGAAAAAAAATAAGAGTCCTAGAAAAAATGACTTGCCAGTAATTAGAAAATACCATACAATTTACCTTTTTTCCCTTAGATCTCAAATCAGTCTCCTACAAAGCTTGCAGGCTTCTTTCATTTGCATTTCAACATAAGTCATGGCTGAGGTCTGGAAGGAGCAGGAAAAAAACTGCTATTCTGAACAGACATCTCAGGACTAAGGCATTTTAACCATAATTTTCAGGTTCGGATGTTGAAAATTATGATACAAGTTTAAGATACAATTCACAAAATTTTATATCTTTACATCTTGTTTGGTCAACAGACACCATACTATGATTTACTATCCATGTCCAAATTAATGCACTGGTACACACAGTGACATTTTCCCAGGCTACCCAATTCAAAATTGGTGAAAAAAAAAGACTGTATGATTGGGAAGTTTCTTGCCAACTTGGAAGTAGAGTTCTTCAGTTATCCATCCTAAGTATTTAAGTTCTCTGGCATGAATTATCTGAAATCATAAACTAAACAATTACCGAAACCCGACTTTTAACTGCAAGATTGTGCAATGCTTCAAAAACCCATTCAGATACCAGATTGTTAAAATAAAACATCATCATTTCGACACACATTCAGCTAAGGTCATTCCCAAAAAACAATTTATAATATCAACACATTATTGCACATGCCTTAAAGGGCCAGAAACAAAGACACAATACAGACCGAAAGGAGGTCCAGACTATGGCTGTCAGAGAGAACCCTTTAAACCAGAGCAGATAAGAGAAAACTCTCGTACACCAGTGGGACCATAGCTGTCCCCACAAGGGGACCAGATGTTTTCACAGAGGGGCAACCTGAAATGTAAAATAAAGTGTCTCCATGGTGATTTTACTGCATTTAGTGTCCCCTTTTTCTTTTTCTCTTTTTTTAACAAGACAGAGGTGGCATAATCCTTACAGTGCAGGGAAGGAAGGAGGTAATTCCCTGAATCAACAGGGCTTTGGCAGCTGCTGGGAGTCCCTCAGTTTCTCCTTTTACATACAGGATTAGCTCCTCTGATTCAGTTCCACACCAAGCATGCTCTATCTCCTAACATTTCAGTAGATAGGTCTCACAAAGTTCCGGGGCAGAGGGGGGGTACAAGATTTGTAACTTAAAGTTTGGTTCCTGACCTTGAAGTCAATTAATACCAATTTAATAATGAGGACTGGGTTTTGAGAAAAAGAAAAGGGGAGGCTAATTGCTTTGCTAACAAAGGAGAAACACAGGGGACTCTGCCAAAGTTGTGACTCTCTTTATCTGGAGGGACAAGGGGTTTTAAAGGAGTTTCACTTGTTAACCTGGGAGATACTCTGTTCTTAGGTCCCCAGCAGGCATTTCCCTCTGCAATGGGTGTGCTCCAGGCAGCCAGCTAGGCGCTTCTATCATCCTGCTTCGCAAAGGGGGATAAAGTTCATTGCAGTTCCTTAAAACACAGTCCAAAGGGGTGTCAGGCTTACTCTCTTTATTTCTGATTTTCATGTCCAATATACTTAAGTTTTTACCACCAAAATCACACAACAAAACGAACAAAAACAAACAAACAAAAAAACAAAAATTAGAACACAGAACACAAATAAACAGAAACCCGGTTTCTAAACACAGAAACAGGGGAACAGTGCAACATCTTGCTAAAGCTCCAGGGTAGGAGCGCGTGCGTGCTCATCGGCACCTCTCTACAGTTCCAGAGGAATTCCCTACAGAACAGAACAGAGGACAGAAAGATTCTCGTTACTGTTCTGCACAGAAGTATATGTGAGCCTCCCCGTGCCACATCTCTGTCATCAGAAGAGATCTCCCTTAACTGGATATCAGATGTTATAAAGGAGCCACTTACCTATGGAGGCCTCCTCCATCAGGTGCTTGCTAATAGTTTTAGTGCAGAGGTTCACTGTAGTGCTCCCTGGACTAAAGGCTCTTTTCCAAATATAAAGAAGATGGACCAAATCAGGCCTTCGTGGAGACCGGTTCCTTGGTGCCTATGGTTGATATACCATTCTAATTTGTGAAAGTGCCACAGAAAATAGGGTAAGCCTCCTTCTCATGGTACGCTTGAAAGCAACTGTTTGGATAAAGTGGTTGCCAAGGCAGAGACCTAATTCAGTTCCTGAAGGATGTGACCTCACCTCAATCCCTTGGTAATGGAACTCTCTGAACTTGGGATCCAGGAAGCCAGGCACACAGAGTCAGTCTCAGTCCCAGTCCCAGTGTCTCACTTGCTTCAATTTAGCAAGGACAGAGTCAGTCGTTCTTGGTACCTACTGATGTGAGGATGGCCAAATGCCAGGAGTTCTCTGAAGAGGGGCCTTTCCTGAAAAAGCAGGTAGTGGCTCACAGCTGGCTCCTGAACACTTCACAAAGTTGGACAAGGAGACCAGATCTGAGACAGGACACGCCATATTGGAGGAACATAGTATGGCCCAGCAGTCAGAGGATACTCTGGAGAGTGAGAGACCTACTTGGGGAAGGAGGTGCCTTTGTGGGTGTGGATGTGTGTTTGTGGTTTTGTCTCATGTTCTGAGAATAGGCAGGAAAGTCGGTTTGTTTGGTTTGGAGTGAACTGTTTCTAGTAAGTTGTTTCACAAGGCGAGTGTTTCTATGTCTGTGTATCCCACAGTGTCCGTGCTTGTAGACATTACAAAAGAGAATGCATCAATGGATGTTTCCTGTCAAGTAGAAAGCTTCCCAGCATTCATCCTGCCCAATTTATGAATGCACTAGGGCTTGCCTTATCGATGGGCAACACCTGCTATTTTCCTAAGTTTCTGTTTTCTTCCTGAAATCTAGCCACTCTCCAGAATAGGTTCATGCATTTGCATCCAGGATATGTACCACCTCCAACCACTGTGACATGGACATGTACTGGATAGCTGAAGAGAATGGCAAGCATCTCAGAAAAGTCAGATATCAGTGTGACCTGGAAAGTCTCAGTAGAGAAACCCTGCAAAGGGCCTTTTGATTACCTATTGTTCTGTTGCCCTGAATGTCAGGAAGTTCTTTGCCTCAGGCCACGCTTTTGTGAAGCCTGAAGAAAACAGTTTTCAAATGGAAATGAATGGGCATCACCTGTGGCTCTTTGCTTAAGTGCGTTGTAAAGGGATGTGTCTGAATCAGCCTCTTGGCCCTGTGTGAGCCTGTGGCTTAGATTATCAGCACCTGATGGGTCTAAAGAAAGATCCCATGTGTGGATCCATAATCAAAATGGCCAAAAAAATCAGTCATTGTTGATGAAGTCTCTCGCATTCCTCGGTAAGGTTCCTGACCTCCATCAAGTGAGAAAAGGGATCCATTGGGTCAATTGAGTTCTTCAAAGCCCTGCAGATGCTAGCCCATAGGTTCTTGGGTTTTCTTATGAATCCAATTCAAATAAAGACTCTAAACCCCACAGACAGTAGGCCTCAAATTGAAGAACAGAGCTTTATTAATGGCAGGCATATTTGATCACTCCTGGTTCACAGGAAGGGTGTCCAGGCCACTCTGACTTTTGACAAATGAGGGGAAAGGGAGATTATTTGGGACACTGTCTTGTGCTGCGCCTCTCATGGAATCCTCCTACCAGAAGTTATGATGAGTGTCTATTTGGAAGAAGATGAGTGCCATTTGGGAGTGTTTTGGTTTTAATTGTGGGCATTTGTGTGGCGGTTGGTAGAGATAATTGGGTCCACCTTGTCTTGAATTTTGGTGTGATTCCCCTTAGAGACTGTGTTTTGGAACTGACCTCTGAGAAGGTACAAGGTCCTGTGTCATTGTATATCCATAATTCTAGGACATCTCCACGGAATGTAATTCAAAGCTAAGTATACCAATCAAGGACCAAATGAAATTCTGGGCTTCAAATCTTACCTAGATTTCTGTTTTCATACTAATATTGAAAGGTTAATAAAATAGGTACTTGTCACGTCCTGTTTTTCTGTATGCTTAATAAAACACTGTTGAAATCTTGAGAACTGTTTGCTCTTCTTGTTCCCAGAATGTGCTGCCCCCAACTGCCAAACTGCAGAATGTACTCCATCAACCATTTGCACGCAAACCGCCCACTCGCCCTTAACCATCAATAAACTTCCCTCCCTGCCCTCTCCAAGGAAAATATATAAGCACTTCTTAAGCTGTTCTCAGGGCTCTCTGCTCTATTCAACTGATCTCTGAGCCCTTGCATGCCGGACTCCCAATAAACCCTTTGAGGTTGCATTAGACAATCTCTTGGTGGTCTCTTCCACGAACGCTCACCCGACCTTTACTTCTGGTGGCCCCAGCGAGATCCGGCAGCTGCAGATGAAAGACCCCCAATGGGCTCCTCTGGGGGTAAATAAGGCCCCTCTTTCTGGTTTCAGGATTCAGGTTAGGGTTTGACAAAATGGCTATTGGTAAAGAGCGTGAGCTCTCTCCCACGGTGGCTGACACACATGTCACAGAGCCACAGGCCATGTTCCTGTGGGATGGACTCGGGAAATCGAGGAACCATAGTCTCCTCGACTCAGTGATATTTTCTTTCAGATTTGGAATTGGCAGCCCATCAGGATTTGCCCGCTACTCAGTCCTGGTCTCAGTATTGGACGTCCATTGTCTGTCTTTATTGTCTTGTCTTGTCTGTGTCGTGTGTCTTTGCTTTCACTGTCTGTGTATATTTCATTATGGGACAGAGCACTTCAATGCCTCTGTCCCTGACCCTTAATCACTGGACCAAAGTCTGCTTAAGGGCTCAGATTCTTTCTTTTTCATTAAAACACCAGACCTGGCAGATTCTGTGTCTCAGAATAACCCACCTTTGTAGTCGGATGGCCCCTAGAAAGATGTTTCTACTTTGCACTAATTTGAAAAGTCTGAGATATTGTCTTTCAGCCGGGGCCACATAGCCATCCAGATCAATAGCCATATATCTTAACTTGTCAGGACCTCTGCAAATCTCCCCCTCCATGGGTGAAGCCTTTCCTTGTCCCTGCACCCACTCCTACTCCTTCCCCTACGATTCTATCTCTCAAACTCTCTGCTCCTCAACCTCCACCCTCTGTTCTCCCTGAGTCTCAAGACTCTACTCGTCCTTATCCTCTGCCCTTGTCCCCCAACCCCCAAAACCCTGTAAGTAATTCCCCTGCTGCTTACTCAGCCTCTCCACCATTCGAGGAAGCCAGGATGGCCCAGCACCCTCCAGATGACTGTCCAATGGCACACACAGCCCCTCCTTCCCTAGAGGAAGCTGGCCCGGCTAAAAAAACTCAGAGAACTCGCCAACGTTTTCATACCTGCCTACTTGGGATGACTGCCAACAACTCCTAGGGACTCTCTTCACGACAGAGGAATGAGAGGAAAAACCTCCTGGAAGCTAGAAAAAAATATCCTCGGACTTGATGGGCGACCAACACAACTTCCCAACATAATCAAAGCCGGCTTCCCCTTAAACCAACCCAACTGAGACCCCAACACCTTTGAAGATAGGGAGCATATGTCCAATTATTGCCAGGCTCTAATAGCGGGTATCCAAGGGGCCGCTAGGTGACCAACTAATTTGGCCATGGTAAGAGAAATTATTAAAAGGCCTGATGAATCTACCTCTATGTTTCTAGAGAGAATTATGGAGGCATATAAGAGATATACTCCTTTCGATCCTCAGGCAGCAGATCAAAAGGCATCTGTCATGATGGCCTTAATTGGGGGAGCTGCCATGGATATTAAAAAAAAAAAAGTTAAAAGAGAGATTTAGTCAGAGAAGCCAAAAAAATATACTATAAAAGAGAAACAGGGAAAAAGAAAGGGAGCAAAGGGAGGATGAGAGAAGCAAAAGAAAGACTAAGGCATTGACTTAGATCCTGGTCACAACAAGAAAGAGGCCAGAAATTAAGACTTAAGGTGACAGGAAGGGATACCTGGGCCCGTGCCACAGGCCACCCCTGGCCTCAGATCAATGTGCCTACCGTAAAAAAAAGGACACTGGGCCAAAGAGTGCCCTATAAAGAGACAGACACGCCAGCCAGCCATTCTGACTCTGGAGGATGACTAAGAAAGTTGGGGCTCAGATTCCTTCCCCTAGCTCAGGGTAACTTTTGAAGAGTAGGGGACCCCAGTAAACTTTGAAGTGAATACAGGAGCAGTATACTCAGCCCTTAGGGCCCCATTGGGCCGTCTATCAAATAAAAGGTCTGTAGTTCAAAGGGCTAATGGCAGTAAATATCGGGCTTAAACTACTAAGAGGACCATGGACCTGGGGAAAGGAACAATCCATCACTCCTTCCTAGTAATCCCAGAATGCCCGCACCCATTGATGGGCAGAGATCTGCTCACCAAGCTCTGGGCCAAAATAACTTTTAACCCTGAAAGCCCCCAAAAGAAATTTCTAAATCCTTCAGTAAAAACTCCTATAGTCACGGCTGTAACTATATTAGTAGAAGATAAACATCCACTCTTCACACCCCCCAAGACTGATCAAACAGGCAAGCTACCGCAGAAATGGATAACAGATTACCCAGATGCCTGGGCAAAAGCTGCTGTGTTAGGCCTGGCCGTGAAACAACCTCCAATATCAGTGGAGTTAAAAACCTCAGCCTCCCCAATCAATGTCAAATAATATCTTCTAAGCATAAAAAGCTAAAGATGGGATAAGGCCCTATATTCAGAAATATCTGGCATTAGGGGTCCTAAGGCCCTGTCAATTGGCCTGGAACACTCCCCTGTTATTAGAAGAAAAAGCCAGGAACCGGGGACTATCAACCTGTTAAAGACCAAAGAGAGATCAACAACAGAGTGCAGGACATTCACCCCACAGTACCTAATCTGTTCAAACTGCTTAGCACTCTGAACCCTGAGCAGAAATGGTATACTGTTCTGGACTTAAAACAAGCTTTCTTTTGCTTGCCTCTGCATAAAGATAGTCAGTTGCTGTTTGCTTTTGGGTGGGTAGACCCAGAAACCGGAAAGTATAGTCAACTAACTTGTACTAGACTCCCAGAGGGGTTCAAAAACTCCCCCACTCTCTTTGATGAAGCCCTCCACAGAGATCTCAACAATTTCAGAACTACACACCCCGAAGTCACCCAGCTTCAATACGTGGATCACCTGCTACTGGCATCCAACACCAAGGAAAACTGAACTGGGACCCAAGCACTATTATCGGAGCTTGCTCAACTCGGGTATAGAGCTTCTGCCAAAATTGCCCAATTTGCCAGCAAGAAGTAATCTTCCATGACTATTTCCTCAGGGGCGGTAAACAATGGCTCACTGAGTTCAGAAAACAAACCGTTGAGCAGATAACAACCCCATCTTACAGCAGACAACTAAGAGAGTTTCTTGGGATTGCTGGGTTTTGCAGGTTATGGATAAATGGGTTCGCGTCCTTAGTTGCTCCTTTATACCCGCTGTTAAAGGGAGATGCCCAATTCCAATGGACCCCTGAGTAACAGGAAGTTTTAGATAACATCTAAGGACACTGACACTGAACGCCTCAACTTTACTGAGCTCAGCCTGCAATTACAGAAAGCCCTACACTAAGTTAAAAATGTACGTCAACTCACTCACCTTGGTTCAAAGAAACTGCAGGCACTCCTGTAGGATTAAGAACAGAGTTTTCCACTAACCAACTCACAGCGAAAGAAAAAAACTGAACCGGTAACAAAAGCCTGTTGGGTCAGTCAATTGTTTAATGCTTACCCTTCCAAGTTTCTTAGAGGAAAGCACCTATGAGGAACCAGACCAGGACAATTCTGGGAAGTGGACATTACTGAAATTAAGCCAGCAAGGTATGGACTTAAATATCTCCTAGTCTTTGTAGATACATTTTCAGGATGGATTGAAGCCTTACACACACACACACACACACACACACACACACACACACACACACACAGAAAAAAAAAAAAAAAAAAACAACGGCCCAAATGGTTCTCAAGAAGATCCTGGAAGATATTTTTCCAAGATATGGTCTGTTTAAGGTAATAGGGTCTGATAATGGACTTGTGTTCATGGCCCAGGTAAGTCACGTGTGGATTAATTGTAAGTTACATTATGCTTATATACCCCAGAGCTCAGGAGAGGTAGAAAAAATAAATAGAACCACTAAAGAGACCTTAACAAAATTAAGCTTAGAGACTGGCATAAAAGATTGGACTATGCTCCTGCCTTATGCACTGTTTCATGCGAGAAATACTCCCTCAGTTTCTTTGTGTAACCTCACCCCCTATGAAATTCTCTATGATGCCCATCATCCAGTAAGGGACCTAATCCCCAACTCTAAGGCCTAACAATCCCTTCCACACCCCTTGCTTGACAGACTTAAAGCCATTGAAAGAACTCAGTGATAACTGTGGAAACAGCTGGCCACTGCCTACCAACCTGGGGACGAGGGGATTCCACATCAATATCAAGTAAGAGACTTCGTCTACATAAGACAACATCAGGTGTCATTCCTAGAACCCCGCTGGAAAGGAACATACCAGGTGCTACTTATAACACCTACAGCGGTAAAAGTAGACAGAATCACTTTTTGGATCCATGCCTCTCATCTAAAGCCTTCGCTGTGTCCAGACTCTGGTTGGAAACTGGAAAAGACTGGTAACAATTTCAAATTTCGTATTCGCTATGTGGACAAGACTGTAGACTCTCCCCTTGGCCACCAGTACTCCTAACCCTCATCAGCCTGTTCAGCAGTGAAGGCTGATCTCAAATCCTACTAGACAAGAAGTATGGTATATCTCGCATACAGCCCCCTTAGGGACCTGGTGGCTATCTCTCCACCCAGACATTTTTCAGCTTGGTATACGTCTTTCCTATTGAGATAACCCTGATGAAGAGGATCCCACTAAAGTTTCATTAAATCCCTTCCATTCCATAGATAATTGAAACAAACATTATGGATGCACAGAAACTCGAGCCAGATTCAGGTTGGCTAGCCTAGATTACGATGTATGCCCGGCGGACTATCAAAGCCACAAACAGCCATGGCTGTGTGGGGGAAAAGCCAACTTCTTGTGTAACTCATGGGGATGTGAGCATACAGGGGCTGCCTGGTGGAACCCAAACTCCTCATCACATTCAGTACACAGCATTGGCCATATTACCAATTAGACAACCAAAAGCTATGGCCCCCAGAGGGTTCTCTAGATCCTCAAATTCTGCGTGACATTTTTAACTTCGGCAAGTGCTCAAAAGGGGAAAATTCCCCTATGCGGAATCCTTTTCCCTCCTTCACTCACATCCTGTACTATGCTTCTCCAATAGTTCCTCACGCTCAGTCTTCTGCTCTAGAGTCTCTGCTGTCACTCCCACCTCAGCAACGTGATTTCTCACCTCCAATTACTAGATCAAAAACCCAAACCTCTGCCAGTTCTCAGACCATTGCCCCCTTGCTGAGGTAGCAGGTACCGAGGTACCCCTCCACTCACTCACTCCTCTCTTTTTCTGTCTGTGCCTGCACTAGGTCCCACCAAGTCCTCTAAGAAGCTAAACCAAAGCTCAAACCAGCTGAGAAGAGCGCTCAGACCCCTATCCAAGATGTAATAAAAATGGCCTTTAAAGTTGCTTTGTCATCACTAAAAACAGGTTTCTAAAAATTTAAAGTCCCTCAGGGGTTTTTGGAATACTCACTCCCATCTTCACCTCTGCTCTACCTGTTCTACTGCTCAAGTTTTGTTCTAGGAAAATCCCAAACCCCTTTTCCATTATTCTTTTACATCTCATCTTCCTCATTCTCAGATCCACGGAGCTGCTCTCAGCCTCGCCTTCCCAGTCTTCCCCCTCTGTACCAGGTCCATAGATATGTCTTAAATAACCTTCTTCAGAAGTCTTCACCGAGGCTTACATTAGGTCTTTCAGCAAAAGAGTCCCTCTGAAAGAGTTCAATGTAGATAATCTTCCACTTTTCGTGTTGCCCTGTTCTACTTGGCCACTGGCTGGAAAAATCACCACCCCTAAGCTTGACACCGCCTCACTAGGTTTTCACAAAATATGTGAACAAAGCCTCTGGCCTTGAGCTGGGGCTTCACAGAGATGACTACATTTCTAAGATAAAAAAGTTACCAACTGGGCTTCATGGTGACAGCTGGCAGGGAGAAAATAAAGAGACAAAAAAGCTCTCCCTTTCCAAGGTGTCCTTGAAAAGTTAACTTGCCCAGAACAGAGGAACAAAAACAGAAACAAAAACTGATTTTTGTGAATTTCTACAGACTGTGAACTTCTGATCCACTTCCCTTACATGTTGGGTACAAATTCTAAAACTACCAAAACTTGGGGTTCAGGGGATTAATTGATTACAACAGAAGCAATGCCCTCTAAATCCGGATGCAACCAAATAAGGCTGTTTTCCTGTGTGTGGTGCTATCTTAGGTCCCTTTCCTTGTCCGTTCCTACAACAGTATAATTCTATACACTTTAACATTATTTATGTTTTCATAAAATGGTCAATATATGTGATTAATTATGTAATGTTGCAGATGTTTTCCAGAGTTCTCTATCATGACGTAGGTTCATTTAAAGATCAAATAGGGGGGCATACAACCCGGTTCCAGCGGGAACCTGTATCCCTCACTTTAGCCATCCTATTAGAAATAATAGTTGCTTAAGGGGTGGGCTAGTCCATGAGACACAACAAAGACACAATTAGAAGCAGAAATAGGCCAAAACTTAAAGACATTAAAAACCGACATCACAGCTTTACAGGAATTTTAACCTCTCTCTTTCTGAAGTTTTTTTTACAAAGCAGGCGAGTGTTGGACCTCCTCTTCATGAGAGAAAGGTGCCTTTTTGCTTGCATTGAGGGAAGAATGTTGTTTTTGTGACGACAATACTGGAGTTGTAAAAGAATCTAAGAATAAATTAAGAAAACGACTTGAAGAGCGTCAAAGAGAGACAGAGGCCCCAAAAGGGAGGTTTGAGTCTTGGTTCACATAGTGACCTGATTAACTGCGCTTTTATCTGCCATGGCCGGTCCATTAAAATTCCTCATATTATTGCTAACTGTAGGACCCTGTTTGCTCAACCGTGTAGTTTTCTTTCTAAACCAAATCGAACCTGTTATTAACCCTAACCATACACTGTTCTCTCAATCTAATTTTACAGAAGAGCAGGGACAGAATTGGTATTAAAATACAGGAAAATAGAGGATCTTCCACCTGCTGAAAACCTCAAAGGTCCACGTAGAAATGATCCTTGGAGAAGATGTAGGCAAGTATGAAGGACCTGAGAGAGCAAAAGTCTTCCATGGCAAACAACCTGCTCAGGATGAAGGGATCTGTCTGAATCAGCCACTCTCTTCTTAATGTAGAGAAGATGGACCAAAGCAGGCATGTGTTGAGAGCTGCTCCTGCATGTCTATGGTTGACATACCTCTCTGACCTGTGAAAGTGTCACAGGAAGTAGGAGCAGCCTCCCTCTCATGGGAACCTTGGAAGCAACTGTTAGGACAAAGTTGTTGCCAAGGCAGTGACCTCATTCAGTTCCAAAAGGAAGTGACTTCACCTAACTTCCTTGGTGATGGAACTCTCTGAACTTGGAATCCAGGAAGCCAGGCACCCAGATCCAGTCCCAGTCCCAGTCCCAGTGGTCGAACTTATTTTGATTTACCAAGGACAGACTCAGTCTTTCTTGGGACCTACTGATGTAAGGATGGCCAAATGCAAGGAAAGCTATGAAGAGGGGCCTTTCCTGAGAAAGCACGCAGTGGCTCACCGCTGGCTCCTGAAAACTTCACAGAGTTGGCCAAAAAGACCAGATTTGAGACAGAACAGGCTATTTCCAGGGAACATAATAAGGCCCACCAGACAGAGGACACTCTGGATAGTCACAGACCTACTTGGGGGAAGGAGGTGCCTTTGTGGTGTGGGTGTGGGTTTGTGGTTTTGTCTCATGTTCTGAGAATAGGTATGAAAGGCGGTTTGTTTTGTTTGGAGTGAACTGTTTCTAGTAAGTCGTTTGACAAGGCGAGAATTTCTATGTCTGTGTATCCCACTGTGTCCGTGGTTGTAGACATTAGAAAACAGAATGCATCAATTAATATGTCCTGTCTAGTAGAAAGCTTCACAGCATTCATCCTGCCCTATTTATGAATGGACTGCAGCTTGCCTTATTGATGTGCAACACCTGCTATCTTCCTTAGTTTCTGTTTTATTCCGGAATTCTGGCCACTCTCCAGAATAGGTTCATGGTTTTCTGTTTAAGATATGTACAACCTCGAAGCTCTGTGACATGACCATGTCCTGTATAGCTGAAGGGAATGGTGAGCATCTCAGAAAACTCAGATATCAGTGTGACCAGGAAAGTCTTAGTGGAGAAACCCTGCTTGGGGCCTTTTGTTTACCTACTCTTCTGTTGCCCTGAATGTCAGGAAGGTCTTTTCCTCAGTCCACCACTTTATGAAGCCTGAAGAAAACAGTTTTCAAATGGAAATGAATGGGCATTACCGTGGCTCTTTGCTTAATTGCTTTGGAAAGGATGTGTCTGAATCAGCTTATTTACCCTGTGTGAGGCTGTGGCTTAGATTCTCAGGTCCTGATGGATCTAAAGAAAGATCCCATGTGTACATCCAAAACCAAAATGGCCTAAAGAGCAGTCCTTGTGGATGAAGTCTCTTGCCTTCCTCTGTAACTTTCCTGACCTTCATCAAGTCAGATTTGGGATCCTTTGGGTCAAATGAGTTCTTCAAAGCCTTGCAGAGTCTAGCCCATAGTTGCTTGGGTTTTCTCAAGACTCCAATTCACATAAAGAATCCAAACCCCACAGTCATTTGGCCTCAAATTGAAGAAGCGGAGCAGTATTAACGGGAGGCCTATTTAATCTCTTCTGGTTCACAAGAAGGGTGTCCAGGCCACCCTGAATTTAGGCAAATTAGGTGCAAAAGAGCTTATTTTGGACACGGTCTTGGGCTATGCTCCTCATGGAAAACTCCAGCCATAGTGGAGTTTATTGTGAGTGTCTATATGGAAGAAGATGGGCGCCACGTTGGAGTGTTTTGGTTTAAATTGTGGTCATTTGGGTGGCGGTTGGAAGAGATGACTTGGTCCACATGTTCTTGAACTCTGGTGTGATTCCCTTAGAGTCTGAGTTCTTCAACTGACCTCAGAGAAGTATTGCCATGAATAGTGTTGAGATTTTTGGAAGCCAGACATGAGCATCGCCCTTGGAAACTGAGTTCTAGGCCCAGGGTGGCTTTCCACAGAGCACTGAGCCTCTCAGCCAGGATACCACAAATTTTATTCTGAAAGACTTGGCACCCATAGTTGAGAGTCAAAACTCATATGGACCTCACATTGTAGACCTAAATGGGCATAGCATCATATAATCTTTTGGCCACTCTTTGGGAAGCTTTACCTGTGCGTGTTCTCCAGAGATTTCATTGAAATGAGCTTCCTAACCATTTAATGGTTCCTGAAAAAATTGAAACTCACAGTGCCTCCAACTTCATCCTTAAAAAATGGCTAGATAAATACCATAAAATTTTTGAATTTCCCATCACCAGGTGGCACTGGAAAACCTTTTGATGTCCTGTTGCTGATCATGAATATACCAGACAGTGCCTTGATTGACTGGGTTTCATGTAAATGGTGTAGAACAGAGATGCCAGTAAGTTGGACTGTGTTGAGTAGTAGGTTAGAGCAGTGGTGGGCAGGTATGTGATAAAACATCTGTGGTGG
Organism: Callospermophilus lateralis; assembly: GCF_048772815.1. Classification (NCBI taxonomy): domain Eukaryota; kingdom Metazoa; phylum Chordata; class Mammalia; order Rodentia; family Sciuridae; genus Callospermophilus; species Callospermophilus lateralis. Next base: position 632,034 of record NW_027516455.1, on the reverse strand, counting down.
GGCCATGTGGATCTTCCATTGGCTTCCAAATGGCTTGTGACTGACATGGTGCAGCCAGCAGAACCTTCCATGTAAAGGCAAGTTGTTATATGGAGAGGTTTCAGGACATTGTCCAGAATCAGGTTGCTATGGTCAAGGGCGCAAGATATGTGGGATAGGATCCTGGTTCTTGTATCCTCCTGCAAAACCTGACCCACCATACATGACAGAACTTCCTCTTGCATTGTGACCCAGTTGAACTCCTTGTATTTTGTGAAGCAAATACCAAACTCTCAGTGCAGCAGGAAGAAACACCACGAAAATGGAAGATGACCATATGCCTTCACAGTGCACACCGGCACACATTTAGCCCCCAGTGGCCACAGTTTATCTAAAAAGAGAATTCAGCACTGCTGCCTCATGTACATTGGGAAATAAGAAACCATGTCCTCCAGGTCTCATAGATGCAGACCAAGTTTTATGGTCTCCCTAGAAAGGAAGCTAAAGCTCTTGACAACAACATATTTTTCAAGTGCCCAACCTCACAGGCAGTTTCTCAAGAAGTCTCTAGGCCAGCAGACCTCCATGTTTGTGGAGTTTTTACCCTGTCCCATACTTTTGGAAACTACTCTACCACTTCCAAGGTTGTGAGCTCCTGAGCATATTGCATTCCACAAATTTATTCACAGATTTTCTAAATCTTCTCCTCTAATTGTGTCTTACTTGGGGTGAAGGGATTGTCAAGGCATTGTTCTGGTTGAGAGTGGGAATAATTTTGTGTAGCACATATTTACATACACATTGGATTCATTGTTCAATTTTCCATTCGAAATACTGAATCCTTGACACTAACCCATACCCTACTAGACTCTGACTATTAATTCTAATATGATGGAGAAAAATAACCGAAACAGAATAGAAATACTAGCACTTCAGAAGAGGCATGGTGTATAGTTGGTCTTGCCTTTTGCATGATATAGGGTAGGAGTTATAAATCTTGTCAATTTTTTGTTGAAATAGTTCTGCATGTGTTTTTAAAGTTAACACATCTGTGAATTCCTGTCTCCATTTTTCTGTAGCCTATTCAGCACATGTATTTTTATACGCACATATAGAATCCTACCTGGTATCACACGTATATTCTTGAGAGGTGGCTAACTTGGCAGATACAAAGTGTGAGAAGAGATCACTCCTCATTAATACTTTTGGAACTGAAAATTCAGACTATGAGTGAGCTTCTTAGTTCAAGAACATTATACATAAATCCATGTTCAGTAAAATTAATATTTTTGGATCTGTGGATGATATATATTTCACAATGAATTTTAATTGGCATATATATTGCTACTTTTTAATGTCTCTGTGTGTGTTTTGTGTGTGTGTGTGTGTGTGTGTATATATATATATATATATATATATATATATATATATATATATACTCTCTAGATTTTTCAAAATATAAAATATATGTGTCCTATTATACACTCCCTAAATTCATTCTTGTTCATGTATGTGGTTTTATATTAAACTTTTCATAAGATTATTTTCAAAATATTCATCCACCTGAAATACATATTTGTTTTCTAGTACTAAAAAGTTACTTCAGTGAATGGTGCAAACAAATCCTTATATTTTTACAATAGCTGACCCACTTTAACATCAATGCAAGTAGATTCCTATGGGACATGATGTGTATTTTGACGTTCATTTTTATTAAACACTGGTACATTACTATTTCTGCAGTTTTTGAACATCATAGAATATACATTTCATCCACAAGTTCACAAATTTAAAGAAATTTGTAACACATTCAATTACTTCCTGCTTCAGAACATATGTATTCCTCCTTGTTTTTGACTGGTCATTTCATGAGACTTCTTTCCAAACACATTATTTTCGATTTCCATAATCAATTTTGAAGCAAAATTCACACACTCTTTATGATAAACCACAACCGTAATATTACCATTAGATGTATTACTGGTTGGAATGAATGTATATATATATATCAATATATGATTCCTGTGTATTTTCAGATATCAATTCAATCCATTATTTAAAGTTGGAACAAGTTATATTATTTATTCGCAGTATTGTCTATTCATGCATTATCTCTATATTCATACATACATGGTACACCTATATGTACCTCCAATACTAATTTATACCCCTTCAAAATATTGCTCCAAGAAATGGTGCAAGAAAGACTCATGTCACCTGATCTACATATACGTTTTATCACAGTAATATTCTGGCCACAAAATGCAAAGTCACACTTACGATTGTACCAAAGCCTAAATGGAATGTGAGTATGGGTTAGGAAAATCACCCATGTCCACGTTGCCTAATGCTCTCAAATGTCAATCCTATTGGTGACTACATATTTGTTACTTCCTAAGATTATATATTCAATCTCAAGCCTGTTGAAAGTGTCTATTGCTATCACTCACTTTATACTTTGCCTGATTTCCTAATGTCGCTATTGATATCTGCTTTCCTACATATTTTCCCCATTTCATCACTGTGACTGACTCTTCACATGTGCTGACATTTACATTTTCTGTCTACCTGAAAACCTATTGCTAAAGAACTATTTGTCCAAATGCTATACTCACACTTTTTTCTAATCCTACCAACTATCTTCCTAATCCTACCGACTCTCCCTCTTTGAATGGTTGTTCTCCTCAACATTCAATCATCCAAGGTATCAGGTCCTATGCCATTGTGTATAGATTTATCTGAGACATCTGTGCAGAACATAATTAAATGCTAAGTATCCCAATCAAGGACCTAATGCCCTTCTGGGCTTCAAATTTTACTGAGATTTCTGTTTTCATTCATATATTTCACCTATATAATCTTATATATATCGCAGGTTCCCAATACCATTATTCATCCAGCAGAATGATCCTAACCCAAATCAAACATGTTATTAACCGTAACCATACACTGTTCCCTCAATCTAACTTTACAGAATAGCAGGGACAGAGTTGGTCTTACAATACAGGAATGTAGGAGATCTTCAACCTGCAGAGAACCTCAAAGGTCCATGCAGAAATGATCCCTAAAGAAGATGTAGGCAGCTATGAAGGACCTGAGAGTGCAAAAGTCATCTTTCATGACAAAAAAAAAAAACAGGTCAGGATGAAGGGATGTGTCTGAAGCAGTCTCTCTCTTCTTAATGTTGAGAAGATAGACCAAACCAGGCTTGTGTGGAGAGCTGTTCCCGGGTGCCTGTGGTTGATATTCCATTCTAGCTTGGAAAGTGTCATAGGAAGTAGGGGCAGGATCCATCTCAGGGACCCTTGGAAGCAACTGTTAAGACAAAGTGGTTGCCAAGGCAGTGACCTCATTCAGTTCTAGAAGAAGTGACCTATGTCACTTTCTTGTTGATGGAACACTCTGAACTTGGGATCCAGGAAGCCAGGCACCCTGAGGCAGTCCCAGTCCAAGTACCAGTGGTCTCAAATGTTTGGATTTAAGAAGGACAGAGTCCGTCTTTCTTGGCAACTAAATTGAAGATGGACAAATGCCAGGAAAGCTCTGAAGAGGGGCTTTACCTGAGAAAACAGGCAGTGGCTCACCGCTGGCTCCTGATAACATCACAGTTTTGGCCAAGGAGACCAGATCTGACATAGCACAGCCCGTTTTGGGGGAACATAGTATGGCCCACCAGTCAGAGGACGCTCTGGATAGTCACAGACCTATTTGGGGAAAGAAGGTGCCTTTGTGGGTGTGTGTGTGTGTGTGTTTTTGGTTTTGTCTCATGTTTTGAGAATATGTAGGAAAGTCGGTTTGTTTGGTTTGGAGTGGACTGTTTCTAGTAAGTCCTTTGAGAAGGCGAGTGTTTCTATGTCTGGATATCCCACTGTGTCCGTGGTTGTAGACAATAGAAAAGAGAATGCATCAATAGATGTGTCCTGTCTAGTAGAAATCTTCGCAGAATTCATCCTGTCCAATTTATGAATGGACTGCAGGTTACCGTATGGATGGGCAACACCTACTACCTTCCTACATTCGTGATTTCTTCCTGAATTCTGTCCACTCTCCCATAGGCTCATGGTTTTGTGTTCAAGATATGTATCTCCTCCACAATCTGGGACATGGCCATGAACTGGATAGCTGAAGAGAATGGTGAATATCTCAGAAAACTCAGATATCAGTGTGACCAGGAAAGTCTCAGTGGAGAAAATCTGCTTTGGGATTTTGCTTACCTATTGTTCTGTTGCCCTGAATGTAAGGAAGGTCTTTGCCTAAGGCCCCACATTTCCAATGCCTGAAAAAAACAGTTTTCAAATGGAAATAAATGGGCATCACCTGTGGCTCCTGGCTTAATTGCTTTGCAAAGGGATATGTCTGAATCAGCCTCTTAGTGCAGTTTGAGATTATCGCTTAGATTCTCAGCACCTGATGGATCTAAAGAAAGATCCCATGTGTGCATCCAAATCCAAAATGGCCAAAAGAGAAGTCATTGTGATGAAGTCTCTTGCCTTCCTCTGTAAGGTTCCTGATCTCCATCAAGTGATAACAGGGATCTTTGGGTCAACTGAGTTCTTCAAGCCCTGCAGAGGCTAGCCCATAGGTGCTTGGGTTTTCTTATGACTGCAAATCACATAAAGAAACTATCCCCGACAGTAAGTATGCCTCAAATTGGAAAAGCGGAACAGTATTAATGGCATGCCTCTTTGATCAGTCCTGGTTCACAGGAACGTTGTCCAGGAAACACTGACTTTAGACAAATGAAGGGCAAGGGAGCTTATTTTGACATTGTCTTGGGCTGTGTGCCTCATAAAAACTTCCAGCCAAGGTTATGATGAGTGACTATATGGAAGAAAATGAGGGCCATGTGGGAGTGTTTTGGTTTTAATTCTGGTCATTGGTGTGGCGGTTGGAAGAGATGACTGGGTCAACTGGGCTTGAACTCTGGTGTGTTTCCACGTAGAGACTGAGTTTTGAAACTGATCTCAGAGAAGTATTGCCATGAATTGTGTTGGGATTTTAGGAGGCCACGCATGAGAGTCGCCCTTGGAACCTGAGATCTAGGACCAGGATGGCTTTCCACAAAGAACTGTGAATCTCAGCCTGGATATCACATGATTTTATTCTGAAAGACTTGGCAGCCATAGTTGAGAGTCAAAAGACATAGGACCTCACATTGTAGACCTCAATGGTCCTGGCTTCAAGTGACCTATGTCCACTCATTGGAAAGCCTTGCCTGTGAGAGTTCTCTAGAATTTTCTTTGAAATGAACTTTCTCAACATTTAATGGTTCCTGAATAATTGAAATCCACAGTGCATCGAACGTCATCCTTGAAAAATGTCTAGATAAATAACACGAAATTTTTGAAATTTCCATGACCAGGTGGAACTGCAGAAACTCTCGATGTCCTGTTGCTTACCATGAGTGTACCAGACAGTGCCTTGATTGACAGGGTTTCATGAAATTTGTTTAGAACAGAGAAGCCAGTATTTTGGAGCCTGCTGAGTAGTGGGCCTAGAGCAGTGGTGGACAGGTGTGTGATAAAACATCATGGTGGAGCCATTTGGATCTGCCATTGGCTTCCAAATGGCTTGTAACTGACAGAGTGCAGACATCAGACCCTTATATGTAAAAGCATCTTGTTATATGGCGTAGTTTCAGGGCAATGTTCAGAATCAGGTTGCTATGGACAAGCGGGCAATCTTTGAGAGATAGAAGCCTGGTTGGTGAATTTTCTTGCAGATCCTGACCCACCACACGTGACAGAACTACCTCAAGCACTGTTTCCCAGTTGAACTCCTTGTATTTCGTGAAGCATGAACCAAACTCCAAGTGCAGCAGCAAGAAACACCACGAAAAGTGGAGGATGACCAAATGGTTTCACAGTCCACACGGGGAGACAATAAACCCCCAGTGCCCACAGTTTACCTACAAAGAGAGAATTCAGCACTGCTGCCTCATGTTCATTGGAAAATAAGAAATGTTGTCCTCCAGGTCTCATAGATGCAGACCCAGCTTTGAGGGTCTCACTACAAAGGAAGCTTAACTCCTGACAACAACCTATATTTCAGTGCCCAATTTCACTGGCAGTTTCTCAAGAAGTTTTAGGCAAGCAGAGCTTCATGTTTGTGGAGTGTGTACCCTGTCCTTACTTTTGGAAACTCCTATTCCACCTCCAAGTTTGTGCACTCCTGAGCATTTTCTATTCCAGAAATGTAATCACAGATTTTGTAACTCTTCTACTCTAATTGTGTCTCCCTTGGGGCGAAAGTAATGACAATGCATTGTTCTGGATGAGAGTCAGAAGATTAATTTTTCTATTTTCCATTTGAAATTCTGAATCCCTGACACTAACCCATATTCTACTAGACTCTGACTACAAATCCAAATATGATGGAAGAAAATAACCCAAACAGTACATAAATACTTGCAGTTCAGAGTTGGACTTGCCTTTTGCATGATAAAGGGTAGGTGTTATAAATCTATTCAATATTTAATTGAAATAGTTCTCCATGTGTTTTTAAAGTTAACAAATATGTGAATTACTGTCTCCCATTCTCTGGAGCTTATTCAGCACATGTATTTTTATATGCACCAATAGAATCCTACAAGGTATCACACGTACATCCTTGTGAGGTATATGACTTAGCAGATACAAAGTGTGAGAAGTGATCACTCCTCCTAAACGCTGTTGGAACTGAAAATTCAACCTATGGGTGAGCTTCCCAGTGGAACAACATTATACATAAACCATGTTCACTAAAATGAATGTTTTTGCATCTTTATGATATATATTTCATGATGAATTTCGATTGGCATATATATTGCTACTTTTTAATGTCTGTGTTTGTGTGTGTGTGTGTGTGTGTGTGTGTGTGTGTGTATATATATATATGTATATATATATATATACATATATATATATATATATATATACTCTCCATATTTTTAAAAATATGAAATATATGTGTCTTATATACACTCCCTAAATTCATTCATGTTCATGTATGTGGATTAATAATCAACTTTTCACAAGATTATTCTTAGAAATATTCATCCACCCGAAATACATATTTGTTTCCTAGTACTGAAAACTAACTTCAGTAAAAGGTGCATACAAATTCTAATATGTCTACTTTAACTGACCCAGTTTAACATCAATGCATGTAGGTTCCTATGGGACATGATGTGTATTTTGACATTAATTTTTATTCCACACTGGTACATTACTATTTCTTCAGTTTATGCACATCTCAGTATATATATTTTATTCACTAGTTAGCAAATTTATAGGCATTTGTTTCACTTTCAATCACTTCCTGCTCCAGAACACATGTATTCCTCTATGTTTCTTGACTGGTCTATTCATGAGACTTTTTTCCAAATATATTATTTTCGATTTCCATAATCAATTTTGAACCAAAACTCACACACCCTTCATGATAAACCATAACCCTAAGATTATCGTTAGATATATAACTGGTAGGAATGAATGATTGCATATCAATATAAAATTTCTTATAAATTTTCAGATATTTATTCAATCCATTATTTAAAGTGGATCCAGTTATATTATTTATTCACAGTATGGTCTATTCATGCATTATGTCTATATTCATTGAAACAGGGTACACCTATTTGTACCCCCATACTAACTTGTAAGTCTTCAAAATATTGCTAGCAGAATTGGTGGAAGAAATACTCTTTTCACCTGATCTACATACACATTTTATTACAGAAATATTCTGGACACAAAAAGCAAAGGTCACACTTACAATTGTACCAAAGCGTAAATGGAAAGTGAGCATGGATTACTAAAATCATCCATGTCCAGGTTGCCTAATGCTCTCAAATATCAATTCTATTTTTGACTACATATTTGTTTCTTCTTAAGATTATATATTCAACTTCAAACCTGTTGAAAATGTCTAACCCTATCACACAATTTATACTTTGCTTGATTTCCTAATGTCTCTATTGATATCTGCTTTCCTATATTTTTCCCCAGTTCATCATTGTGACTGACTCTTCACATGTGCTTACATTTACATACACTCTCTACCCGAAATCTTATTGCGAAAGAACTTTTGGTCCAAATCCTATACTCACTCTTCTTTCTAAACCTACCAACTACCTTCCTAATCCTGCCGACTATCAGTTTTTGACTGGATGTTCTCTTCAACATTCAATATCCAAGGTACAAGGTACGATGCCAGTGTATATTGATTTATCTGAGACATCTGTGCTGCACATTACTCAAAGCTAAGTATCCCACTTAAGTCCCCAATGCCCTTCTGGGCTTCAAATCTTACCTAGATTTCTGCTTTCATACTTATGTTTCACATATATACTTTTGTAAATATCGCATTTTGCCAATACCATTATTCATCCCGCAGAATCATTTGTAACCCAAATTGAACATGTTATTAACCCTAACCATACACTGTTCCCTCAGTATAACTTACTTAAGAGCAGGGACAATGTGGGTCTCACAATATAGGAATGTAGATGATCTTCCACCTGCTGAGAACATCAAAGATCCATGGAGAAATGATCCTTGCAGAAGATATAGGCAGCTATGTAGGACCTGAGAGAGCAATAGTCATCTTCCATGGCAAACAACCTGGTCAGGATTAATTGATAGTCTGAATCAGCCTCTCTCTTCTTAATGAAGAGAAGATGGACTGAACCAGGCCTCTGTGGAGAGCTGTTCCCTGGTGCCTATGGTTGATATACCATTCTAACTTCTGAATGTGTCACAGGATGTTGGGGCAGCCTCCATCTCATGGGAACCCTGGATGCAACTGTTAGCACAAAGTGGTTACCAAGGTAGTGACCATATTCAGTTCCTGAAAGAAGTGACCTCACTTCACTTCCTTGGTGATGGAATTCTCTGAACCTGGGATCCAGGAAGGAAGGCACCCAGAGCCAGTCCCACTCCCAGTTCCAGTGGGCTAACTTGTTTGCTTTTCCCAAAGACATAGTCAGTCTTTCTTGGTACCTACTGATGTGAGGATGGCCAAATGCCAGCAGAGCTCTGATGAGGGGCCTTTCCTGAGAAAGCAAGTAGTGGCTCACCTTTGGCTCCTGACAACTTCACAGAGTTGGACAAGGAGACCAGATCTGAAACAGGACAGGCCATTTTGGGGGAACATAATATGGCCCACCAGTCAGAAGACACTCCGGATAGTCACAGACCTATTTGGGGGAAGTAAGTGCCTTTGCCGTTGTAGGTGTGAGTTTGTGGTTTTTTCTCATGTTCTGAGAATAGGTAGGAAAGGTGGTTTGTTTGGTTTGGAGTGGACTGTTTCTAGTAAGTCGTTTGACATGGTGAGTGTTTCTAGGTCTGTGTATCCCACTGTATCCGTGGTTGTAGACATTAGAAAAGAGAATGCATCAATGGATGTGTTGTCTCTAGTTGAAAGCTTCCCCGCGTTCATACTGCCCAATTAATGAATGGACTGCAGCTTGCCTTATGGATGGGCAACATCTACTATCTTCTAAAGTTCCTGTTTTCTTCGTGAATTCTGGCCACTCTCCAGAATAGGCTCATGGTTTTGTTTCCCAAATATGTAACACCACAAGATTCTGTGACATGGCCATGTACTGGATTGCTGAAGGGAATGGAGGCATCTAAGAAAACTCAGATTTCAGTGTGACCAGTAAAGTCTCAGTGGAGAAACCCTTCTTTGGGCCATTTGCTTACTTCTATTTCTATTACCCTGAATGTCAGGAAGGTCTTTGCCTCAGGCCACCCCTTTGTGTAGCCTGAAGAAAACTGTTTTCATATGGAAATGTATGGACATCACCTGTGGCTCTTTGCTTAATTGATTTGGAATGAGATGTGTCTGAGTCAGCCTCTTGTCCTTGTATGAGGTTGTGGCTTTGATTCTCAGCACCTGATGGATCTAAAGAAAGATCCCATGTGCTTTCAAAACTAAAATGGCCAAAAGAGCAGTCATTGTTGATGAATATTTTTGCCTTCTTGTTTTAGGTTCCTGACCTCCATAAAGTGAGAATAGGGATCCTTTGGGTCAAATGAGTTCTTGAAATCCCTGCAGAGGCTAGCCCATATTTGCTTGGGTTTTCTCATGACTCCAAATCACATAAAGAATCTATACCCTACAGCCAGTAGGCCTCAAATTGGAGAAGTGGAACACTTTAACAGCAGGAATATTTGATCATTCCTGGTTCACAGGAAGAGTGTCCACGAAAAGTGGAGGATGACCAAATGTCTTCACAGTCCCCACTGGGAGACACTTAGCTTCCAATGGACACAGTTTAGCTAAAAAGAGATAATTGAGCACTGCTGCCTCATGTTCATTGTAATATAAGAAACCATGTCTTTCGGTTACATAGATGCAGACCCAGCTATGATTGTCTCACTACAAAGGAAGCTAAAGCTCATGACAACAACATATATTTCAAGTGCCCAACCTCAGAAGCCGTTTCCCAAGAATTCTTAGGCCAGCAGAGCTCCTTTTTGTGGAGTGTTTACCCTGTCCTTTACTTTTGGAAACTCCTCTACCACCTCCAAGGTTGTGAACTCCCGAGCATATTCCATTCCATATATGTATTCATAGATTTTCACACTTTTCTACTCTAATTGTGTTTTACTTGGGGCGTAGGTAATGTCAAGGCATTGTTCTGGATGTGAGTGGGAAGATTTTTGTGTAGCACATATTTACATACACATTGGTTTCATTTTTCAATTTTCCATTTGAAATACTGAATCCGTGACACTAACCCATACCCTACTAGTCTCTGACTAATAATCCTAATATGATGGTGAAAAATAAGCCAAAAAGAGAAGAAACACAAGCAGTTCAGAGGACGCATTGTGTATAGTTGGAATTGCCTTTTGCATTATATAATGTAGGAGTTATAAGTCTAGTCAATTTTTTTTGTTGAAATAGTTCTAAATGTGTTTTTAAAATTAGCAAATATGTGAATCCCTGTCTCCCTTTCTCTGTAGCCTATTCAGCACATGTATTTTTATATGCACATATAGAATTCTACCTGATATCACTCGTATACACTTGTGAGGTGGCTGAATTGGCAGACGCAAATTGAGAGAAGAGTTCACTCCTCCTAAACGCTGTTGGAACTGAATATTCAACCTATGGGTGAGCTTCCTAGTTGAAAAACATTATACATGAATCCATGTTCAGTAAAATGAACATTTTTCGATCTGTGGATTATATACATTTCATGATGAATTTCTATTGGCATATATGTTGCTACTTTTTTTTCTTTTATTGGTTTCTCAAAACATTACAAAGCTCTTGAATATCATATTTCATACATTAGATTCAAGTGGGTTATGAACTCCCATTTTTACTCCAAATACAGATTGCAGAATCACATTAGTTACACATCCATATTTTTACATAAAGCCCTATTAGTTACTGTTGTATTCTGCTACCTTTCCTATACTCTACTATCCCCACTCCCCTCTCTTCCCATCTTCTCTCTCTACCATACCTACTCTAAATCATTTCTCTTCTTGTTTATTTTCCCACAACCTCTTATATGTAATTTTGTGTAACAATAAGTGTCTCTCTCCATTACCATGCAATTTCCCTCTTCTCTCCCTTTCCCTCCCACGTCATGTTTCTGCTTAATGTTAATCTTTTCTTCATGCTCTTCCTCCCTGCTCTGTTCTTAGTTGCTCTCATTATATCAAAGAAGACATTTGGTAATTGTTTTTTAGGGATTGGCTAGATTCACTAAGCATAATCTGCTCAGTGCCATGCATTTCCCTGCAAATTCCATGATTTTGTCATTTTTTAGTGCTGCGTAATTCTTGATAGTATATAAAAGTCACATTTTTTTATCCATTCATCTATTGAAGGGCATCTGGGTTGGTTCCACAGTGCAGCAATTGTGAATTGTGCTGCTATGAAAATCCATGTGGCAGTATCCCTGTAGTACGCTCTTTTAAGGTCTTCAGGGAATAGTCCGAGAAGGGCAATAGCTTGGTCAAATTGTGCTTCCATTCCCAGCTTTCCCAGGAATCTCCATACTGCTTTCCAAATTGGCCGCACCAGTTTCAGTCCCACCAGCAATGTACAAGAGTACCCTTTTCCCCACATCCTCGCCAGCACTTGTTGTTGTTTGACTTCATAATGGCTTCCAATCTCACTGGTTTGAGATGGTATTTTAGGGTGGTTTTTATTTGCATTTCTCTTACTGCTAGAAATGGAGAGCATTTTTTTCATGTACTTGTTAATTGATTCTATGTCCTCCTCTGAGAAGTTTCTTTTCAGGTCCTTGGCCCATTGGGTTATTTGTTATCTTATTGTCTAATTTTCTAAGTTCTTTGTATACTTTGTATACTCTGGATATTAGGGCTCCATGTGAAGGGTGAGGACTAAAAATTTGTTCCCATGATGTAAGCTCCATATTTACCTCTCTTATTGTTTCTCTTTCTGAGAAAAAATAATCCAGTTTAAGTAAGTCCCATTTGTTGATTCTTATTATTAACTCTTGTTCTATGGGTGTCCTATTAAGGAATTTGGAGCCTGACCACACAATATGTAGATAGGAGCCAACTTTGTATTCTATCAGACGCAGAGACTCTGATTTGAATCTAGCTCCTTGATCCACATTGAGTTAACTTTGGTGCATGGCGAGAGGAGGGGATTCAGTTTCATTTTGTTGCATATGGATTTCCAGTTTACCCAACACCATTTGATGAAGATGCTATCCTTCCTCCATTGCAGGCCATTAGCTCCTTTATCAAATATAAGATAGTTGTAGCTTTTTGGATTAGTTTCTGTGTCCTCCATTCTGTACCATTGGTCCACCCGCCTGTTTTGGTACCAGTAAAATGCTGTTTTTATTATGATTGCTCTGTAATATAGTTTGAAATCTGGTATCGCTATACTGCCTGATTCACACTTCCTGCTTAGAATTGCTTTTGCTATTCTGGGTCTTTTATTTTTCCATTTGAATTTTATGATTGCTTTATCTATTTCTACAAAAAGTTTCTATGGGATTTTGATTGGCATTGCATTAAACCTATAGAGAACTTTTGGTAATATCACCATTTTGATGATGTTAGTTCTGCCTATCCATGAACACGGTATATTTTTCCATCTTCTAAGATCTTATTCTATTTCTCTTTTTAGGGTTCTGTAGTTTGCATTATATAAATCTTTCACCTCTTTTGTTAGGTTGATTCCCAAGTATATAATTATTTGAGGAAATTGGGAATGCAGTGTTTTGACTCATTTTTGTTTCAGAAGTTTTGTTGCTCATATACAGAAATGCCTTTGATTTATTCATGTTGATTTTGTATCCTGCCACATTGCTGCATTCATTTATGAGTTCTAGTAGTTTTTTCTGTAGACCCTTTGGGTCTTCTATGTATAGAATCATGTCATCTACAAATAGTGATAATTTAAGTTCTCCTTTTCCTATTTTTATGCCTTTAATGTCTTTCATCTCTCTAATTGCTCTGGCCAGTTTTTGGAGAACTATATTGAATAGAAGTGGTAATAGAGGACATCCCTGTCTTGTTCCAGATTTTAGAGGGAATGCCTTCAATTTTTCTCCATTCAGAATGATGCTAGCCTGAGGATTAACATAGATAGCTTTTACAATGTCGAGGTAAGTTCCTGTTATCCCTAGTTTTTAAAATGTTTTGAACATAAAGAAATGCTCTACTTTGTTGAATGGTTTTTCTGCGTCTATTGAGATGATCATATGGTTCTTATCTTTAAGTCTATTGATGTTGTGAATAGCATTTATTGATTTCCATATATTGAACCCTCCTTGCATCCCAGGGATGAATCCAATTTGATCATGGTGCACGATTTTTTTGATGTGTCTTTCTATCCAATTCGCCAGAATTTTAATGAGGATTTTTGCATCTAGGTTCATCAGAGATATTGGTCTGTAGTTTTCTTTCTTTGAGGTGTCTTTGTCTGGTTTCAGAATCAGGGTGATGTTGGCCTCATAGAATGAATTCGGCAGAGCTCCCAGTTTTTCTATTTCCTGAATAACTTGAGAAGTATTGGTATTAATTCTTCTTTAAAGGTTTTCTAAAACTCTGCTGTATACCCATCCGGTCCTGGGCTTTTCTTGGTTGGTAGTCTTTTGATTGCTTCTTCTACTTCATCCATTGATATTGGTCTGTTTAAATTGTGTGTTTCCTCCTGACTCAGTCTGGGCAAATCATATGACTTAAGAAATTTATCGATGTCTTCACTATTTTCTATTTTATTGAAATAAAGGTTTTCAAAATAATTTCTAATTTTCTTCTGTATTTATGTAGCATCTGTTGTAATATTGCCTTTTTCATCCCGTATGTTAGTAATTTGATTTCTCTCTCTTCTTCTCTTCGTTAGCATGGCTAAGGGTCTGTCTATCTTATTTATCTTTTTGAAAAACCACCTTTTAGTTTTGTTAATTTTTTCAGTAGTTTCTTTTGTTTCAATTTCGCTATGATTTTAATTATTTCTTGCCTTCTGCTACATTTGCTGTTGTTTTGCTCTTCCTTTTCTAAGGCTTTGAGATGAAGTGTGAGCTCATTTATTTGTTTTTCTTTTCTATTTTGAGGAATGACCTCTAGGCGATGAATTTACCTCTTAAAACTTCTTTTCATTGTACCCCATAGAATCTGATATGTTGTGTCTGTATTTTCATTTATCTCTAAGAATTTTTTGATTTCCTCCTTTATGTCTTCTGTAACCCATTGATCATTCAGTAACATATTCTTCATTTTGGATGTGATGTATGATTTTTTCTTCCTTCTTTTATGATTGGTTTCCAGTTTCATTCCATTATGATCACAAAAAATTCATGGTATTATCTCCACCCCTTTATATTTACTGAGGGTTGCCCTATGGCATAACATATGGTCTATTTTTGAGAAGGATCCATGTGCTGCTGAGAAAAAAGTATATCCACTTGATGATGGTTGATATATTCTATATATGTCAGTTAAGTCTAGGGTATTGATTGCGATATTGAGTTCTATAGTTTCTTTTTTCAACTTTTGTTTGGAGGATCTGTCCAATGGTGAGAGAGGTGAGTTGAAGTCACCCATAATTATTGTATTGTGGTCTATTTGATTCTTGAACTTGAGGAGAATTTGTTTTATGAACATCGCAGCACCATTATTTGCTGCGTGAATATTGATAATTGTTATGTCTTGTCGGTGAATGGTTCATTTTAGCAGTATATAATGTCCTTCTTTATCCCTTTTGATTAAATTAGTCTTGAGGTCGATTTTATTCGATAGGAGGATGGCCACCCCTGCTTGCTTACGAGGACCGTGTGCATGGTATAAATTTTCCCAATCTTTCACCTTCAGCCTGTGTATGTCTTTTCCATTCAGATGTGTCCCCTGGAGGCAATATATTGTTGGATTTTTTTTTTATTTCAAGTTACAAGCCTATGTCACTTTATTCGAGAGTTTAAGCCATTTACTTTTAGAGTTACTATTGATATATGGTTTGTACTGCCACCCATGTTTGCTTATATCTTTTTTTTAAATTAGTTTGTTTCTCCATGATTAGCTTTTCCCCCGCCCTCTGTCATTACTGAGGCACTTCTCACTCATGGTTTTCGTTGTTGATTTTCATTTCTTCCTCGTGTAGTGTTTTGCTCAAGATGCTTTGCAATGCTGGTTATCTGGCTGCAAATTCTTTTAGCTTTTGTTTATCATGAAATATTTTTATCTCATTGTCTTACCTTAAGCTTAATTTTGCTGGATACATAATTCTTGGTTGGCATCCATTGTCTTTCAGTGTTTGAAGTACGTTGTTCCAGGATCTTCTCACTTCCAGCATCTATGATGAAAAATCCATTGTTAACCTTTTTGGTTTACCCCTGATTGTAATGATTGTAATCTGCCTCCTTTCTCTGGTAGCTTTTAATATTTTCTCTTTGTTCTGTATATTGGATATCTTCATAACAATGTGTCTTGGCATTGGTCTACTGTGATTTTGTGTGCTCAATGTCCTGTAAGCATCTACAATTTGTTTATCCATTTCCATTTTTATTTCTGGAAAGTTTTCTGTAATTATTTCATTCAGCAGGTTTCTCATTCCCTTGGTTTGAATCTCTGTACCTTCCTCTATCCATATGACATATTAGTTTTTTTTTTTTATGTTATCCCATATCTCTTGAATGTTTTCTCATAATTTTTTACAGCATTTCTTTGTTGGCTAGACTTTTTTCAAGATGATATATTTTGTCTTCATTCTGTCTTCTACTTGCTCTACACTGTTAGTGATACTCTCAATTGAATTTTTAATTTGGTTTATCATTTCCTTGATTTCTAGAATTATTGTTTGATTTTTCTAATAATCTCTATCTCCTGATAAAGATGCTAAATTTCTTATTTTATCTGTTTATGTAATTTATTTTCAATGCGTTGTATCACTGTTTGTTTTTGCTGTCTCGTATCCTATTTAAGGTTCCATTCCATCTGTCTAAGGTATTCCTTGAGTTCTTTATATGACCATTTTTCTGATGACTCTAGGTGCTCTTGAATATTTAGGCTGTCCTTCATTGTTCGTACTCCTTTTCTTCCTTGATTTTTTTATGCTTCTCATGTTACTTCTCGTTCTGTTTGACTACTGAGTTACTGCTTACTCTTATAAATTTATTTGATGCTTGGGAGGAAAGATATTAGAAGGGAAGGGAGAAGTCACTAAAGAGAATGAGAGTAGGCAGGTAGAATTCAAGTAAGGGGGAATAAAAAAATTGAAATGAAATGAAAAGACAAAAAAAAATAGAAAATAAAGAAAGAAAATTTTAAGTAATAATGATGATTAAAAAATTGAAAATTAAAATTTAAAATAGTAATATTAATAATAATAATAATAAAATAAAAGAAATTAAAAAAATAAAAACATTTTAAAAAGTTAAAGAACGACAACAACAAAAATGAAAATGAAAGAAAAAGAAAAAATACAAATAAAAAAATAGTAATAATACATGCAGTCCTAGAGTTCAATTAACTTCTCTTCCAGTAGGTGGAGCTGTGCGCACTGGGCCAAGCTTCTCCTCTAAATAAGTGGGAACCAATCACTGTGCAGCAGCTCTTCCTCCCAGACTGGGCGGGTCTCCAACCCTGAGTGCCTAGGGCCTTCTCTTGTGCTTCCTCAAGCCAGGCCCCACTCA
Source organism: Callospermophilus lateralis (assembly GCF_048772815.1). Taxonomy (NCBI): domain Eukaryota; kingdom Metazoa; phylum Chordata; class Mammalia; order Rodentia; family Sciuridae; genus Callospermophilus; species Callospermophilus lateralis. The sequence goes on along the minus strand of NW_027516455.1, from coordinate 614,936 downwards.
CCTGTGACGCTCACCACAATACTGGTTACAAGCCAGGCCTCTGCTCCTGGTAGCCCTGTTTCCATGAACGCCTGGGCACACTCTCCTTGATTGCCTCCCTCAGACCCTAAGTTTGTAGAGCTTGGGGCTGAGAAACCCCAGCGAATTTGCTTGCCCTTCGGGAGCCATGGCCCCGGTAGGTGGTGTAAGAGTCCTCAATTGTCAGCACTGGTGGGAGCGGTAGCCGGCAATTACACGCCTCGAGTCCCGAGCCAATCCTGATTCCCTAGGTCTGGGTATCGCGCTCCTTGGAGAGGTGGGAGGGATCATTACGGCAGAGGTGGGAAGGGCCCTTGAGGTTTCCCTGCGGTGTTGAGAGAGATGGCAATGGGATAACACACTTGTCGCACTGGTTTCAATGAAGTTATCTCCTCCGACTGTGACGTCAGTTCGCTGCCATGGTGGTATCCCATTAAAATGGTGACCGTTCGTTCCCTTTGCTGGGTGACCAATGCAACAGGTGGGTCCTGACTATCTCTCCCAAGCCCCATTTCAATCCTGTGGCCTCTGCCTATGAAGGCTCAGTTGGCTTTTAACTCTGTCAATTCCGAAAGCCCGACCAATTATTTCAGCGGGAATGTTAGTGCTGAGTCACAAAAACCAGATGAATCTAAGCTTGAATGCAGCCAATCCGGGCTTTGTGTGTGTTCTGAGGGGCCCAGACTGTTCGCCCCAGATTCACAACAGGTCAATATTGCCTAGTGATTCTGAGCAAACAGCATTTAGACAGTTTACGACTCCCTATGCCCGCGCAGCTGAAGAGATCAGAGACTTGAATTCTCCATGCCTGCCTTCATAATGGATCTCCTGTATTGCTACTTTTTAATATCTGTGCATTTGCGTGTGTGTGTGTGTATATATATATATATATATATATATATATATATATATATACTCTTTAGATTTTTCAAAATATGAAATATATGTGTCTTATTATGCACTCCCTAAATACATTCATATTCATATCTGTGGATTTATAATCAACTTTCAACAAGATTATTTTCAGAAATAATCATCCACCTGAAATACATATTGTTTCCTAGTACTGAAAACTAAATTCAGTGAATGGTGCATACAAACCCTAATATTTCTACAGTTACTTAGCCAGTTTAAAATGAATGCAAGTAGATTCCTAGGGGTCATGATGTGTATTTTGACTTTCATTTTTATTCAACACTTGTACGTTACTATGTCTTCAGTTCATGCACATGATGGGATATATATTTCAGTCACAAATTAGAAAATTTATAGGCATTTGTTTCACGATCAATCACTTCCTGATTCAGAACACATGTATTCCTCCATGTTTCTTGACTGGTCTTTTCATGAGACTTCTTTCCAAACATATTATTTTTGTTTAACATCATCACGTGTAAAGCAAAACTCAAACACCATTCATCATAAACCATAATCCTAATATTACCATTAGATATATAACTGGTTGGAATGAATGATTGTATATCAATATAAGATTTCTTATATATTTTCACATATCAATTCAATCCACTATTTAAAGTGGAATCAGTTACGTTATTTATTCATAGTATGGTCTATTCATGCATTATCTCTATATTAATAGACACAGGGTACACCTCTTTGTACCCCTAATACTAATGTATACGTCTTCAAAATATTGCTCCCAGAAATGGTGAAAGAAATACTCATGCCACCTGATCTACATATACATTTTATCACAGTAATATTCTGAACAAAAAAAACCCATAAAAATGTCACACTTATGATTGTACCAAAGCCTAAAAGGAAAGTGAACGTGGATAACTAATAACATCCATGTCCAGGTTGCCTAATGCTCTCAAATGTCATTCCCATTCGTGACGAGATATTTGTTTTTTCCTATGATTATGTATTCAAACTCAACCCTGTTGAAAATGTCTAATCCTATCACTCACTTTATACTTTGCCTGATTTCGTAATGTCTCTATTGACACCTGCTTTCCTACATATTTTCCCCAGTTAATCATTGTGACTGACTCTTCACATGTGCTGACATTTTCATTCACTCTCTAAACGAAACCCTATTGCTAATGAAGCTTTTTATTCCAAATCATATACTCACTCTTCTTCCTAAACCTACTGACTATCTTCCTAATCCTACTGACTATCCCTTTTTGACTGGATGTTCTCTTCTACATTCAATCATCCAAGGTACAAGGTCCTATGCCACTGTATTTCGATTTAACTGAGACAACTGTACAGAACATAATTCAACACTAAGTATCCAAATAAAGGGCCCAATGCCCTTCTGGGCTTCAAATCTTTCTTAGATTTCCGTTTTCATACATATATTTCACGTATATATTCTTATAAATATTGCAGGTTCCCAATCTCATTATTCTTCCTGCAGAATGATTCCTAACGCACATTGAACATATTATTAACCGTAACCATACACTCACTTTGCAGGAGAGCAATAACAGTGTGGGTATTAAACTACAGGAATCTAGGGGATCTTCACCTGCTGAGAAACTCAAATGTTCATGCAGAAATGATCCCTGGTGAAGATGAAGGCAGCTATGAAGTACCTCAGAAAGCAAAAGTCATCTTCCATGGCAATCATCCTGGTCAGGATGGAGGGTTGTGTCTGAATCAGTCTCTCCCTTCTTAATGTATAGAACATGGACCAAACCAGTCCTGTGTGGAAGCTGTTCCCGGATGCTTATGGTTGATATAACATTCTAACTAGAGAAAGTGTCCCATGAAAATCAGGACAGCCTCCACCTCATGATACTTTTGGAAGCAACTGTTATGACAAAGTGGTTGCCAAGGCAGTGACATCATTCATATCCTGAAGGAAGTGATCTCACCTCACTTCCTTGGTGATGGAACTCTCTGAACTTGAAATCCAGGAAGCCAGGCACCAAGAGACAGTCCCTGTCCTAGTCCCAGTGGTCTGACATGTTTGGATTTACCAAGGACAGAGTCAGTCTTTCTTGGTACCTACAGATTTGAGGATGGCCAAATGCCAGGAAACCTCTGAAGAGGGGCTTTTCCTGAGAAAGCAGGTAGTGTCTCACCGCTGGCTCTTGAGAACTTCACAGAGTTGGCCAAGCAGACATGATCTGAGACAGAAGAGGTCATTTCTGGGGAACATAGTATGGCCCACCTGTCAGAGGACACTCCGGGGAGTCACAGACCTACTAGGGGGAAGGAGGTGCCTTTGTGGGTGTGGGTGTGAGTTTGTGGTTTTGTCTCATGTTCTGAGAATAGGTAGGAAAGGCGGTTTGTTTGGTATGGAGTGGAATATTTCTATTAAGTCCTTTGACAAGGCGAGTGTTTCTATGTGTGTGTATCCCACTGAGTCCATTGTTGTAGACATTAGAAAAGACAATGCATCAATGGATGTGTCCTGTCTAGTAGAAAGCTTCCCAGCATTAATCCTGCCCAATTCATGAGTGGACTCTGGCTTGCCTTATGGATGGGCAACACCTACAAGCTTCCTAATTTCCTGTTTTCTTTCTCAATTCTGGCCACTCTCCAGAATAGTATCGTGGTTTTGTGTCCAAGATTTGTACCTCCAAGATCTGTGACATGGCTATGTACTGGATAGCTGAAAGAAATGGCTAGCATCTCAGAAATCTCAAATATCTGTTGACCAGGAAAGTCTCAGTGGAGAAACCCCTCTTTGTTCCTTTTGCTTACCTATTGTTCTGTTGAATGTCAGGAAGTTTTTTGCCTCAAGCCACCACTTTGTGAACCCTGAAGAAAACAGTTTTCAAATGGAAATGAATGGGAATCACCTGTGACTCTTTGCTTAATTGCTTAGGATTGGGATATGTCTGAATCAGCCTGTTGGCCCTGTGTGAGGCTGTGGCTTAGATTCTCAGCACCTGATGGATCTAAAGATAGATCCCATGCGTGCATCCAAAACCAAAATGGCAAAAAGATCAGATATTGTTGATGAACTCTCTTGCCTTCCTCTGGTAGGTTCCTGATATCCATCAAGTGAGAATAGGGATCCTTTGGGTCAAATGAGTTCTTCAAAGCCCTGCAGAGGCTAGGCCATAGGTGTTTGATTTTCATGACTCCAATTCACTTAAAGAATCTAAACCCCAAAGCTAGAAGGCCTCAAGTTGGAGAAGCCAAGCAATATTAAAGGCAGGCCTATTTGATCACTACTGGTTCACAGGAAGAGAGTCCAGGCCACCCTGACTTTAGGCAAATGAGGGGCAGGGAGCTTATTTTGGACACTGTCATGGGCTGCGTCCCTTATGGAAACCTCCAGCCAGAGAATATGATGAGTGTCTATATGGAAGAAGATGAGGGCCATGTGAGAGTGTTTGGTTTTAATTGTGGATATTTGTCTGGCGGTTGGAAGAGATCTCTGGGTCCACCTAGGCTTGCACTTTGGTGTGATTCCCCTTAGAGACTGAGTTCTTTTACTGATCTCAGAGAATTATTGCCAGGAATTGTGTTGGAATTTTAGATGGCCATGCATGAGAGTTGCCCTTGGAAAGTGACATCTAGGCCCAAGTTGACTTTCCACAGAGCACAGGGAATCTCAGCCAGGATATCACATGATATTATTCTTAAAGACTTGGCAGCCATATTTGAGAGTCGAAACACACATGGACCATACATTGTAGACCTCAACGGGCCTGGCTTAATCTGACTTTTTGCCACTTTTGGAAGGCTTGCCTGTAAGAATTTTCCAGAGTTTTCATTGAAATGAGCTTCCTCACCATTTAATGGTTTCTGAGTTAATTAAAATTTCCAGTGGCTCCAACTTCATCCTTGAAAATTGGCTATATCAATACCATAAAATTTTTGAAATTCCCATGACCGGGTAGCACTGGAGAATATTTGGATGTCCTTTTGCTGATCATGAGTATACAAGACAGTGCCTTCATTGACTGGGTTTTATGAAAGTGGTGTTTAACAGAGATGTCAGTAAGTTGGATCCTGCTGAGTAGTTGTACTAGAGTAGTGGTTGGCAGGTGTGTAATAAAACATCTGTGGTGGGGGCATTTGGATCTGCCATTGGCTTCCAAATGGATTGTGACTGACATTTTGCAGCCAGTAGACCCTTATATGTAAAAGCATATTGTTATATGGAGAGGTTTTAGGGCAATGTTCAGAATCAGGTTGCTATGGTCAATGGGGCAAGCTATGTGGGATAGAAGCCTGGTTGGTGCATTCTCCTGACGAACCTGACCCACCACACTTGACAGAACTTACTTCAGCACTGTGTCGCATTTGAAATCCTTGTATTTCATGAAGCAAATACCAATCTCCCAGTGCAGCAGCAAGAAATACCACGAATAGTGGAGGATGACCAAATGGAATTACAGTCCACAAGGGGAGACACTTAGACCCCAGTGGCCACAGGTTACCTACAAATAGAAAATTCAGCACTGCTGCCTCATGTTCATTGGAAAATAAGAATCCATATCATCCAGATCACATAGATGAAGACTCAGCTATGATGGTCTCACAACAAATGAAGCTAATGCTCCTGACAACAGCATATATTTCATTGCCCAACCTCAGAGGCAGTTTCTCCAGATGTTAGGCTGGCAGAACTTCATGTTTGTGGAGTTTTTACCCTGTCCCTTACTTTTGGAAACTCCTCTACCACCTGCAAAATTTGTGAACTCCTGAGCATTTTTCATTACACATATGTATTCACAGATTTTCTAACTCTTCTCCTCTAATTGTGTCTTATGTGGGGCGAAGGTAATGTCAAGGCATTGTGCTGAATGAGGGTGGGAAGATTTTTGTGTAGCACATATTTGCATACACATTTGATACATTTTCCAATTTTCCATTCAAAATACTGAATCCCTGACACTAACACATACCCTACTAGACTTTGACTTTTAATCCTAATATGGTGGAGAAAAATAACCCAAACAGAATAGAAATACAAGAGGTTCACAGGAGGCATGGTGTATAGTTGGACTTGCCTTTCGTATGATAAATGGTAGGTGTTATAAATCTAGCGAATTTTTTTTTCTTTTTTCAGGGTGTCTGAAAAAACATTTTAATACATTTCATTTCATAAGAGAAAATTAAGAACACAAATGAGATGGCAAAGGCATTAAATCTACAGATAGTGCTTGATGTGAAAGAATCCAACTTCCAATAACATTTAGCACTTATTTATGACATCATTATACACATGTTTTGGTGGTAAAAGCAGCATCTTCAAAGGGCTTCTTGCCCAAGTCGAGTCTGAATTGAATTTATCATCAGGAGAACATCAGGGAAGCAGCAGCTCTGTAAGCCACTTTGGAAGTTCTGGGGACCCTTTTCATGAAAATTGTTTTTTTTTTTTTTCACTTTTATATTCTTATGAGACACATTTATTACTTATTCATTGAGTTAATATATCTCTAAGTTGGGGATGATCAAATACATTGACAGCAATATTTTTCAAAACAAAAACCATTTAACAGTGTTTAAAATCTGCTCTATATTGGTTTTGATCATAGTTTGTTACTGTGTAAATATTTTTCTTCATCTGCTGCTTATCATATTCACATGGTAGAATGTTTTCATTTTTTTTAATTAATTTTTATTGTAGGTTGTTCAAAACATTACATAGTTCTTGATATATCATAATTCACACTTTGATTCAAGTGGGATATGAACTCCCATTTTTACCCCATATACAGATTGCAGAATCACATCAGTTGCACATTGATTTACATATTGCCATTCTGGAGTCTGTTGTATTCTGCTGCCTTTCCCATCCTCCACTATCCCCCCTCCCCCCTCCCCTCCCCTCTTCTCTCTCTACCCCCTCTACTGTAATTCATTTCTCCCCCTTATATTTTCCCTCCTTTCCCCTCACTTCCTCTTGTATGTAATTTTAACAAACATGTGAATAACTGTCTCCCTTTCTCTGTAGCCTATTCATCACATGTATTTTTATATGCACATATAGAATTCTTCCTGGTATCACTCGTACATTTTGTGAGGTGGCTGGCTTGGCAGATGCAAATTGTGAGAAGAGATCACTCCTACTAAATGCTGTTGGAACTGAAAATTCAACATATGAGTGAGCTTCTTATTTGAACAACATAAATCCATGTTCATTAAAATGAATATTTTTGGATCTGTGGATGATATATTACTTCGTGGTGAATTTCGATTGGCATACATAATGCTACTTTTTAATGTCTGTGTGTGTATGTGTATATATATATATGTATACATATATATATATATATATATATATTCACTCTCCAGATTTTTCAAAATATGAAGTATATTTTTCTTATTATACACTCCCTAAATTCACTCATATTCATGTATTTGGATTAATAATCAAGTTTTCACAAGAATATTCTCAGAATTATTCATCCACCAGAAATACATATTTGTTTCTTAGTACTGAAAACTAACTTTGGGGGATCATATGATGGTGGTGAAGGGAGTGCATCACCCCCATGTACCGCGTCACTGTGCGGGAGAATGACGAGTTATAATGGCTAAAACCTATCTTGTTAGAAATTTCCAGCAAAATTGGGGTGCTCCAAAACCTAGTGGACATATTTCCATCTCACGAGGATCAGCTACGCGGGCTCAAACACGAGTGATTTGTCCGCATAGAGGGTCATGCTGCTTATTCAGGAAATCGGTCTGCGGCTAGAGTCTGCGGCGTGCACTGGGAAACGAAGAGATAGCAATGCAAATATACAGCGGTGTGGATTCTGTGGGCTCCTGACAGGTATGCAATCACTGTGCTAAGTGCTGAATTCTGGGTTTGAGACGGGAAAGGATGCGGTCCAATTCGGTTCTCCACACCGGTCAGACCACAGAGGAAGCCAGCGGCCACCATCTTGGAGAGCTGATGTCACCATCCCTGTTTTCGACTGATCGAAGCTCATTCAGCTATAGAACAGGTAATTTCAGGATGCCATTCACCTTTGTGTCGCAGACAAATTACTCAGGCTCAGTGCCAAAGAACCTGCAGAAACTCCGTCTTGGAGCCTGCTCCTATTAGAACATACACCAAGCCCAGAGCGGCCGAATTCCGCCTCTCGGAACTGATCTGGCCCAGGGCTAAAGAACCCGCGGAAACTGCTTCTCGTTCCGGGTCTTGCTGAATACTGTGGAGGTAAATATCAACCGGGCCTTCATAGGCAGTGGCAACAGGATTGAGACGCGGCTTGTGAGGGCCGGTCAGGACTCACCCATTGCTTTGGTCACCCAGAAAAGGGAACGAAATGCTGCCTTTCACATGGGATACCAACATGACAAATTTCTGATGTCATCAGAAAGCAGCAGAGGAGATAACTTCATTGATACCAGCAGTGACAGAAACAGTTGGTCTCCTGGTGAAGAAAGTGAGTCACAAACACCCGGGTCTCTCTCACTTTGTCATCAAGCCAGAGGGGCAGAGCAGAGCAGCTGCCCGCACCTGGAACAGACCCAGTGACACACCTGCATGGTAGTCACGTCAACCCAATTGGAGTAGAGGCAGAACAGAGCCACTGCCCGGGCCCAGAACAGGCCCAGCGACCCACAGTTGTGGTAGGCACGTCACCCCAATTGGAGTAGTTGCAGAGCAGAGCCTTCTCCCGTGCCTAGTACAATCCCAGTGGGTCACCAGCATGGTAGTCACATTACCCCAATAGGAGTAGGGGCAGAGCAGAGCCTTCGCCCATGCCCAGAAAAGGCCCAGCAACCTTCAGGCATGGTAGTCACGACACACCAATTGGAGTAGGGGCAGAGCAGAGCCACCACCCGCGCCCGCAAGGTAGCAGACCTGCACCTGACCAGAAGAAGCGGCCCAGCGGCCTGCTGGCGCGGCAGACACTTTACCCCATTTGGAGTAGGGGCAGAACAGATCTGTAGCCCGTGCTCACAAGTTATACTGACCTGCGACCAACCGGCAGACCAGGCCCAGCGGCCCACCGGCGTGGTAGTCACGTCACCCCAATTGGGGTAGGGGTAGAGCAGAGCCGCTGCCCACGCAAGCAATGTAGGCAGACCTGCAACCGATCGGCAGAACACCGCAGGGGTCCACGGGCGTGGTAGACACGTCACACCAATTGGAGGAGGGGCAGAGGAGAGCAGCCTCCTGCGCCTGCATGGTAAGCAGACCTGCGACCGATCAGAATAACAGGCCTAGCGGCCCATCAGCGTGGTAGATATATCACCCCAATTGGTGGAACAGCACAGCCACCCCTGCCCCTGCAATGAAGACTTTTCAAATATACAAGAGCAATATAAATATATAGGGGGAAAATTTCAAAATCACAACAGTTTCACCAAGCAGAAAGAAACGCGAGCAGTATGAAAAGAAAAGGAAAAAAGAACCACAAGCAATGCAGGTCAACACAACTTTAGAAGAGGTAATAGCTGCAGCAGATGGAATGTCAGATAAAGAACTCAGGATATACATTCTTCAGATGATCTGAAGTCTCAAGGAAGACATTAGACAGCAAAATCAGACAATGAAAGATCACTTCAACAATGAATTACATAAACAAAACCAAGAAGCAAAAGATCAACTATACAGGGAGATAGAGGTTGTAAAAAATAACAAACAGAAATCCTAGAAATGCAGGAAGCAATAAACCATCTTAAAAACTCAATTGAGAATACTACCATCAGAGTAGAACACTTAGAAGATAGAACATCAGACAATGAAGACAAAGTATTTCAACTTGAAAAGAACATAGACAGCTCAGCCAAACTGTTAAGAAATCAGGAAGAGAACATCCAAGAAATATGGGATAAAATAAAGAGACCAAACTTAAGAGTCATTGGGATACAGGAAGGTATAGAGGTCCAAACCAAAGGAATGAGCAATCTATTCAATGAAATAATATGAGAAAACTTCCCAGACTTGAAGAATGAGACAGACTCCCAAGTTCTAAAAGCCTACAGGACGCCGAATGTGAAAAATCATAAGAGATCCACACCTAGACAGATTATAATGAAGATGCCCAACATACAGAATAAGGAGAGAATTTTAAAATCTACAAGAGAAAGGAAGCAGATTACATTTAGGGGTAAACCAATCAGGATAACAGCTGATCTTTCAACAAAGACTCTGAAAGCTAGAAGATCCTGGAATGACATTTTTCAATCACAGAAAGAAAATGGGTTCCAACCATGTACTGTGTATCCAGCAAAATTAAGCTTCAGGATGGAAGATGAAATTAAAACTTTCCACGATAAACAAAACTTAAAAGAATTTGTAGCTAGAAAACCATCTCTTCAAAACATCCTTGGCAAAATATTACAGGAAGAGTAATTGGAAAATAATGAAAACCAACAGTGGGAGGTAGGACATTAAAGGGGGGAAATAATCAAAGAGGAAAACAATCCATGTTTAATAACATAAATAAACAAATATGGCTGGAAGAACAACCCTTATCTCAATAATAACTGTAAATGTTAATGGCTTAAACTCACCAATTAACAGACACAGGCCAGTAGAATGGATCACAAAACAAGACCCAATAATATGCTGCCTACCGGAGACGCATTTGATAAGAACAAGACATACATACACTGAAGGTGAAAGTTTGGAAAAAATCATATCACTCATATGGACTTCGGAAAAAAGCAGGAGTGTCCATACTCATATCAAATAAAATAGATTTCAAGCCAAAGTTAATCAAAAGGGATAAAGAGGGACACTACATACTGTTCAAGAGAACCATACACCAGCAAGACATAACAATCATAAATATGTATGCCCCAAACAATGGTGCAGCTATGTTCATCAAACAAACTTTTCTCAAGTTCAAGAGTCTAATAGATCACCATACAATAATCATCGGAGACTTCAATACAGCTCTCTCACCACTGGACAGGTCTTCCAAACAAAAGTTGAAATAGGAAACTATAGAACTCAATAACACAATTAATAACCTAGACTTAATTGACATACATAGAATATACCACCCAACATCAAGCAGTTACATTTTTCCTCAGCAGCACATGGATCCTTCTCAAAAATAGATCATATATTATGTCACAGGGCAACTCTTAGACAAATTAAAGGAGTAGAGATAATACCATGCATCTTATCTTATCATAATGGAATGAAACTAAAAATCAATGATAAAAGAAGGAAGGAAAAATCATGCATCATTTGGAGAATGTACAATAGGTTACTGAATGATCAATGGGTTATAGAATACATCAAGGAGGAAAATAAAAAATTCTTAGAGAAAAATGAAAACACAGACACAATATATCAGAATCTATGGGACACATTGAAAGCAGTTCTAAGAGGAAAATTCATTGCTTGGAGTTCATTCCTTAGAAAAAGAAAAAAACAACAAATAAATGATCTCATACTTCATCTCAAAATCTTAGAAAAACAAGAGCAAACAACAGGAAAAGAAGTAGAAGGAAAGAAATAATTAAAATCAGAGCAGAAATCAATGAAATCGAAACAAAAGAAACAATTGAAAAAATTGACAAAACTAAAAGTTGGTTCGTTGAAAAAATAAATAAAATGGACAGACCCCTAGTCATGCTAATGAAGAGGAGAGAGAACTGAAATTACTATCATATGGGATGAAAAAGGCAATATCACAACAGATATTTCAGAAATACAGAAGATAATCAGAAATTACTTTGAATCCTTATACTCCAAAATAATAGAAGATAGTGAAGGCATCGAAATATTTCTTAAGTCATATGATCTGACCAGAGTGAGTTAGGAGGATATAGACAACCTAAACATACCAATATCAATTGAGGAAATAAAAGAAACCATCCAAAGACTACCAACTAAGAAAATCCCAGGACCGTATGGGTATACAGCAGACTTTTACAAACCCTTTAAATATGAACTAATACCAATACTTTTCAAGCTATTTCAGAAAATTGAAAAAGAGGGAGATCTTCCAAATTCATTCTACGAGGCCAATATCACTCTGATTCCTTCACCAGATAGACACTTCAAAGAAAGAAGACTAAAGACCGATATCTCTAATGAACCTAAATGCAAAAATCTTAAATTAAATTCTGGCGAATCAGATACAAAAACATATCAAAAAATGTGGACAATGATCAAGTAGGATTCATCCCTGGGATGCAAGGAGGGTTCAATATACGAAAATCAATAAGTGTTATTCACCACATCAATAGACTTAAAAATAAAAACCATATTATCATCTAGATAGATGCAGAAAAAGCATTCGACAAAGTACAGCATCCCTTTATGTTCAAAACTCTCGAAAAACTAGGAATAACAGGAACATTCCTCAATATTGTAAAAACAATCTATGCTAAACCGCAGGCTAGCGTCATTCTTAATGGAGAAAAATTGAAGACATTCCCTCCAAAATCTGGAACAAGACTGGGATGCCCGCTCTCACCACTTCTGTTCAATATAGTTCTCAAAAGACTGGCCAGAGCAATTAGACAGATGAAAGAAATTAAAGGCATATAAATAGGAAAAGAATAACTTAAATTATCACTATTGCAGATGACATGATTCTATACCTAGCAGACCCAAAAGGGTCTACAAAGAAACTAATAGAGCTAATAAATGAATTCAGCAAAGTGGCAGGATATAAAATCAACACGCATAAATCAAATGCATTCCTGTATATCAGCGACAAATCCTCTGAAATGGAAATGAGGACAACCACTCCATTCACAATATCCTAAAAAAAAAATGGGAATCAACCTAACAAAAGAGGTGAAAGTCTTATACAATGAAAACTACAGAACCCTAAAGAGAGAAATAGAAGAAGATCTTAGAAGATGTAAAAATATACCCTGTTCATGGATAGGCAGAACTAACATCATCAAAATGGCGATATTACCAAAAGTTCTCTATAGGGTTAATCCAATGCCAATCAAAATCCCAAAGGCATTTCTTGTAGAAATAGAGAAAGCAATCATGAAATTCATATGAAAAAATAAAAGACCCAGAATTGCAAAACAATGCTAAGCAGGAAGTGTGAATCAGGTGGTATAGCGATAACAGACTTCAAACTATACTACAGAGCAATAGTAACAAAAATAGCATGGTACTGGTACCGAAAAAGGCAGGTGGACCAATGGTACAGAATAGAGGACACAGAAACCAATCCACAAAACTACAACTATCTTATATTTGATAAAGGGGCTAAAAGCATGCAATGGAGGAAGGATAGCATCTTCAACAAATGGTGTTGGGAAAACTGAAAATCCATATATAACAAAATGAAACTGAATCCCTTTCTCTCGCCATGCACAAAAGTTAACTCAAAATGGATCAAGGAGCTTGATATCAAATCAGAGACACACTGTCTGATAGAAGAAAAATTTGGTTACGATGTACATACTGTGGGGTCGGGCTACAGATTCCTCAATAGGACACCCATAGTACAAGAGTTAATAACTAGAATCAACAAATGGGACTTACTCAACTAAAAAAGTTTTTTCTCAGCAAAAGAAACAATAAGAGAGGTAAATATGGAGCCTACATCCTGGGAAGAAATCTTTACTACTCACACTTCAGATAGAGCCCTAATATCCAGAGTATACAAAGAACTCAAAAAATTAGACAATAAGATAACAAATAACCCAATCAACAAATGGTCCAAGGACCTCAACAGACACTTCTCAGATGAGGACATACAATCAATCAACAAGTACATGAAAAAATGCTCACCATCTCCAGCAGTCAGAGAAATGCAAATCAAAACCACCCTAAGATACAATCTCACTCCAGTAAGATTGGCAGCCATTATAAAGTCAAACAACAAGAAGTGCTGGCAAGGATGTGGGAAAAGAGGTACACTTGTACATTGCTGGTGGGACTGCAAATTGGTGAAGCCAATTGGGAAAGCAGTATGGAGATTTCTTGGAAAGCTGGTAATGGAAGCACCATTTGACCCAGCTATTCCCCTTCTTGGTCTATTCACTAAAGACCTAAAAAGAGCATGCTACAGGGACACTGCTACATCGATGTTCATAGCAGCACAATTCACAACAGCAAGACTGTGGAACCAAATTAGATGCCCTTCAATAGAATAATGGATAAAAAAAATGTGGCATTAATACACAATGGATTATTACTCTGCATTGAAAAATGAAAAAATCATAGAATTTGCAGGAAAATGGATGGCATTAGACTGGATTATGCTAAGTGAAGCTACACAATTCCTGTAAAACAAATGCCAAATGTCATCTTTGATATAAGGAGAGTAACTAAGAACAGATAGGGACAAAGAGCATGACAAGATGATTAACATTAAACAGGGATGAGAGGTGGAAGGGAGGGAGAAGGGAAATTGCATGGAATTGGAAGGAGACCCTCTGGGTTATACAAAATTACATACAAGAGGAATTGAGGGGAAAGGGAAAAATAATACAAGGGGGAGAAATTTATTACAGTAGAGGGAGTAGAGAGAGAAGTGGGGAGGGGCAGGGAGGCTAGGGGGGATAGTAGAGGATAGGAAAGTCAGCAGAATACAACAGACACTAGTATGGCAATATGTGAATCAATGGATGTGTAACTGATGTGATTCTGCAATCTGTATACAGGGTAAAAATGGGAGTTCATAACCCACTTGAATCAAAGTGTGAAATATGATATATCAAGAACTATGTAATGTTTTGAACAACCATAAATAAAAATAAAAAAAACTATCTTTGGTGCATAATGCACACAATTCTAATATTTCTACAGTAACTGACCCAGTTTAACATCAATGCAAGTAGATTCCTTTTGGACATGATGTGTATTTTGACATTCACTTTTATTCAACACTGATACATTACTATTTCATCAGTTTATGCACATAACAGGATATATATTTCATTCACAATTTAGAAAATTTATAGGCATTTGTTTCACTTTCAATCACTTCCTGCTTCAGAACACATGGATTCCTCCATATTTCTTGACTGGTCTTTTCATGAGACTTTTTTCCAAACATATTATTTTCGATTTCCATAATCACTTTTGAAACAAAACTCACACACACTTCATGATAAACAATAACCCTAAGATTACCATTAGATATATAACTGGTTGGAGTGAATGATTGTATGTCAATATATGATTTCCTATATATTTTCAGATATCAATTCAATCCATTATTTAAAGTGGAACAAGTTATAATATTTATTCACAGTATGGTCTATTCATGCATTATCTCTATATTCATAGACACATTGTACACCACTTTGTACCCCCAATACTAATTTATATGTCTTCAAATATTGCTCCCAGTAATCGTGGAAGAAATACTCATGTCATATGATCTACATATACATTTGATCACAATATTTTTCTGGGCACAAAATGCAAAAATCACACTTATGATTGTACCAAATATTAAATGGAAAGTGAACATGGATTACTAAAACGATAAGTGTCCTGGTTGCCTAATGCTTTCAAATGTCATTCCTATTGGTGACGACATATTTGTTTCTTCCTAAGATTATGTATTCAATCTCAACCCTATTGAAAATGTCTAATCCTATCACTCACTGTATAATTGCCTCATTTCGTAAGGTCTGTATTGATATTTTCCTTTCTACATATTTTCCCCAGTTAATCATTGTGACTGACTCTTCACATGTGCTGAAATTTACATTCACTCTATAACCAAAACACTATTGCTACAGAACTTTTGCTCCATGTCCTATACTCACTCTATTTCCTAAACCTACTGACTACCTTCCTAATCCCACCGACTATCTCAATTTGAGTGGATGTTCTCTTCTAAAATCAATCTTCCAAGGTGTAAGGTCCTATGCCATTGATTATCGATTTATCTGAGACATCTGTGCAGAACGTAATTATAAGCTAAGTATCCCAATCAAGGGCCTAATGCCCTTCTGGGCTTCAAATCTTACCTAGATTTCTGTTTCCATACTTATATTTCACCTCTATAATCTTATAAATATCGCAGGTTCCCAATACTATTAATCATCCTTCGCAATGATTCGTAACCCAAATCAAACATGTTATTAACCCTAACCATACACTCTTGCCTCAATCTAACTTTGCAGAAGAGCAGGGACAGAGTTCGTCTTACAATACAGCAATGTAGGGTATCTTCCTCCTGCTGAGAACCTCAAATGTCCATGCAGATTTGATCCCTGGAGAAGATGTAGGCATCTATGAAGGACCTGAGAGAGCAAATGTCATCTTCCATCGCAAACAACCTTTCCAGGATGAAGGGTTGTGTCTGAATAAGCCTCTCTCTTGTTAATGTACAGAAGATAGACCAAACCAGGCATGTGTGGAGAGCTGTTCCTGGGTGCCTATGGTTGATATACCATTCTAACTTGTAAAAGTGTCACAGGAAGTAAGGGCAGCCTCCATCTCATAGGACAAAGTGGTTGCCAAGGCAATGACCTAAAAGAATTCCTGAAGGAAGTAATCTCACCTCACATCCTTGGTGATGGAACTCTCTGAACTTGGAATCCGGGAAGCCAGGCACCCAGAGCCAGTCTCAGTCCCAGTCCCAGTGGTCTTATTTTTTGGATTTACCAAGGACAGAGTCAGTCTTTCTTGGTACCTACTGAGGTGAGGATGAACAAATGTCAGGAAAGCTCTGAAGAGGGGCCTTTCCTGAGACAGCAGGTAGTGGCTCACCGCTGGCTAGTGACAACTTCACAGATTTGGCCAACGAGACCATATCTGACACAGGATAGGCGATTTCATCAGAACATAGTTTGGCCCACCAGTCAGAAGACACTCCCAATAGTCACAGACCTACTTGGGGAAGGAGCTTCCTTTGTGTGTGTGGGTGTGGGTTTGAGATTTTGTCTCATGTTCTGAGAATAGGTAGGAAAGGCGGTTTGTTTGGTTTGGAGTGAACTGTTTCTGGTAAGTCGTTTGACAAGGCCAGTGTTTCTTTGTCTGTGTATCCCACTGTGTCCGTGGTTTTAGATATTAGAAAAGAGAATGAATCATTGGATGTGTCCTGTCTAGACTCAACTTGCCCAATTTATGAATGGACTGCGGCTTGACTTATGGGTGGACAACTCCAACAATCTTCCTAAGTTCCTGTTTTCTTCCTGAATTCTGGCCACTCTCCAGAATAGGCTCATGGTTTTGTGTCCAAAATATGTACCACCTCCAAGCTCTGTGACATGGCCATGTACTGGATCGCTGAAAGAAATGGGAGCATCTCAGAAAACTCAGATATTAATTTGACCAGGAAATTCTAAGTGAAGAAACTCTGCTTTGGGCCTTTTGCTTACCAATTGTTCTGTTGCCCTGAATGTCAGGAAGGTCTTTGCCTCAGGCCACACCATTGTAGAGCCTAAAGAAACAGTTTTCAAATGGAAATGAAAGGGCATCACCTGTGGCTCTTTGCTTAATTGCTTTGGAAAGGGATGTGTCTGAATCAGCCTTTTGGCCCTGTGTGAGACTGTGGCTTAGATTCTCAGCACCTGATGGATCTAAAGAAGGATCCCATGTGTGCATCCAAAACCAAAATGGACAAAAGAGCAGTCAGTGTGGATGAAGTCTCTCGCATTCCTCTGTAACGTTCCTGTCATCCATCATGTGAGAATAGTGATAATTTGGTTCAAATGTTTTCCTCAAAACCCTGCAGAGGCTAGCCCATAAGTGCTTGGTTTTTCTCAAGACTCCAATTCACATAAAGAATCTAAAACACACAGTCAGTAGGCCTCAAATTGGAGAAGCAGTGCCATATTAATGGCAGGCCTATTTGATCACTCTTGGTTCACTGGAAGGATGTCCTGGCCACCCTTATTTTAGGCAAATGAGGGGCAAGGGAGGTTATATTGGACACTGTCTTGGGCTGCACCCCTCATGGAAACCTCCAGCCAGAGATTATGATGATTGTGTAAATGGAAGAAGATGAGTGCCATGTGGAAGTGTTTTGGATTTAATTGTGGATATTTGTGTGACACTTGGAAGACATAACAAGGTCTACCTGGGCTTGAACTCTCGTGTGATTCCCCTTATAGACTGAGTTCAGGAACTGATCTCAGAGAAGTATTGCCATGTATTGTGTTGTGATTTAAGAGGCGATGTATGAGAGTCACCCTTGGAAACTGAGATCAAGCCCCAGAGTGGCTTTCCACAGAGCACTGGGAATTTCAGCCAAGATAACACATGATTTCATTCGAAAGACTTGGCAGCCATAGTTGAGAGTGAAAACACACATGGACCTCATATTGTAGACCTTAATGGGCCTGGCTTAATGTGACCTTTTGGCCATTCTTTGGGAAGCCTTGCCTGTGAGGGTTCTCCAGAGCTTTTATTGAAATAATCTTGCTCACCATTTACTGGTTCCTGAATAAATTGAAATCCACAGTGCCTCCAACTTCATCCTTGAAAAATGTCTAAATAAATACCATGAAATTTTTGAAATTCCCATGACCAGGTGGCACTGGAGAATCTTTGGATGTCCTGATGCTGATCATGGATGTACCAGACAGTGCCTTGCTTGACTGGGTTTTATGAAAATTGTGTAGAACAGAGGTGCCAGAAAGTTGCAGCCTGCTGAGAAGTGGGCCTAGAGCTGTGGTGGGCAGGAGTGTGATAAAACATCTGTGTTGGAGCAATGTGGATCTTCCATTGATTTCCAAATGGCTTGTGGATTACATGAAGCAGCCAGCAGACCCTTGTAATTAAAGGCATCTTGTTATATGGAGAGGATTCAGGGCAATGTTCAGAATCAGGTTGCTATGGACAAGGATGCAATGTGGCAAGCTATGAGGGATAGAAGCGTGGTTGGTGCGTTCTTCTGCAGACTCTGAACCACCACATATGACAGAACTCCCTCCAGCACTGTGTCTCAGTTGAACTCCTTGAATTTCATGAAGCAAATACCAAACTCCCAGTTCAGCAGCAAAAACCCCACAAAAAGTGGAGGAGGACCAAATGGCTTCACAGTCCAACGGGGAGACACTTAGCCCCCAGAGGCCACAGTTTACCTAAAAAGAAGAAAATCAACACTGCTACCTCATGTTCATTGGAAAATAAGATACCATGTCCTCCACGTCACATAGAGGCAGACCCAGTTTGATGGTCTCACTACAAAGGAAGCCGATTCTCCTGACAACAACATATTTTTCACGTTCCGAAACTCAGAGGCAGTTGCTCTAAAAGTTTTTAGGCCAGCAGAGCTCCATGTTTGTGGAGTGTTTACCCTGTCCCTTACTTTTGGAAACTCCTCTACAACCTCCAAGGTTGTGAACTCCTGAGCATTTTCCATTCCAGATATGTATTCACTGATTTTCTATCTATTCTCCTCTAACTGTGTCTTACTTGGGGTGAAGGTAATTTCAAGGCATTGTTCTGGATGAGAGTGGGAGGATATTTGTGCAGCATATATTTGCATACAAATTGGATTCAATTTCCAATTTTCCTTTTGAAATACTGAATCCCTGACACTAACCCATACATACTAGACTCAGACAACTCATCCTAATATGATAGAGAAAAATAACACAAACCTATAGAAATACAAGCAGTTCATTGGAGGCATGTTGTATAGTTGGACTTGCATTTTGCATTATACAAGGTAGGAGTTATAAATCTAGTCAATGTTTAATAGAAAAAGATCTCCATGTGTTTTTAAAGTTAACAAATATGAGAATTCATGTTTCCCTTTCTCTTTAGCCTATTCACACTTGTATATTTATATGCATATATAGAATCCTACCAGGTATCACACGTACATCTTTGTGAGGTGGCTGACTTGGCAGATACAAATTGTGAGAAGAGATCACTCCTCCTAAATGCTGTTGGAACTGAAAATTCAACCTATAGGGAGCGTCCTAGTAGAACAACATTATACGTAAACTCATGTTCAGTAAAATAAATATTTTTGCATCTGTGGATGATATATATTTACTGATGAATTTCGATTGGCATTTATATTGCTACTTTTTAATATCTGTGAGTGTTGTGTGTGTGTGTGTGTGTGTGTACACTCTCCAGATTTTTCAAAATATGAAATATATGTGTCTAATATACACTCTCTAAATTCATTTATGTTCATGTATGTGGATTTTTAATCAACTTTTCAAAAGATTATTCTCAGAAATATTCATCCACCTGAAATACATATTTGTTTCCTAGTACTGAAAACTAACTTCAGGGAATGATGCATACAAATCCTAATTATTCTACAGTAACTGACCCAGTCTAACATCAATGCAAGTAGATTCCAATGGGACATGATATGTAATTCTTTATTCATTCGTATTCGACACTTTTACATTATTATTTCTTCAGTTTTTGCACATCATAGGATATACATTTCATCCACAAGTTCACAAATTTGTAGGCATTTGTTTCAAATTTAATCACTTTTTGCTTCAGAACACATGTATTGTCAGGGTTTCTTTACTGGTATTTTCATGAGTCTTCTTTCCAAACACATTATTTCCATAGTCACTTTTGAAGCAAATCTCACACACTCTTCATGATAAACCAAAACACGAATATTACCATTAGATGTATAACTGCTTGGAATGAATGATTGCATATCAATATACGATTTCCTGTGATTTTTCAGATATTAGATCAATTCATTTTTTAAAGTTGAAAAAAGTTATATTATTCATTCACATTACGGTCTATTCATTCTTTATCTCTATATTCATAGACACAGGGTACACCTCTTTGTACCCCCGATTCTAATTTTACATCTTCAATATATTGCTTGCAGAAATGGTGGAAGACATACTCATGTCACCTGATGTACATATACATTTTATCAAAGTAATATTCTGGACAAAAAAAATGTAAAGGTCACATTTATGATTGTACCAAAGCCTAAATGTAAAGTGTACATAAATTACTAAAAACATCCATGTCCAGGTTGCCTAATGCTGTCAATTGTCAATCCTATTGGTGACTACATATTTGTTTCTTCCTAATTTATATATTCAAACTCAACCCTGTTGGAAATGTCTAATCCTATCACTCACTTTATACTTTGCCTGATTTCATAATGTTTCTATTGATATCTGCTTTTCAACAAATTTTCCCAAGTTGATCCTAGTGACTGACACTTCATATGTGCTGACATTTACATTCACTCTATAATCGAAACCCTATTGCTAAAGAACTTTTGGTCCAAATCCTATACTCACTCTTCTTTCTAAACCTACCGACTATCTTCCTAATCCTACCGACTATCCCTTTTTGACTGGATGTTCTCTTCTACATTCAATAAAATGTCCTATGCCATTGTATATCGAATTATCTGAGACAATTTTGCAGAGCATAATTCAAAGCTAAGTATCCCAATCAAGGGCCCAATATCCTTCTGGGCTTCAAATCATAACTAGATTTCTGTTTTCATACTTATATTTCACCTCTATATTCTTGTAAATATCGCAGGTTCCCAATAGCATTATTCATCGCACAGAATGATTCGTAACCCAAATCAAACCTGTTATTAACCCTAAACATACTCTGTTCCCTCAATCTCATTTTACAGAAGAGCAGGGACAGAGTGGTTTTTACAATACAGGAAACTTGGGGACCTTCCACCTGCTGAGAACTTCAAAGGTCCATGCAGAAATGATACCTGGAGAAGTTGTAGGCAGGTATGAAGGACCTGAGAGAGCAAAAGTCATCTTCCATGGCAAACAACCTGGTCAGGATGAAGGGATATGTATGAATCAGCCTCTCTCTTCTTATTGTAGAGAAGATGGACCAAACCAGTCCTGTGTGGAGAGCTGTTCCTGGGTGCCAATGGTTGATATACCATACTACCTTGTGAAAGTGTCACAGGAAGTAGGGGAAGGCTCCATCTCATGGGACCTTTGGAAGCAAGTGTTAGGACAAAGTCGTTGCCAAGGCAGTCACCTATTTCAGTTCCAAAGAAAGTGACATACCTCATTTCCTTGGTGATGGAACTGTCTGAACTTGGTATCCAAAAAGCCAGGCACCAAGAGGCAGTCCCAGTCCCAGTCCCAGTGGGCTCACTTGTTTGGATTTATCAAGGACAGAGTCAGTTTTCTTGGTACCTAATGATGTGAGGATGGCCAAATGCAGGAAAGCTCTGAAGATGGACCTTTCCTGAGAAAGCAGATAGTGGTTCACCACTGGCTCCTGACAACTGCACAGAGTTGGCCAAGGAAACCAGATCTGAGAGAAGACAGACCATTTCAGGGGAACATAGTATGGCCCACCAGTCAGAGTACACTCTGGATAGTCACAGACCTACTTGGGTGAAGGAGGTGCCTTTGTGGGAGTGTGTGTGGGTTTATTGTTTTGTCTCATGTTCTGAGAATAGATGGGAAAGGCGGTTTGGTTTGGAGTGGACAGTTTCTAGTAAGTTGTTTCACAAGGTGAGTCTTTCTATGTCTGTGTATCCCACTGTGTCCATTGTTGTAGACATTGGAAAAGAGAATGCATTAATGGATGTGTCCTGTCAAGTGTAAATCTTCCCATATTTCAACCTGCCCAATATATGAATGGAGTGCAGCTTGTCTTGTCGATGTGCAACACCTGCTATCTTTCTAAGTTTCTGTTTTCTTCCTGAATTCTGGCCACTCTCTAGAATAGGCTCATGGATTTGTGTTCAAAATATGTACCACCTCCAACTCTGTGACATGGCCATGTACTGGATAGCTGAAGAGAATTGCGAGCATCTCAGAAAACTCAGATATCAGTGTGACCAGGAAAGTCTCAGTGGAGAAACCCTGCTTTGGGCCTTTTGCTTACTTATTGTTGTTTTTCACTGAATGTCAGGAAGTTCTTTGCCTCAATCCACCCCTTTGTGAAGCCTGAAGTAAACAGTTTTCAAATGGAAATGAATGGCATCACCTGTGGCTCTTTGCTTATTTGCTTTGGGAAGGGATGTGTCTGAATTAGTCTCTTGGCCATGTGTGTGGCTTTGAGTTAGATTCTCAGCACCTGATGCATCTAAAGAATGATCCCATGTGTGCATCCAAAACCATAATGGAAAAAAAATCATTCATTATGGATGAAGTCTCTTGCCTTCCTCTGTTAGGTTCCTGAACTCCATCAAGTGAGAATAGGGATTCTTTGGGTCAAATGAGTTCTTCAATTCCCTGCAGAGGTGCTTGGGTTTTCGAGTAACTCCAAATCACATAAGAAATTGATACCTGAAATCAGTAGGCCTCAAATTGGAGAAACACAGAAGTATTAACGGCAGGCTTATTTGATCACTCCTGGTTCACAGAAACGGTGTCCAGGCCACCCTGACTTTAGGCAAATGAGGAAAAAGGGAGCTGATTTTGGACACTGTCTTGGCTTTTCTCATGACTCCAATTCACATAAAGAATCTAGACCCCACAGTCAGAGAGCCTCAAATTGGATAAGCGGAGCAGTATTAAGGGCAGGCCTATTTGATCACTCCAGGTTCACAGGAAGGGTGCCCAGGCCACGCTGAAGTTAGGCAAAAGAGGTGCAAGAAGCTTATTTTGGACATTTTCTTGGGCTGCACAACTCATGGAAAACTCCAGGAAGAGGTTATGATTAGTGTCTATATGGAAGAAGAATAGGGCCATGAGGGAGTATTCTGGTTTAATTGTTTTCATTTGAGTAGCGGTTGGAAGAGTTGTCTGGGTCCACCTGGACTTGAACTCTGGTGTGATTCTCCTTATAGACTGAGTTCTGGAACTGACCTGAGAGAAGTATTGCCATGAATTGTGTTGGGATTTTAGGAGGCCAGGCATGAAGTTGCCATTGGAACCTGAGATCTTGGCACAGGTTGGCTTTCCACAGAACACTGCGAATCTCAGCCAGGATATTACATGATTTTGTTATGAAAGACTTGGCATGTATTATAGAGATTCAAAACCCACATGGACCTCGCTTTATAGACCTCAATTGGCCTCGCTTCATGTGACTTTTTGGCCACTCATTGGGTAGCCTTGCATGTGAGAGTACTCAAGAGCTTTGCCTGAAATTAGTTTCCTAACCCTTTAAGGGTTCCTGAATGAATTGAAACCCACAGTGCCTCCAACTTCATCCATGAAAAATTGCTAGATAATTACCATGAAATTTTTAAAATTCCCATGACCAGATGTCACTGGAGAACCTTTGATGTCCTGTTGATGATCATGAATATACCAGACAGGGCCTTGATTGACTGGGTTTCATGAAAATGGTGTAGAACAGAGATGCTAGTAAGTAGGAGCCTGGTGAGTAGTGGGCCTAGAGAAGTGTTATGCAAGTGAGTGATAAAACATCTGTGGTGGGGCCATGTGGATCTTCCATTGGCTTCCAAATGGCTTGAGACTGACATGGTGCAGCCATCAGACCCATATACGTAAAGGCATATTTTTATATGGAGAGGTTTTAGGGCAATGTTCAGAATCAAGGGGGCAAGCTACGTGGGATAGAACCCTAGTTGGTGCATTCTCCTGGAGACCATGCCCACCACAGCTGACAGAACTCCCTTCAGCACTGTCTCCCATTTGAACTCATTGTATTTCATGAAGCAAATACCAAACTCCCAGTGCAGCAGCAAAAAACATGACGATAATTGGAGGATGACCAAGTTGTGGTCACAGTCCACACGGGGAGACACTTAGCCCTCAGTGGCCACAGTTTACCTACAAAGAGAGAATTCAGCACTGCTGCCTCATTTTTATTGGAAAATAAATAACCATGTCCTCCAGGTCACATAGAAGCAGATCGAGCTTTGATTGTCTCACTACAAATAAAGCTAAAGCTAATGAAAACAACATATATTTTAAGTGCCCAACCTCAAAGGCAGGTTCTCAAAAAGTCTTTAGGCCAGCAGAGCTCCATGTTTGTGGAGTGTTTACCCTGTCCCTTACTTTTGGAAACTCCTCTACCACCTCCAAAGATGTGAAATCTGGAGCATTTTCCATTCCTGATAGGTATTCACAGATTTTCTAACTCTTCTCCTCTAATTGTGTCTTACTTGGGGCGAAGGTAATGTCAAGACATTGTTCTGGAGGAGAATGGGAAGAATTTTCTGTAGCATATATTTGCATACACACTGGATTCAGTTTTCTATTTTCCATTCAAAATACTGAATCCCTGACTCTAACCCATACCCGACCAGACTCTGACTACTAATTCTAATATGATGGAGAAAACTAACCCAAACTGAATAGAAATACAAGCAGTTCAGAGTAGGCCTGGTGTATTGTTGGACTTGCCTTTTGCATGATACAGAGTTGGAGTTATGAATCTAGTCGATTTGTTGTTGAAATAGTTGTCCATGTATTTTTAAGCTTAACAAATATGTGAATTCCTGTCTCCCTTTCTCTGTATTCTTATATGCACATATAGATTCCTACCTGGTACCACACGTACATTCTTGTGAGGTGGCTGACTTGGCAGATACAAATTGTTAGAAGAGATCACTCCTACTAAACTTGTTGGAATTGGATATTCAACCTATGGGTGAGCTTGCTAGTTGAACAGCATTATACATAAATCCATGTTCAGTAAAATTAATATTTTTAGATCTCTGGATGATGTATATTTTATAATGAATTTTGATTGACATGTATATTGCTACTTTTTTGTCTGTGTGTGTGTTTTGTATATATATATATATATATATATATATATATATATATATATATATATATACACTCTCCAGATTTTTCAAAATATGAAATATATGTGTCTTATATACACTCCCTAAATTCATTCATGTTTATGTATGTGGATTTATAATCAACTATTCACAAGATTATTCTGAGAAATATTCATCCACCTGAAATTTGCCTAATGATCTCAAATGTCAATCCTATTTGTGACTACATATTTGTTTCTTCCTAAGATTATATATGTAAACTCAACCCTGTTCAAAATATCTAATCCTATCACTCACTTTATACTTTGCCTGTTTTTGTAATGTCTCTATTGATATCTGCTTTCCTACATATTTTCCCCAGTTCATCATTTTGACTGACTCTTCACCTGTGCTGACATTTACATTCACTCTCTAATCGAAACCCTATTGCTAAAGAACTTTTTTTCCAATTCCTATACTCACCCTTCTTCCTAAAAGTACTGACTATCTTCCTAATGCTATAGACTATCCCTTTTTGACTGGATGTTCTCTTCTACATTCAATCATCCAAGTAAATGTGGGGCGAGCTTCAGAGGAGGAGACAACCAACAGACTATCTCATGCAACATCAAAGGGTTTTTTGGGTGTCCAGCATGCTGGGGCTCAGAGATCACTTGAATCGAGCAGATAGCCCTGAGAATAGCTTAAGTAGAGCTTATATACTTTCCCTGGAGAGGACAGGGAGGGAATTTTATTGATGGGTCAGGGCGAGTGGGTGGTTTGCGTGCAACTGGGTGAGGGAGTACATTCTGCAGTTGCGCAGTTGGGGACAGAACATTCTGGGAACAAGATTTGGAAGCATTTCTCAAATTTCAACAGTGTTTTGTTAAGCAAACAGAAAAACAAGAAGTGACAAGTACCTATTTTATTAACCTTTAATTCCCCACTTCTTCTTCTGGCTACTTTTAATCATAAAAATGATCATTGGAGGGTGTCACATTCTATGTCTTCTAGTGGGGTATTACCATAAGTTTAACTCGTCCAATTTGAGCCTGGAGAAAAGAAATTACACGGTTGAGCAAACAGGGTTTTATAGTTAGCAATTATATGAGGATTATTATTGGACCTGCCAGGTTGATAAAAACGTAGTTAACCAGGAGGAGTGTGTGAACCAAGACTCAAGCCACCCTTTTTGGGCCTCTCTCTCTTGTTGATGCTCTTCAAGGTGTCTTTTAAATTTACTCATAGATTTTATTACAACTCCAGTATGGTCAGCATAAAAACAACATTCTTCCCTCAATGCATCACAAAGGCCCCCTTCTCTAATAAAGAGGAGGTCCAACCCTCAACTGTTCTCTAAAACAACTTCAGAGAGAGAGGTTAAAGATTCATGAAAAGCTCTGATGGGGGTTTCTAATATCTTAGTTTTGCTCTATTGCTGCTTCTAATTGGGTCATTTGTTGTGTCCCATGGACAATGGCAGTGGCTCCTGTGCCCACCCGTGCAGCAACTCCTATTCATAATAGGATGGCTAAAGTGAGCGATACATGTTCCCAGTGGAACCGGTTGTATGCCCCCCCATTTGATCTTCAAACGAACCTGCATCATGATAGAGCACTCTGGGAAACATCTGCACCATTTCAAAATTAATCCCATCTGTTGACCATTTCATGAAAACATAAACAATGTTTAAGTATATAGAATTATGCTGTTGTAGGGACAGACAAGGCAAGGCAACTAAGATAGCACTGAAGACAGGGAAACAGTCCTATTTTGTTGCAACCGGATGCAGAGGGCATTGCTTCTGTTGTAATCAATTAATCCCCTGAAACTCAAGTTTAGGTAGTTTCAGAATTTTGTACCCAGCATATAAGGATGGGGCTCAGAAGTTTACAGTCTGCAGAAGTTCAAAAAAGCAGTATTTGTTTCTGATTTTTCCTCTGTTCTGGGCAAGTTAAATTTTCAAGGACACATGGGAGGGGGAGAGCTTTTTATTCCCTTTCTTATTTTCCCCCTGCCAGCTGTTACAACGAGCCCATTTGGTAATTTCTTTATCTTAGAAATGTAGCCATTTCTGTGAAGCCCCAGCTGAAGGCCAGAGGCCTTGTTCACATATTTTGTGAAAAACAAGTTAGGGGTTGTCTAGCTTAGAAGTACTGAGTTTTTTAGCCAGTGGCCAAGTAGAACAGGGCAATACAAAAAGATAAAGTTTATCTACATTGAACTCTTTATAGAAACTCTATGCTGAAATTTCTAAATTCAGCCATGGTGAAGACTTCTGGAGAAGGACATTTAAGACTTTTCTGTGGGCCTGGTACAGAGGGGGAATACGGGGAAGGTGGGGCTGAGAGAAGCTCTGAGGATCTGAGAATGAGAAAAAAGAGAGATGTAAAAGAATAATTGGAAAGGGGTTTGGGAATTTCCTAGCAACAAAACTTCAGCAGTAGAACAGGTAGAGCAGAGCAGAAAACGGGAGTGAGTATCCCAAAATCCTGTGAGGGACTTTAAATTTTAGTAGCCTGTTTTCAGTGATGACAAAGCAACTTTAATGGCCATTTATATTACATCTTGGATAAGGGTCTGAGAGCTCTCCTCAGCTCGTTTGAGCTTTGGGTTAGCTGGAAAGAGGACCTGGTGGGACCCGGTGAGGGCACTGACAGGAGAAGAGAGGAATGAGTCGGTGGAGGGGTACCTCAGTACCTGCTACCTCACTAGTGGGCAATTGTCTGAGAACTGGTGGAGGTTTGGGTTTCTGATCTAGTAATTGGAGGGGAGAAATCAGGTTGCTGAGGTGGGAGTGACAGCAGAGAGTCTGGAGCAGAAGGCTGAGGATAAAAATCTATTGGAGAAGCATAGTTCAGGATGTGAGTGAAGGAGGGAAAAGGCTTCCACATAGGGGAATCTCCTTTCACCCTTTTGAGCACTTGCAGAAGTTAAAAAGGTCACGCAAAATTTGAGGATCTAGAGAACCCTCTGGGGGCCATCCTTTTTCTGTTTTCTACTTGGTAATATGGCCAATGCTGTGTACTGAATTTGATGAAGTATTGGGGTTCCATCAGGCAGCCCCTGTATGATCACATCTCCATGAAATACAGAAGAAGTCGGCTTTTCCCCCACACAGCGGTTACTGTTTGTGGCTTTGATAGTTTGCCGGGCAAACATAGTAATCTAGGCTAGCCAACCGCATCTGGCTCGCGTGTCCCTACATCCATAATGTTTGTTTCCATTATCTATGGTACGGAAGGGATTTAATGGTATTTTAGTGGGATTTTCTTCATCAGGGATATCCCAATAAAAAAGACCTATGGCCAGCTGACAAATGTCTGGGTGGAGAGATGGCCACCAGGTCCCTAAGGGGGCTGTATGCGAGATAGATTATACTCTTTTCCAGTAGGATTTGTGATCAGCCATCGCTGCTTAACAGGCTGATGAGGGTTAGGACTACTTGTGGCCAAGGGGAGAGTATATAACCTTATCCACATGGCGAATACACAATTTGAAACTGTTACCAGTCTTTTCCAGTTTCCAGAAAGATTCTGGACAAGGAGCAGGCTTGAGATGAGAGGCATGGATCCAGGAAGTGATTCTGTATACCTTTACCACTGTAGGTGTTATAAGTAGCACCTGGTATGGTCCTTTTCAGCTGGGTTCCAGGGATGACACCTGATGTCATCTTACATACATGAAGTCTCTTATTTGATATGGATGTGGAATCCCCTGGTACACAGTTTGGTAGGCAGTGGCCAGCTATTTTCACAGGTATCACTGAGTTCTTTCAAGAGCTTTAAGTCTGTCAACCAAGAGGGTGTGAAATGGATTCTTAGGTCTTACAGTTGGGCTTAGGACCCTTACTGGACGAGGGCCACCATAGAGAATTTTTCAGGGGGTAAGGCTACTCAATGAAACAGAAGGATTTTTTCTTGCATGAAACATTGCATAAGTCAGGAGCATAGTCTAATCTTTTATGCTGGTCTCTAAGCCTAATTTCGTTAAGGTCTCTTTAATTGTTCTATTCATTCTTTCTACTTGTCCTGAACTCTGGGGTCTATAAGCACAATATAACTTCCAATTAATCCCCAGGTTCCTGGCTAACCCCTGACTTACCTGGGCCATGATCATCGGTCCATTATCAGATCCTATTACCGGCTTAGCTTCCTCCAATGGTAGAGAGGCTTAGTCAGAAGCAGGGGAATCACTTAGAGTGTGTTGTGTTTTAGGGGACGAGGGCAGTGGATAAGGAGGGGAAGAAGAGTCCAGTAGAGTCAAATCTTGTGACTCAGGGAGAACAGAGGGTGGAGGAGGTGGAAGAGGTGAGGGTTTGAGAGATCATGGGGGAAGGAGTATGAGCAGAGGCATGGGCAAGGAAAGGCTTCACCCATGGAGGAGGAGATTTGCAGAGGTCGGCAAAGTTAAGATATATGGCTGTTGATCAGGATGGCTATGTGGCCCTGGCTGAAAGACAATATCTCTGACTTTTTAAATTAGTGGGAAGTAGAAAGATATTTCTAGGGGCCATACGACTCCAAAATGGGCCATTCTGAGGCACAGAGAGTCTGCCAGGTCTAGCGTTTTACTAAAAAAAGAAAGATACTGAGCCCTTAAGCGGACTTTGGTTCAGTGATCAAGGGTCAGGGACAGAGGCATTGAAGTGCTCTGTCCCATAATGAAAGGTACACAAACAGTAAAAGCAAAGTCACATGGCACAGATAAGACAAGACCATGAAGACAGGCAATGGACGTCCAACACTGAGACCAGGAATGCGTAGCCGGCAAAACCCGATAGGATGGCAATACCTAATCTAAAACAAAATATCACTGAGTCGATGAAGCAATTGTTCCTTGATTCTCCGAGTCCTCTGCGGGGTCCCCCAG
This sequence comes from Callospermophilus lateralis, assembly GCF_048772815.1. NCBI lineage: Eukaryota > Metazoa > Chordata > Mammalia > Rodentia > Sciuridae > Callospermophilus > Callospermophilus lateralis. The sequence goes on along the minus strand of NW_027516455.1, from coordinate 584,616 downwards.
GGAGGTGCCCTATGTCTCTGTGACACGTCTCTCAGCCACCGTCGGAGAGACCCCAGGCTCTTCATCGCCAGCAATTTTGCCAAGCCCTAACATGACACCTGAAACCAGAAAGAGGCGCCTTACTTGCTCCAAGAGGAGCCCGTTGGGGGTCTCTCATCCGCCACTGCCAGAACTCGGTGGAACCTCAATATGTAAAGGTCAGGCGAGTGTCGGAGGAAGAGACTACCAAGAGACTGTCTCATGCAACAGCAAAGGGTTTTTTTTGGGTCCAGCTTGCTGGGGCTCACAGCTAACTTAAATAGATCAGAGAGCTCTGAGAACAGCTTATGCAGAGCTTACATACATTTCTTGGAGAGGGAAGGGAGGGAAGTTTACTGATGTGTAAGGGTGAGTGGGCGGTTCGCGTGACACCGAGTGAGGCAGTACATTCTGCAGTTTGGCAGTTGGGAACAGTACATTCTAGAACAAGATTAGCAAACATTTCTCAAGATTTCAACAGTGTTTTGTTAAGCATACAGAAAAACAGGAAATTATAAGTACCTATTTTATTAACCTTTCACTACCGACTATCCCTTTTTGACTGGATGTTCCTTCTACATTAATTCATGCAAAGTACAAGGACCTATGCCATTGTATATCGATTTATCTGAGACATCTCTGCAGAACGTAATTCAATGCTGTGTATCCCAATCAAGGGCTCAATGCCCTTCTGGCCTTCAAATCATACTTAGATTTCTTTTTTCATACATATATTACACCTATATATTCTTATACACATAGCAAGTTCCCAATACCATTATTCATCCAGCACAATGATTTCTAACCCAAATCAAACATGTTTTTAACCATAATCATACACTGTTCCCTCAATCTAACTTTATAGAAGAGCAGGGAAAGAGTTGATTTTACAATAAAGAAATGTAGGGAAACTTCCACCTGCTGAGAACCTCAAAGGCCCATGCAGAAATGATCCCTGGAGAAGATGTAGGCAGCTATGAAGGACCTGAGAGACCAAAAGTCATCTTCCATGGCAAACAACCCGGTCAGGATAAAAGGTTGTGTCTGAATCAGATTCTCTTCTTAATGTAGAGAACATGGACCAAAACAGGCCTGTGTGGAGATCTATTCCTGGGTGCCTATGGTTGATATACCATTCTAACTTGTGAAAGTGTCACAGGAAGTAGGGGCAGCCTCAAACTCATGGGACCCTTGGAAGCAACAGTTAAGACAAAGTGGTTGCCAAGACAGGGACCTCATTCAGTTCAGGAAGGAAATGACCTCACCTCACTTCCTTGGTGATGGAACTTTCTGAACTTTGGATCCAGGAATCCAGGCACACAGAGCCAGTCCCAGTCCCCATCCCTGTGGTCTCACTTATTTGAATTTACCAAGGACAGTCAGTCTTTCTTGGTACCTTCAGACGTGTGAAGAACAAATGCCAGGAAATCTCGGAAGCGTTGCTTTTCTTGAGAAAGCAGTTAGTGGCTCACCGTTGGCTCCTGAGAAGTTCACAGAATTTGCCAAGGAGACCAGATCTGAGACAGGACAGGCTATTTTGGGGGAACATATTATGGCCTACAAGTCAGAGGACACTCCGGATAGTCAAAGACCTACTTGGGGGAAGAAGGTGCCTTTGTGGGTGTGGTTGTGGGTTTGTGGTTTTGTCTCATTTTCTGAGAATAGGTAGGAAAGTCAGTTTGTTTCGTTGGAAGTGGACTGTTTCTAGTAAGTCGTTTAACATGGCGAGTGTTTCTCTGTCTGTGTATCTCACTGTGTCCGTGGTTGTAGACATTAGAAAAGAGAATTCATGAATGGATGTGTCTTGTCTAGTAGAAAGCTTCTCAGCATTCATATTGCCCCATTTATGAATGGACTGTAGCTTGCCTTATTGATGTGCAACACCTGCTATCTTCCTAAGTTCCTGTTTTCTTACTGAATTCCGGCCAATCTCAAGAATAGGCCTATGGTTTTGTGTCCAAGATATTTACCACCTCAAAGCTCTGTGACATAACAATGTACTGGATAGCTGTAGGGAATGGGGAGCATCTCAGAAAACTCAGATATCAGTGTGACCAGGAAAGTCTCAGTGGAGAAACCCGGCTTTGGGCCTTTTGCTTACCAATTGTTCTGTTGCCCTGAATGTCAGGAAGGTCTTTGCCTCTGGCCACCCCTTTTTGAAGCCTGAAGAAAACAGTTTTCAAATGGAAATGATTGGGCATACCTGTGGCTCTTTTCTTAAGTGCTTTGAAAAGGGATGTGTCTGAATCAGCCCCCTGGCCCTGTGTGTGGCTGTGACTTAGATTCTCAGCACCTGATGGATCTAAAGAAAGTTCCCATGTTTGCATCCAAATGAAAAATGGCCAAAAGAGCAGTCATTGGGATGAAGTCTCTTGACTTCCTCTGTAAGGTTCCTGAACTCCATCAAGTGAAAATAGGGATCCTTTGGGTCAAATGAGTTCTTCAAAACCTGCAGAGGCTAGCCCATAGGTGTTTGGTTTTATCATGACTAAAATTCACATAAAGAATCTAAACCCCACAGTCAGTAGGCCTCAAATTGGAGAATTGGAGCGGTATTAATGGCAGGCCTATTTGATCACTCCTGGTTCACAGGATGGGTGTCCAGGACACCTTGACTTTAGGCAAATGAGGGTCAAAATAGCTTATTTTGGACACTGTCTTGGTCTGCGCCCCTCATTTAAAAATCCAGCCAAATTATGATGAGTGTCAATATGGAAGAAGATGAGGGCCATATGGGAGTGTTCTTGTTTTAATTGTGGTAATTTGTGTGGTAGTTGGAAGAGATGACTGGGATCACCTGGGCTTGAACTCTGGTGTGATTCCCCTTAAAGAATGAGTTCTGGATCTGACCTCAGAGAAGTATTGCCGTGAATTCTCTTGGGATTTTACTAGGCCACGCGTGAGAATCGCCTTTGGAAACTGAGATCTAGGCCCAGGATGGCTTTCCACGGAGCTCGCGGATTCTGAGCCAGGATATCACATGATTTACTTATTGAAGACTTGGCAGCCCTAGTTGAGAGTCCAAACACATATGGACCTCACATTGTAGACCACGATGTGTCTGGATTCATGTGACCTTTTGGCCAGTCTTTTGGAAGGCTTTTCTGTGAGTGTTCTCCAGAGCTTTCATTGAAATGAGCTTCCTCACCATTTAATGGTTCCTGAATTAATTGAAACCCACAGTGCCTCTAACTTCATTTTTGAAATATAACTAGATTAATACCATGAAATTTCTGAAATTCCCATGACCAGGTGGCACTGGATAAACTTTGGATTTCCTGTTGCTGATCATGAGTGTACCAAAGAGTGCCTTGATTGACTGGGTTTCGTGAAAATGGTGTAGAACAGAGATGCCAGTAATTTGGAGCCTGCTGAGTAGTGGGCGTAGAGAAGTGGACTGTAGGTGTGTAAATAAATATTTTTGGTAGGACCACCTGGATCTTCCATTGGCTTTGAAAGACTTGCGACTGACATGGTGCAGGCAGCAGACCTTTATATGTAAAGGCATCTTGTCATATGGAGAGGTTTCAGGGCAATGTTCAGAATCAGGTTGCTATAGTCAAGGGGAAAGCTATATAGGATAGAAGCCTGGTTCGTACATTTTCTTCGCGACCCTGACCAACCACACATGACAGAACTCCTCCAGCATTTTTATCCCAGTTGAACTCCTTGTATTTCGTGAAGCAAGTACCAAACTCCCAGTGCAGCAGTAAGAAACACCCTGGAAAGTGGAGGATCACCAAATGGCTTCACAGTCCACATGGGAGACACTTCAGCCCAGTGGCCTCAGTTTACCTACAAAGAGAGAATTCAGCACCGCTCCCTCATGATCATTGGAAAATAAGAAACCATGTTCTCCAGGTAACATAGATGCAGACCCAGATTTCATGGTGTCACTACAAACGAAGCTAATTCTCCTGACAATTACATATATTTCTTGTTCCCAACCTCAGAGGAAGTTTCTCAAGAAGTCTTTAGGCCAGCACAGCTCCATGTTTCTGGATTGTTTACCCTCTCCCTTACTTTTGGAAACTGTTCTACCACCTCCAGTGTTGTGAACTCCTGAGCATTTTCCATTCCACATAAATTCACAGATTTTCTAACTCATCTCCTCTAATTGTGTCTTACTTTTAGCGATGGTTATGTCAAGGCATTGTTCTGGATGAGAGAGGGAAGATTTATGTGTATCACATTTTTGCATACACATTAGATTAATTTTCCTTTTTTCCATTTGAAATACTGAATCCCTGACACTAACCCATACCCTACTAGACTTTGACTACTAATCCTAATATCATGGAGAGAAAGAAACCTAACCGAATAGAAATACAGGCCTTTCATAGGAAGCATGGTGTATACTTCTATTTGCCTTCTGCATTATCAAGAGTATGTGTTTTAAATCTAGTCAACTTTTCATTGTAATATTTCTCCATGATTTTTTTAAAATTATCACATATATAAATTCCTGTCTCCCTTTCTCTGTATCCTATTCAGAACATGTATTTTTTTATGCATATATATAATATCCTACCTGGTATCACACGGACATTCTTTTGAGCTCCCTGACTTTGGAATATAAAATTGTGAGAACAGATGACTCTCCCTAAATAATGATGGAACTGAAAATTCCACCTATGGGTGAGCTTCCTAGTGAAAAACACTATACATAAATCCATGTTCAGTAAAATGAATATTTTTGGATATGTGGATGAATTATATTTCATGATGAATTTCGATTGGCATATATATTGCTAAATATTAATGTGTGTGTGTGTGTGTGTGTGTGTGTGTGTGTTTGTGTATTTTTTTAAAATCTGGAAAACATATATATGTGTATATATATATATATATATATATATAGATATATATATATAGATATAGATATAGATATAGATATAGATATAGATATATATTTCTCCAGATTTTAAAAAAATATGAAAAATATGTGTCTTATTATACACTCCCTAAATTCATTTATATTCATGTATGTAGGTTCAAAATCCAATCTTTACAAGATTATTTTCAGAAATATTTATATTCCTGTAATACATATTTGTTTCCTACTACTGAAAACTAAGTTCAGTAGGTGGTGCATACAAATCCTAATATTTCTACAGTACCTGACCCAGTTTAACATCAATGCAAGTAGATTGCTATGGGACATGATGTGTATTTTGAAGTTCATTTTTATTCAACACTGGTATATTACTATTTTATCTGTTTATGGACATCATAGCATATATTTTTTCATCCACAACTTCACAAAATTATAGGCATTTGGTTCACATTCATTTACTTACTACTTAAGAACACATGTATTCCTCCATGTTTCTTTACTGGTCTTTTCACTAGACTTCTTTCTAAACACATTATTTTTGATTCCATAATCATTTTTGAAGCAATACTCACCCTTCACGATAAACCGTAACCCTAATATTACCATTACATATATAACTGGTTGGAATGATTGTATATATATCAATATAAGATTTCCAATATATTTTCAGATGCAAACTCAATCCATTATTTAAAGTTGGAACTAGTTATATACTTTATCACAATATGGTCTATTCATGCAACATCTCAATAATCATCAACACAAGGTACACCTATTTGTATCACCAGTACTAATTTATAAGTTTCCAGAAAATTACTCCCCATAATGGTGGAAGAAATACTCATGTCACCTTATCTACATATACAATTTATCACGGTAGTATTCTGGACACAAAATGCAAAGGTCACACATATGATTGTACCAAAGCCTAAATGGAAAGTGACCATGGATTACTAAAAACATCCATGTCCAGGGTGCCTAATGCTCTCAAATGTCAATCCTATTGATTACTACATATTTGTTTCTTCCTAAGATTATATATTCAACCTCAAGCCTGTTGAAAATGTCTAATCCTATCACTCACTTTATACTTTGCCTGATTTCCTAATCTTTCTATTGATATCTGCTTTCCTACATATTTTTCCCACTTCATCATTGTGACTGTCTCTTCACATGTGCTGACATTTACATTCACTCTCTAACTGAAACCCTATTGCTAAAGAACTTTTGGTCCAACTCCTGGAGTCACTCTTCTTCCTAAACCTACTGACTATCTTCCTAATCCTACAGACTATCCCTTTTTGACTGGATGTTCTCTTCTACATTCAATCATCCGAGGTACACGGTCCTATGCCATTGTATATCGATTTATCTGAGACCTCGGGGCAGAACATAATTCAAGCTAAGTATTCCAATCAAGGGTTCTGTTGCCCTGAATGTCAGGAAGGTCTTTGCCTCAGGCCACCCCTTTGTGAAGCCTGAAGAAAAAATTTTCAAATGGAAATAAATGGACATCACCTGTGGCTCTTTGCTTAATTGCTTTGGAAAGGGATTTGTCTGAATCTGCCTCTTGGCCCTGTGTGAGGCTGTGGCTTAGATTCTCAGCACCTAATGGATCTAAAGAAAGATCCCATGTGTGCATTCAAAACCAAAATGGCAAAAAGAGCAGTCATTGTGGATGAAGATTCTTGCCTTTCTCTGTTAGGTTCCTGACCCCCTTCAAGTGAGAATAGGGATCCTCTTTGTCAAATGAATTCTTCAATGCTCTGCAGATATGCTTGGGTTTTCTCATGACTCCAAATCACATAAAAAATCTATACCTGACATTCAGTAAGCCTCAAATTATAGAAACAGAGCAGAATTAATGGCAGGACTTTTTGATCACTCCTGGTTCACAGGAAGGGTGTCCAGGCCACCCTGACTTTAGGGAAATTAGAGGCAAGGGAGCTTATTCTGGAAACTGTCTTTGGTTGCGACCCTCATGAAAACTTCCATCCAGAACTTTTGATGAGGGTCTTTATGGACGAAGATGAGGGCCATGTGGGAGTTTTTTTGTTCTAATTGTGGTCATTTGTGTGGGGGTTGGAAGAGATGACTTGGTCCACCTGGGCTTGAACTCTGGTGTGATTTCCCTTAGAGCCTGAGTTCTGGAACGTACCTCATAGAAGTATTGAAATGAATTGTGTTGGTTTTTAGGAGGCCACGCATGAATGTCACCCTTTGAAACTGAGATCTAGGCCCAAGGTGGCTTTCCACAGAGCAATGGGAATCTCAGCCAGGAAATCACATGATTTTATTCTGAAAGACTTTGCAGCCATTGTTGGCGCTCGGAAGCAAGAAGGAGTGGCCATACTCATATCGATTAAAATCAACTTAAAACCTAAGTTAATCAAAAGTGATAAAGAAGGACACTATATACTGTTAAAAGGCACCATTAACCAACAAGACATAACAATTATCAATTTGTATGCATCAAACAATGGTGGTGCAAAGTCATAAAACAAACTCTCCTCAACTTCAAGAGTCATATAGGCTATAACACAATAATTACGGGTGACTACAGCACACAACTCTCGCCATTGGACAGATCCTCTAGAGAAAATCTGAATTAAGAAACTATAGAACTTAATAGCACAATCAATAACCTAGACTTAACCAACATATATAGAATATATCAAACATCATAAAGTGGATACATGTTCTTCTCAGCAGCACATTGGTCCTACTCAAATATAGACCATATATTATGCTATATGGAAACTCTTAGTAAATATAAAAGTATGGAGATAATACCATGCACCATATCTGATCATAATGGAATGAAACTTGAAATTAATGATTGAAGAAGGAAGGAAAAATTCTACATCACATGGAAAATGAACAATATGTTACTGAATAATCAGTGGGTTACAGAAGACATAAAGGAGGAGATAAAAAATTTCTTAGAGACAAATGACAATACAGACAAAACATACCGGATTCTATGGAAAACAATGAAAGCAGTTTTAAGAGGGAAATTCATTTCTTGGAATTCTTTCCTCAAAAAAAAAGAAAAAAGAAAAAAACAACAAATAAATGATCTCACACTACATCTCAAAAACCTAGAAAAAAAAAGCAAAACAGCAAATGTAGTAGAAGACAAGAAATAATTAAAATTAGAGGAGAAATCAACAAAAATGAAACAAAAAAATTGAAAAAATAAAAGTTGGTTCTTTGAAAATAAATTAAATCGACAGGGCCTTAGCCATGCTAATGAAGAGAAGTAGAGAGAGAACTCAAATTACTAACATATGGGATAAAAAAGGCAACATCACAACAGACACTACAGAAATTCAGATGATAATTAGAAAGTATTTTGAAACCCCATATTCCAATAAAACAGAAGATAATGAAGATATTGATAAATTTCTTATGTCATATGATCTGCCAAGTTTGAGTCCGGAAGACTCACACAATTTAAATAGACCAATAACAAAGGAAGAAATAGAAAAAACCTTCAAAAGACTACCAACCAAAAAAAGCCCTGGACCAGATGGTTATACAGCAGAGTTCTACAAAACGTTCAAAGATGAATTAATACCAATACTTTTCAAGCTATTTCAAAAAATAGAAAAAGAAGGAGTTCTTCCAAATTCATTCTATGAGGCCAACATCACCCTGATCCCAAAACCAGACAAAGACACTTCAAAGAAAGAAAACTACAGACCAATATCTCTAATAAACTTGGATGCAAAAATTCTCAATAAAATCCTGGCAAATAAAAAACAAAAGCATATAAAAAAATTGTGCTTCATGATCAAGAAGGATTCATCCCAGGGATGCAAGGCTGGTTCAATATACGGAAATCAATAAATGTAATCCATCACATCAATAGACTTAAAGAGAAGAACCATATGATCATCTCGATAGATGCAAAAAAAGCATTCTACAAAGCACAGCATCCCTTTTTGTTTAAAACTCTATAAAAACTAGGAATAACAGGAACTTACCTCAACATGGTAATAGCTATATATGCTAAACCTCAGGCTAGCATCATCCTAAATGGAGAAAAACTGAAGGCATTCCCTCTAAAATTTGCAACAAGACATGGATGCCCTCTATCACCACTTCTATTTAATTTAGTTCTTGAAATACTATCCAGAGCAATGATACAGACAAAGGAAATTAAAGGCATAAAAATAGGAAAAGAAGAACTTAAATTATCGCTATTTGTGGATGACATGATAATATATTTAACAGACCCAAAAGGGTCTACAAAGAAACTGCTAGAGTTAATAAATGAATTCAGCAAATTGGCAGGATATAAAATCAACACGCATAAATCAAAGGCATTCCTGTATATCAGCAACAAAACTTCTGAAATGGAAATGAGGAAAACCACTCCATTTACAGTATACTCAAAGAAAATAAAAAACTTGGGAATCAACCTAACCAAAGAGGTGAAAGATTTATACAATGAAAACTACAGAACCCTAAAGAGAGAGATAGAAGAAGATGTTAGAGGATGGAAAAATATGCCCTGTACATGGATAGGCAGAAATAACATCATCAAAATGGCGATATTACCCAAAGTTCTCTACAGGTTTAATGCAATGCCAATCAAAAACCCAATGGCATTTCTTGTAGAAATAGATAAAGTAATCATGAATTTCATATGGAACAACAAAAGACCCAGAATAGCGAAAGCAATTCTAAGCAGGAAGTGTGAATCCAGAGTTCAAACTGTACTACAAAGCAATAGTAACAAAAACAGTGTGGTACTGGTATCAAAACAGGCAGATGGACCAATGGTACAGAATAGAGGACACAGAGACATATCCACAAAATTACAACTTTCTTATATTTGAAAAGGGGCCTAAAAGCATGCAATGTAAGAAGGATAGCATCTTCAACAAATGGTGCAGGGACAATTGGAAATTCATATGCAACAAAATGAAATGGAATCCCTTTCTTTCACAATGCATAAAAGTTAACTCAAAATGGATCAAGGAGCCAGATATAAAATCAGAGACACTGCATCTGATAGAAGAAAAAGTTGGCTACGATGTACATACTGTGGGGTTGGGCTCCAAATTCCTTAATAGGACACCCATAGCCCAAGAGTTCATAAAAGGAATAAACAAATGGGACTTACTTAATCTAAAAAAGTTTTTTCTCAGCAAGAGAAACAATAAGAGAGTTAAATAGAGAGCCTACATCCTGGGAACAAATTTTTACCCCTTACACTTCAGATAGAGCCCTAATATCTAGAATATACAAAGAACTCAAAACAATTAAACAATGAGATAACAAATAACCCAATCAACAATGGGCCAAGGATCTTAACAGACACTTCACAGAGGAGGACATACAATCAATCAACAAGTACATGAAAAAATGCTCACCATCTGTAGCAGTCAGAGAAATGCAATCAAAACCACCCTAAGATACCATCTCACTCCAGTAAGATTGGCAGCCATTATGAAGTCGAACAACAATAAGTGTTGGTGAGGATGTGGGGTAAAGGGTACACTTGTACACTGCTTGTGGGCCTGCAAATTGGAGAGTCCAATATGGAAAGCAGTATGGAGATTCCTGGGAAAGCTGGGAATGGAACCACCATTTGACCGAGATATCGCCCTTCTCAGACTCTTCCCTGAGGATCTTAATAGAGAGCAGTATAAGGATACTGCCACATCGATGATAATAGCGGCACAATTCACAATAACTAGACTGTGGAACCAAACTAGATGCCCTTCAATAGACGAATGGATAATAAAAATGTGGCATCTATACACAATGGAGTATTACACAGCACTGAAAATGACAAAATCATAGAATTTGCAGGGAAATTAATGGCATTAGAATAGATTATGCTAAGCGAAGCTATACAATCCTTAAAAAAAAAAATGCCAAATGTTTCCTTTTATATAGAGAGAGCAAATAAGAACAGAACAGGGAGGAAGAACATGAGAAAATATTAAAACTAAACAGAGATGAGTGGGGGGAGAGAAAGGGAGAGAGAAGGAAAATTATATGGAAATGGTAGGAGACTACTCAATGTTACACAAAATTACATATAAGAGGTTGTGAGGCTAAAGAGGGGAAAACAAGGGAGAGAATTAAACAACAGCAGATGAGGTAGAGAGGGAAGATGGGAGGGGAGGGGGAATAGTAGGGGATAGGAAAGGTAGCAGAATTCAACAATAACTAGTATGCTATTATGTAAAAACGTGAGTGTGTAACTGATGTGATTCTGCGATTTGTATTTGGGGTAAAAATGGGAGTTCATAACCCAATTAAGTCAAATGTATGAAAGATGATATATCATGAGCTTTATAATGTTTTGAACAACCAAAAAAAAAAAAAGAATTGAATTTCCAATATTTGAGTCATATAACAACTTTATTTTTTAATAAAATTGTCTTTTATTTGTTATCTTACTTGCTGGTATCTGCCTTTCAGTTTTAAAAAACTATGTGCTTTAGCCATTCATCCATGTAGTATGTAACAGAAAATTTTGAGTGTCTCCATATAACCAGATTGGCAAGGCATCAAGGTTTCCTTCACAAACAAGGTGAAGGCTTTGCCATTAGAAATTTAATATTCTGCAAAACAATTTTTTTAACTTTCCAATTAAATTTCCAAAAAAATTTAGAAAAAAAAGAATCTAAACCCCACAGTAAGAAGGCCTCAAAGTGGAGAAGTGGAACATTTACGGCAGGCCTATTTGATCATTGCTGGTTCACAGGAAGCGTGTCCAATCAACCCTGATGTTAGGCAAATGAGGGGCAAGGGAGCTTATTTTGGGCACTGGTTTGGATGTGGACCTCATGGAAAACTCCATCCAGAGGTTATGATGTGTGTTTATATGGAAGAAGATGAGGGCCATGTGGGAGTGTTTTGGTTTTAATTGTGGTCATTTGTGTGGTAGTTGGAAGAGATGACTGGGTCCACCTGGGCTTGAACTCTGGTGTGATTCCCCTTAGAGAATGAGATTTGGAACTGACTTCAGAGAAGTATTGCCATGAATGTTGTTGGGATTTCAGGAGGCCACACATGAGAGTCGCCCTTGGAAACTGAGATCTTGGCCCAGAGAGGCTTTCCAGAGAGCACTGGGAATCTCAGCTAGGATATCACAGGTTTTATTCTGAAAGACCTGGAAGCCATCGTTGAGAGTCAAAACACACATGGACCTCACATTGGAGACCTCAATGGGCCTGGCTTCATGTGACAATTTGGCCACTCTTTGGTAAGCCTTGCCTGTGAGAGATCTCCAGATCCTTCATTAAAATGAGCTTCCTCAACATTTAATGGATCCTGAATGAATTGAAACCCACAGTACCAACAACTTCATCTGTGAAAAATAGTTAGATAAATACGATGAATTTTTAGAAATTCTCATGACCAGGTGGCACTGGAGAACCTTTGGATGTCCTGTTGCTGATCATGAGTATACCAGACAGTGCCTTGATTGACTAGGTATCATGAAAATGGTGTAGAACAGAGATGCCAGTAAGTTGGAGCCTGATGTGTAGTGGGCCTAGAGCAGTGGTGTGCAGGTGTGTGATAAAACATCTGTGGTGGGACCTGTGGATCTGCCATTGACTTTCAAATGCCTTGACACAGACACGGTGCAGCCAGCAGACCCTTCTATATAAAGGCATCTTGTTATATGGAGATTTTTCACGGCAATGTTTAGAATCAGGTTGCTATGGTCAAGGGGCAAGCTATGTGGGATAGAAGCCTAGTTGGTGCATTCTCATGCAGACACTGACCCACCACACGTGACAGAACTCCCTCCAGCACTGTGTCCCACTTGAACTCCTTGTATTTCGTGAAGCAAATACCAAACTCCCAGTGCAGCAGCAAGAAACACAATGAAAAGTCGAGGATGACCAAATGGCTTCACAGTCCACATGGGGTGACACTTAGCCCCCGTGGCCACAATTTAGCTACAAAGAGAGAATTTAGCACTGCTGCCTCATGTTCATTGGAAAATAAGAAACCATGTCCTCCTGGTCACATAGATGCAGACCTAGCTTTGATGGTCTCACTACATCGGAAGTTAAAGCTCCTGAAAACAACATATATTTCAAGTGCCCAAGCTCAGAGGCAATTGCTCAAGAAGTGTTTAGGCCAGCAGATCTCCATGTTTGTGGAGTGTTTACCATGTCACTTACTTTTGGAAACTGCTCTACCAACTCCAAGGTTGTGAACTCCTGAGCATTTTCCATTCTAAATATATATTCACAGATTTTCTAACTCTTCTCCTCTAATTCTGACTTACTTGGGGCAAAAGGAATGTCAAGTCGTTGTTCTGGATGAGAGAGGGAAGATTGTTTTGTAGCACATATTTGCATACACATTGGATTCATTTTCCAATTTTCTGTTTGAAATACTGAATCCCTGATACTAACCCATACCCTGCTAATCTCTGACTACTAATCCTAATATAATGGAGAAAAATAACCCAAACAGAATAGAAATACAAGCATTTCAGAAGAAGCATGGTGTATAGTTGGAATTACCTTTTGCATGATATAAGGTAGGAGTTATAAATCTAGTCAATTATTTGTTGAAATAATTTTCCATGTGTTTTTAAAGTTAAGAAAAATGTGAATTCCTGTCTCCCTTTCTCTGTAGCCTATTAAGCAAATGTATTTTTATATGCACAAATAGAATCCTACCTGGTTTCACATATACACTCTTGTGAGGTGGCTGACTTGGCAGATACAAATTGTGAGAAGAGATCACTCCTCCTAAACGCTGTTTTAACTGAAAATTCAACCCATGGGTGAGCTTCCTAGATGAACAACACTATACACATATTCATGTTCAGTAAAATCAATATTTTGGGATATGCGGATGAGTTATTTTTCATGATGAATTTCAATTGGCATATATATTGCTACATTATAATGTGTGTGTTTGTGTGTCTATATATACATTATATATATATATATATATATATATATATATATATATATATATTCTCCAGATTTACCAAAATATGAAATATATGTGTCTTCTTATACACCGCCTGAATTCATTCATATTCATATATGTGGATTTATAATCAACTTTTAAAAAGTTTATTCTCAGAAATATACATCCACTGAAATAAATATTTGTTTCCTAGTACTGAAAACTAACTTCAGGGAAGGGTGCTTACAAATCCTAATATTTCTACAGTAACTGACCAAGTTTAACATCAATGCAAGTAGATTCCTATTGGATATGATGTGTTTATTAAAGTTCATTTTAATCAAACCTGGTACGTTATTATTTCTTCAGTTTATAGACATCATAAATTATATCCTTTCATTCACAAGTTCACAAATTTATAAACATTTGGTTCACTTTCAATCACTTCCTCCTTCAGAACACTTATATTTCTCCATGTTTCTTGACTGGTCTTTTCACTAGACTTCTTTCTAAAGACATTATTTTCGATTCCATAATCATTTTTGAAGCAAAACTCACACACTATTTATGATAAACGGTAACCCTAATATAACCATTAGATATATAAGTGGTTGGAATGAATGTATGTATATCAATAAATGATTTCCTCTATTTTTTCAGATATCAATACAATCCATTATTTAAATTTGGAACCAGTCATATAATTTATTCAAAGTATGGTCTATTAATGCATCATCTCTATACTCATCAACACAGGGTAAGCCAATTAGTATCCCCAGTACTAATTTATATCTTTTCAAAATATTTCCCCCAGAAATGGTGGAAGAAATACTCATGTCACCTGATCTTCATATACATATTATCACAGTAATATTCTGGACACAAAATGCGAAGGTCACCCTTATGATTCTACCAAAGCCTCAATGGAATGTGAACATGGATTACTAAATATATCCATGTCCAGGTTGCCTAATGCTCTCAAATGTCAATCTTATTGGTGACTACAAATTGGTTTCTTCTTAAGATTATGTATTCAACCTCAACCCTGTTGAAAATGTCTAATCCTATCACGTTATACTTTGCCTGATTTCCTAATGTCTCTATTGATGTCTGCTTTCCTACATATTTTCCCCAGTTCATCATTGTGCCTGACTCTTCACATATGGTGTCATTTATATTCACTCTCTAACCAAAACCCTATTGCTAAAGAACATTTGGTCCAAATCCTAGACTCACTCTTCCTTCTAAACCTACTGACTATCTTCCTAATCCTACACACAATCCCTTTTTGACTGGATGATCTCTTCTACATTTAATCATCTGAGGTACAGGGTCTTATGCCATTGTATATCAATTTAACTGAGACCTCGGTGCAAAACATAACTCAAGCTAAGGATCCCAATCAAGGGTCCAAATCGTTCTGGGCTTCAAATATTACCTAGATTTCTGTTTTCATACTTATGTTCTACCTCTATATTCTTATAAATATCGCTGGTTCCCAATACCATTATTCATCCAGCAGAATGATTTCCAACCCAAATCGAACATGCTATTAATCCTAACCATACAATGTTCTCTCAATCTCACTTTACAGAAGAGCAGGGACAAAGTTGGTATTACAATACAGGAAGTTAGGAGATCTTCCAACTGCTGAGTACCTCAAAATCCATGCAGAAATGATCCCTGGAGAAGATGCAGGCAGCTATGAAGGACCTGAGAGAACAAAAGTCATATTCCATGGCAAAAAACATGGTCAGGATGAAAAGATGTGTCTGAGTCAGCCTCTCTATTCTTAATGTAGGGAAGATGGACCAAACCAGGCCTGTGTGGAGAGCTGTTCCCAGGTGACTATGGTTTCTATACCATTCTAACATGAGAAAGTATCACAGGAAGTAGGGCAGCCTCCATGTCAGGAGACAGTAGGAAGAAACTGTTAGAACAAAGTGGTGGCCAAGACAGTGACCTCATTCATTTTCTGAAGGTAGTGACCTCACCTCACTTCCTTGGTGATGGAGCTCTCTGAATTTTGTGATCCTGGAAGCAAGGCACCCTGAGCCAGTCCCAGTCCCAGTCGCAGTGGGCTCATTTCTTTGGATTTTCCAGGAACAGAGTCAGTCTTTCTTGGTACCTACTGATGTAAGGGTTGCCAAATACCAAGAAAGCTCTGAAGAGGGGTCTTTCCTGAGAGGATAGGAATTGGCTCACGACTGCGTCCTTACAACTTCACAGATTTGACCAAGGAGACCAGATCTGAGACAGAAAGGCCATTTCTGGGGAACATTGTATGTCCTACCAGTCAGAGGACATTCCAGATAGTCACAGACCTACTTGGAAGAAGGAGGTGCATTAGTGGGTGTTGGTTTGTGTTTGTGGTTTTTTCACATGATCTGAGAATAGGTAAAAAAGGAGGTTTGTTTGGTTTGGAGTGGACTGTTTCTAGTAAGTCATTTGACAAGGAGACTGTTTCTGTGTCTGTGTATCCCATTGTGTTTTTCTTTGTAGATATTAGAAAAGAAAATAGCTCATTGGGTGTGTCCTGTCTAGTAGAAAACTTCCCAGTATGCATCCTTCCCAATTAATGAATGGACTGAGGCTTGCCTTATCCATGGGCAACACCTGCTATCTACCTAAGTTCTCATTTTTTTCCTGAATTCTGGCCACTCTCAAGATTAGTATCATGTATTTTTGTACAAGATACGTACCACCTCCAAGCTCTGTGACATGGCCATGTACTGGATAGCTGAAGAGAATGGCGAGCATCTCAGAAAACTCACATATCAGAGTAACCAGGAAAGTCTCCTAGGAGAAACCCTGCTTGGGGGCTTTTGATTACCTATTGTTCTGTTGCTCTGAATGTCAAAAAGGTCTTTGCCTCAGGCCAAACCTTAGTGAAGCCTGAAGAAAAGAGTTTTCAAATGGAAATGAATGGGAATCACCTGTGGCTTTTTACTTTATTGCTTTGGAAAAAAGATTTGTCTGAATCAGCCTCTTGGCCCTTTGTGAGCCTGTGGTTTAGATTTTCAGCACCTGATGGGTCTAGAGAAAGTTCCCATGTGGGCATTCAAAACCAAAATGGAAAAAAGATCAGTCATTTTGGATGAAGCCTCTCGCCTTCCTCTGTAATATTTCTGACCTCCATCAAGTGAGAATAGGGATCATTTGTGTCAAATGAGTTCTTCAAAGCCCTGCAGAGGCTGGACAATAGGTGCTTGCGTTTTCTCATGACTCCAATTCACACAAAGAATCTATACCCCACAGTCAGTAGGCCTCAAATTTGAGAAGTGGAGCAGTATTAACAGCAGTTCTATATGATCACTTCTGTTTCACAGGAATGTTGTCCAGGCCACCCTGACTTTAGGCAAATGAGGGTCAAGGGAGATTATTTTTCACACTGTCTTGGGCTGTGCCCTCATGGAAACCTCCAGCTAGAGTTTATGATTAGTGTCTATATAAAAGAAGAAGAGGGCCCTGTGGGAGTGTTTTGGTTTTAATTGTCATCATTTGTGTGGCAATTGGAAGAGATGCCTGGGTCCACCTGGGCTTGAACTCTGTTGTGATTCCCCTTAGAGACTGAGTTGTGGAACTGAACTCAGAGAAGTATTGCCATGAATTGTGTTGGGATTTTTGGAGGCCACGCATGAGATTCGCCATTGGAAACTGAGATCTAGGCCCAGGGTGACTTTCCACAGAGCACTGGGAATCTCAGCCAGGATATCACAAGATTTTATTTTGAAAGATTGTCAGCCATAGTTGAGAGTCAAAACACACATGGAATTCACATTGTAGACCTCAATAGCCTGGCTTCATGTGACCTTTTGCCCACTCTTTGGCAAACCTTGCCTGTGAAAGTTCTCCAGAGCTTTCATTAAAATGAGATTCCTCACCTTTTAATGGTTCCTGTATAAATTAAATCCCACAGTGCCTCCAACTTCATTATTGAAAAATATCTAGATAAATACCATGAATTTTTTGAAATTACTATGACCAGGTTGCACTGGAGAACCTCTGAATGTCCTGTTCCTGATCATGATTGTACCAGACAGTGCGTTGATTGACTGGGTTTCATGAAAAAAGTGTAGAACATAGATGCCAGAAAGTTGGAGCCTGCAGACTAGTGGGCCTAGAGCAGAGGAGTGTAGGTGTGTGAAAAAAACATTTGTGGTGGGGCCACGTGGATCTGCCATTGGCTTAGAAATACTTGTGACTGACATGGTACAGCCAGCAGACCCTTCTATGCAAGGGCATCTTGTTATATGGAGAGGATTCCTGCCAAAGGTCAGAATCAGGCTGCTATTGTCAAGTTGAAAAGCTCTGTGGGATTGAAGCCTCACTGGTGCATTTTACTAACCCACCACACGTGAGAGTACATCCTCCAGCACTGTGTCCCAGTAGAACTCCTTGTATTTCGTGAAGCCAATACCAAACTCACAGTGCAGCAGTAAAAAACACCACAAAAGTGGATAATGACCAAATGGTTCTACAGACAACACAGTTAGATACTTAGACCCAAGTGGCCAAAGTTTACCTACAAAGAGAGAATTCAGCACTGCTGCCTCATGTTCACTAGAAAACAAAAAACCATGTCATCCAGATCACATAGATGGAGACCCAGAATTGATGGTCTCACTACAAAGGAAGCTAAAACTCCTGACAACAATATATATTTTAACTGCCCGACCTCAGAGGCAGTTTCTCAAAAAGTCATTAGGCCAGCAGAGCTCCATGTTTGTGGAGTGTTTACCCTCTCCCTTTTTGTAACCCGTTCTACCTCCTACAAGTTTGTGAACTCCTGAGCATTTTTCTTTCCACATATGTATTCACAGATTTTCTAACTTTTCTCCACTAATTGTGTCTTATTTGGGGCGAAGGTAATGTCAAAGCATTGTTCTGGATGAGAGTGGGAAGATTTTTGTGTAGCACATATTTGCATACACATTAGATTCATTTTCATATTTTCCATTTGAAGTACTGAATCCCTGACACTAACCCATACCCTACTAGACTCTGACTACTAATCCAAATATGATGGAGAACAAGAAACTTAACAGAATAGAAATACAGGCCTTTCATAGGAGGCATGGTGTATACTTGGACTTGCCTTCGGCTTTATCAACGGTATGTGTTATAAATATAGTCAACTTTTCATTGTAATACTTCTCCATGAGTTTTTAAAATTAACACATATGTAAATTTCTGTCTCCCTTTCTCTGTAGCCTATTCATCACATGTATTTTTTAATGCATCTTTAGAATTCTACCTGGTATCACATGTACATTCTTGTGAGCTCGCTTATTTTGGAAGATACAAATTGTGAGAAGAGATCACTCCCTCTAAATACTGATGGAACTGGAAATTCAACATATGGGTGAATTTCCTAGATGAACAATATTATGCATAAATAAATGTTCAGTAAAATGAATATTTTTGGATACGTGGATGATATCTATATTATTATGATTTTCGAATGGCATATATATTGCTACATTTTAATGTCTGTGTATGTGAGTATCTATCTATCTATCTATCTATCTATCTATCTATCTATCTATCTATATAGATATAGATATCTACTCTCTTTAGATTTTCCAAAATATGAAATATATGTGTCTTATTATAAACTTTCTAAATTTACTCATGTGTGTGTATGTGGATTTATAATCAAATTTTCACAAAATAATTCTTAGAAATATTCATCCACCTTAAATACATATTTATCTCCTAGTACTGAAAACTAAATTCAGTGAATGGTGCATACAGATAGTAATATTTCCACAGTGACTGACCCAGTTTCACATCAATGCAAGTAGACACCTATGGGACCATGATGTGTATTTTGAAGTTCATTTTTATTCAACACTGATACATTACTATTTCTGCAGTTTATGGACATAATAGGATATATTCTTTCATCCACAATTTCACAAATTTATAGGCATTTAGTTCACTTTCAATCACTTCCTACTTCAGAACACATGTATTCCTCCATTTTTCTTGACTGTTCTTTTCATGAGATTCTTTCCAAACACATTATTTTTGATTTCCATAATCATTTTTGAAGCAAAACTCAGACACTCTTCATGATAAACCATAATGCTAATATTACCATTAGATGTATAACTGGTTAGAATGAATTTATGTATATCAATATAAGATTTCCTATATATTTTCAGATATCAATTCAATCCATTATTTAAAGTTTGAACCAGTTATATTATTTATTCACAGTATTGTCTATTAAGGCATCATCTCTATATTCATAGACCGATGGTATACCTATTTGTATCCCAAATACTAATTTATAAGTCTTTAAAATTTGCTTTAAGAATATTGGAAGAAATACTCTAGTCACCTGATATACATATACATTTCATCACAGTAATATTCCTGACACAAAATGCAACGGACACACTTATGATTGTACCAAAGCCTATATTGAAAGTGAGCATGTATTACTAACAACATCCATGTCCTGATTAACTAATGATCTCAAATATCATTCCTATTGGTGAGTACATATTTGTTTCTTCCTAAGATTAAATATTGAAACTGAACCCTGTTAAAAATGTCTCATCCTATCACTCACTTTGTACTTTGTCTGATTTCCTAATGTCTCTATTGATATCTGATTTCCTACACATTTTCCCCAGTTCATCACTGTGACTGACTCTTGAAATATGCTGACATTTACATTCACTCTCTAACAAAACCCCTATATCTAAAGAACTTTTGGTCCAACTCCTAGACTCACTGAAATGGGTTCTTCAAAGCCCTGCAGAGGGTAGCCCATAGGTGCTTGGGTTTTCTCATGACCCCAATTCACATAAAGAATCTATGCCCCACAGAGAGTAGGCCTCAAATTGGAGAAGTAGAGCAGTATTAATGGCAGGCCTATTTGATCACACCTGATTCACAGGAAGGGTTTCCAGGCCACCCTGAATTTATGCAAATAAGGGGCAAATGAGCTTATTTTGGACACTGTCTTAGGCTGCGCCCCTCATGGAAACCTCCAGCAAGAGGTTATGATGAGAGTTTATATTGAAGAAGATGAGGGCCATGTGGGAGTGTTTTGATTTAATTGTGGTCATTTGTGTGGTAGTTGGAAGAGATGACTGGGTCCACATGGGCTTGAACTCTGGAGTGATTCCCCTTAGAGACTAAGTTCTGGAAATGAACTCAGAGAAGTATTGACATGAATTGTGTTGGGATTTTAGGAGGCCACACATGAGAGTTGCCCTTGGAGACTGAGATCTAGGCCCAGGATAGCTTTCCATAGAGCACTGGGAATCTCAGCCAGGATATCACATGACTTTATTCAGAAAGACGTGGCAGCCATTGTTGAGAGTCAAAACACACATGGACCTCAATTGTAGACCTCAATGGGCCTGGCTTAATGTGACCTTTTGGCCACTCTTTGAGAAGCCTTGCCTCTGAGAGTTCTCCTGAGCTTTAATTGAAATAATCTTCCTCACCATTTCATGGTTCCTGAATAAATTGAAAGCCACAGTGCCTCCAACTTCATCCTTGAAAATTGGCTATATAAATACCATGAATTTTTTAAATTCCCATGAACAGGTGGCACTGGAGAACCTTTGGATATCTGTTGCTGATCACGAGTGTACCAGACATTGCATTGATTGACTGGGTTTCATGAAAATGGTGAGAACAGAGATGCCAGAAAGTTGGAGCCTGCTGACTAGTGGGCCCAGAGCAGTGGTGGGCAGGTGTATGATAAAACATCTGTCTTGGGGACACGTGGTTCTGCCATTGGTTTCCGAATGACTTGTGACTGACATGGTGCAGCCAGCAGAACCTTACAAGTAAAGGGACCTTGTTATATGGAGAGGTTTCAGGGCAATGTTCAGAATCAGGTTGCTATGGACATGGGTGCAAGCTTTTTGCGATAGAAGCCTGGTTGGTGCATTCTCCTGCAGACCCTCATCCACTACACGTGAGAGTACTCCCTCTAGCACTGTGTCCCAGTTTTTCTCCTTGTATTACGTGAAGCCAATACCAAACTCCCAGTGCAGCAGTAAGAAACACCACGAAAAGTGGAGTATGACCAAATGGCTTCACAGATCACATGGTTAGACACTTAGACCCCAGTGTCCTCAGTTTACTAACAAAGGGAAAATTCAGAACTTCTGCCTCATGTTCAATAGCATATAAGGAACCATGTCATCCAGGTCACATAGACGCCGACCCAGGTTTGATGGTCTCAATACAAAGGAAGCTAAAGCTCCTGACAACAACAAATTTTTCAAGGGCCCAAACTCAGAGGCAGTTTCTCAACAACTCATTAGGCCACCAGAGTTCCATGTTTGTAGAGTGTTTACCCTGTACCTTACTTTTGGAAATTCCACTACCACCTCCAAGGTTGTGAACTCCTGAGCATTTTCTTTTCCAGATATATATTCACAGACTTTCAAACTCTTCTCCACTAATTGTGTATTACTTGTGGCGAAGGAAATATCAAGGCATTGTTTTGGAGGACAGTGGGAAGATTTTTGTCTAGCAAATATTTGCATACACATTAGATTCATTTTCCTATTTTCCATTAGAAATACTGAATCCCTGTCACTAACCCATACCCTACTAGACTCTGACTACTAATCTCAATATGATGTAGAAAAAGAAACCTAACAGAATAGAAATACAGGCCGTTCATAAGAGGCATGGTGTATACTAGGACTTGCCTTCTGCTTTATCAAGTGAATGTGTTATAAATCTAGTCAACTTTTCATTGTAATACTTCTCCATGAGTTTTTAAAGTTAACACATATGTACATTTCTGTCTCCATTTCTCTGTAGCCTATTCATCTCATGAAATTTATTATGCATATTTAGTATCCTACCTGGTATCACACGTACATTCTTGTGAGCTTGCTGTTTTAGGACGATACAAATTGTGAGAAGAGATCACTCCCCCTAATTACTGATGGAACTGAAAATTCAACATATTGGTGAATTTCCTAGATGAACAGCATTATACATAAATCCATGCTCAGTAAAAAGAATAGTTTTGGATATGAGGATGATATATATTTCATGATGAATTTTGATTGGCATACATATTACTACATTTTAATGTCTGTGTTTGTATCTTTATATATATATATATATATATATATTTTTTTTTTTTTTCTCCAGATTATTCAAAATATGAAATATATGTGTCTTATTTTACACTCACTAATTTAACTCATGTTCCTATATGTGGATTTATAATCAAATTTTCACAAAATTATTCTCAGAAATATTCATCCACATGAAATACATATTTATTTCCCAGTACTGAAAACTAACTTCGGTGAAAGGTGCTTACAAATCCTAATATTTGTACAGTAACTGACCCAGTTTAACATCAATGCAAGTAAAACCCTATGGGACATGATGTGTATTTTGAAGTTCATTTTTATTCAACACTGGTACATTACTATTTCTTCAGTTTATGGACATTATAAGATAAAACTTTTCATCCACAAGTTAACAAATCTGTACGCATTTGGTTCACTTGCAATTACTTCCTGCTTCAGAATATATGTATTCCTCCATGTTTCTTGACTGTACTTTTCATGAGATTATTTCCAAACACATTATTTTCGATTTCCATAATCATTTTTGAAGCAAAACTCCCACACTCTTCATGATAAACCATAATGCTAAAATTACCATTAGATGTATAACTGGTTAGAATGAACTTATGTATATCAATATAAGATTTCCTATATATTTTCAGATATCAATTCAATCCATTATTTAAAGTTTGATCAAGTTATATTATTTATTTACAGTATGGTCTATTAAGGCATCATCTTTATAATCATAGGCACAGGGTACACGTACTTGTGTCCCCAATACTAATTTATAAGTCTTAAAATGTTGCTTTCAGAAATGTTTGAAGAAATAGTGTAGTCACCTGATATACATTTACATTTCATCACAGTAATATTCCTGACAAAAAATGCAACGGACACCCTTATGATTGTACCAAAGCCTAAATTTAATGTGAGCATGTATTACTAACAACATCCATGTCCTGATTAACTAATGATCTCAAATATCATTCCTATTGGTGACTACATATTTGTTTCTTCCTAAGATTATATATTCAAACTCAACCCTGTTAAAAACGTCTTATCCTATTACTCACTTTGTACTTTCCCTGATTTCCTAATGTCTCTATTGATATCTACTTTCCTACACATTTTCCCCAGTTCATCACTGTGACTGACTCTTCACATATGCTGACATTTGCATTCACTCTCTAACCAAAACCCTATATCTAAATAACTTTTGGAACTATCCCTTTTTGTCTGGAGGATCTCTTCCTCATTCAGTCATCCAAGGTACAAGGTCCTATGCCATTGTATAACGATTTATTTGAGACAATTTTGCGGAAATAATTCAAAGCTAAGTATCCCAATCAAGGGCCCAGTGTTCATCTGGGTTTCAAATCTTTCCTAGATTTCTGTATTCATACTTATATTACACCTATATATGCTTGTAAATATCGGAGGTCCCCAATACCATTATTCATTTCGCAGAATGATTCCTAACCCAAATTGAACATGTTATTAACCCTAACCATGCACTGTTCCCTCAATTTAACATTACAAAGACCAGGGACAGAGTTGGTGTTATAATAAAGGTAGGTAGGGGATCTTCCACCTGTTGAGAACCTCAAGTTCCATGCAGAAATAAACCCTGAAGAAGATGTAGGCAGCTATGAAGGACCTGAGAGAGCAACAGTAATCTTCCTTGGTAAAATACCTGGTCAGGATGAAGCGATGTGTCTGAATAAGCCTCTCTTTTCTTAAAGTAGAGAAGATGGACCAAACCAGGTCTGTGTGGAGAGCTGTTAACATGTGCCTATGGTTGATATACCATTCTATCTTGTGAATGTGACACAGGAAGTAGGGGAAGCCTCTCTCTCGTGGGACCCTTGGAAGCAAATGTTAGGGTAAAGTGGTTACCAAGGCAGTGACCTCATTCAGTTCCTGAAGGAAGTGACCTACCTCACTTCCTTGGTGATGGAACTCTCTGAACTTGGGATCCAGGAAGCCAGGCACTCAGAGCCAGTCCCAGTCCCAGTCCCAGTGGGTTCACTTGTTTGGATTTACCAAGGACAGAGTCAGTCTTTTTGGTACATACTGATGTGTGGATGGCTAAATGCCAGGAAAGCTCTGAAGAGGGGCCTTTCCTGAGAAAGCAGGTAGTGACTCACTGATTGATGCTGAAAACTTTACAGAGTTGGTAAAGGAGACCTGATCTGAGACAGGACAGTCCATTTCGAGGGAGCAGAGTAAGGCCCATCAGTCTGAGGACACTCTGGATAGTCACAGACCTACTTGGGGGAAGGAGGTGCCTTTGTGGGTGTGGGTGTGAATTTGTGTTTTTTTTTATCATGTTCTGAGAATAGGTAGGAAAGGCAGTATGTTTGGTTTGGAGTGGACTGTTTTTAGTAAGTCATTTGACTTGGCGAGTGTTTCTATGTTTGTGTATCCCACTTTTTCCGTGGTTGTAGATATTAGAAAAGTGAATGCATCAATGCATGTGTCCTGTCTAGTAGAAAGCATCTCAGCACACATCCTTCCCAATTTATGAATGGACTGTGGCTTGCCTTATATGGACAACACCTACTTCTTTCCTTAGTTCCTGTTTTCTTCCTGAATTCTGGCCACTCTCCAGAATAGGCTCATGTTTTTTTGTCCAAGATATGGACCTCCGTCGAGTTCTGTGACATGGCCATGTACTGGATAGATGAAGGGAATTGGGAGCATCTCTGAAAACTCGGATATCAGTGTGACCAGTAAAGTCTCAGTAGAGAAACCCTGCTTTGTGCCTTTTGCTTACCTACTGTTCTGTTGACCTGAATGTCAGGAAGGTCTTTTCCTCAGGCCACCAGTTTGTGAAGCCTGAAGAAAAGTGCTTTCAATTGGAAATGAATGAGCATCACCTGTGGCTCTTTGCTTAATTGCTTTGGAAAGTGATGTGTCTGAATCATCCTTTCGGCTCTGAGAGAGGCTGTGGCTTTGATTTTCAGCACCTGATGGATCTAAAGAAAGATCCCATGTGTGCATCCAAAACCAAAATGGCAAAAAGATCAGTCATTGTGGATGAAGTCTCTTGCTTCCTCTGTTAGGTTCCTGACCTCCATCAAGTAAGTATAGGGATCCTTTGAGACAAATGAGTTCTTCAAAGCCCTGCAGCAGTGCTTGGGTTCTCACATGACTCCAAATCACATAAAGAATCTATACCTCACAGTCAGTAGGCTTCAAAATGAAGAAACAGAGCCGTATTACTGGCAGGCCTATTTGATCAATCCTGGTTTACAGGAAGGGTGTCCAGGAAACCCTGACTTTAGGAAAATGAGGGGCAAGGGAACTTATTTTGGACACTGTCTTGGGCTGCGCCCCTTATGGAAACCTCCAGCCAGAGGTTATGATGAATGTCTACATGGAAGAATATGAGGGCCATGTGGGAGTATTTTGGTTTTAATTGAACATATTATTAACCCTAACCATACACTGTTCCCTCAATCTAAGTATTCAGAAAAGCAGGGACAGATTTGGTCTTACAATACAGGAATGCAGGGGATCTTCCACCTGCTGAAAACTTCAAAGTTCCATGCAGAAATGATCCCTGGAGAAGATGTAGGCAGCTATGAAGGACCTGAGAGAGCAAAAGGCATCTTCCATGGCAAACAGCCTGGTCAGGATGAAGGGTTGTGTCTGAATCAGATTCTCTCTTCTTAATGTAGAGGAGAGGCCTGTGTGGAGAGCTGTTCCCAGGTGACTATTGTTTCTTTACCATTCTAACTTGTGAAAGTGTCACAGGAAGTAGGGACATCCTCCATGTTATGAGACCTTAGGAAGCAAATGTTAGGACAAATTGGTTGCCAAGGCAGTGACCTCATTCAGTTACTAAAGGAAGTGACCTCACCTCACATCCTTGTTGATGGAACTCTCCAAATTTTGGTTCCAGAAAGCTAGGCACCCAGGCCCAGTCCCAGCACCAGTTCCAGTGTTCTCACTTGTTTGGATTTTCCAAGGACAGAGTCAGTCTTTTGTGGTACCTACTTATGTGAGAATGGCCAAATTCCAGAAAAATTCTGAAGAGGGGCCCTTCCGGAGAAAACAGGTAGAGGCTCACTGCTGGCTCCTGACAACTTCACAGAGTTGACCAAGGAGTCCAGATCTGAGACAGGACAGACCATTTCTGGGGAACATAGTATGGCCCTCCAGTGAGAGGACACTCTGGATAGTTCCAGACCCACTTGGGGGAAGGAGGTGCCTTTGTGGTTGTGGGTGTGGGTTTGTGGTTTTTTCTTTTGTTCTGAGAATAGTTAGGAAAGGGGGTGTGTTTGGTTTGGAGTGGACTGTTTCTAGTTAGTCCTTTGACAAGGCGAGTGTTTTTAGGTCTGTGTATCCCACTGTTTTCGTGGTTGTAGACATTAGAAAATATAATGCCTCAATGGCTGTATCCTCTCAAGGAGAAAACTTCCCAGCATTTATCCGGCACAATTTATGAATGGAGTGTGGCTTGCCTTATCAATGGGCAACACCAACTATCTTCCTACGTTCCTGTTTTCTTCCTGAATTCTGGCCACTCTCCAGAATAGGCTCATGATTTTGTGTCAAATATATGTACCACTTCCAAGCTCTGTGACATGGCCATGTACTGGTAGCTGAAGGGAATGGCAAGCATCTCAGAAAACTCAGATATCAGTGTAGCCAGTAAAGTCTCAGTGGAGAAACCCTGCTTTGGGCCTTTTGATTACCTATTGTTATGTTGCCCTGAATATCAGGAAAGACTTTGTCTCAGGCCACCCCTTTGTGAAGCCTGAAGAAAACAGTTTTCACATGGAAATGAATGGGCATTACCTTTGAGTTTACAATAAAACCTTCACAGATTTGGCTCTCATTAAGTTAAAAATACTTTTAGATTGTATCTCAGTGTAAAAAGTAACATGGAACTGTACATATCTTATTGATAACAAGTCCAATTATAGAACACAAATGATATACATAAATCTCCAACATGTTTTTCTTTTAAGCCTAGAATTACCATACAATCTTAGAACACCAGCTTGATACAATGGTCTTTGCAAGCTTCTACCTTACAGACTTGTATACCTGGAAGATATGAACAGATTAACACCACAATTACATTGATGTTTTTGTATTAAACAAGTTTAGATTTTAAAGAAATAACATGGCACAATTTTATAAAAACAGTACTTGTTTTACCAGCTGTTTAATTTTTTAAGATTACTTGCTCAAAACTTACACATATAACCAAGTTGCACACACCTTTTTTTATTATTTACTTAAACCCTTTTAATTACTTAATCATATAGACTCTATTATCCAGAAACACGTTTTTCCTCTATTATATCTATATCTAGAACCTTTTAGTTTCTCTTTTCCATCTACTAACCTCTTTCTGTTCACATTTCAATACAAAGCTTTTAAATTTCTGAATTTAAGCAGATTATTTTATAGACATCTACATTTTATTAGGGCCTTTTTGAAAACCTAGAAAACTTATAGGCCTAATTTTAAAGACATTTTTATTTTTATCTGTTTACCCAATTTGAATTAAAACATATGAATCACGTGAATCAAAGACATTTGGATACATTTTTAAATTTTTCATGAGCGCCCCTCATCTGTCAATTGTCATATCTCTGCATGATATATGGACATACACACATACAGACATACCAACATACAACACGTAACACAAATGTAACACATAACACAATAGTAAAGGCCTTGTAGCTTTTTTCAGGTGAAATCTCCATTGCAATGCTGAAAACTCCAGAGTCGATCAAAAATAGAACTGATCAGAAAACATTAACCCATCAGCAGAATCAAGATCATGAGCTCAAAAAAAAAAATTACAGAATCTAAGAAAAGCAAGAGTCCTAAAAATGATGACTGGCCAGTAATTAGTAAATACCATATTATATACTTTTTTGGTTAGGTCTAGTTTGAGTTCAGGTAAAAAGACACATTTACTCTTTTTATCTGTCTCCTGCTGAGTGCTGCAGGCTTCTTTTATTTGCATATCAAAATAAGTACTGGCTGAGGTCTGGAAAACTGGAAAGACTGGAATTCTGAGAAGAAACCTCACGCCTAAGGCATTTATCTATAAGTCATAATTTCCAGGTTTGGATGTTGAAAATTTTGATGCAAGTTTAAGATGTAATTCTCAAAATTTTATTTCTTTAGATTTTTCTACACTAGAAAAACTTGCTCACACAAAACTGAAAATAGGATCATTTTTTGATAATATTAATGCCACCATCAGAAGAAGTTTCTATAGGATCATTAAGCCCCTTTCTTTCTTATGAAGTTTCTAATAGTATTAAGTTAAATTAAATTGGCCGAAAAATTTTTAAAAAGAACCACATGCTACCATGTGTATCCAAAATTAAGCTTTAAAAATTTCCAAGACTGTTGCTAATTAATGTCATTTCAATAAGCCAGACCAACGTTTTAATTTAGTACCATTTTTTAAAATCTTACACACTGATGGGAATAGATACCATATCATAATTTATTATCTCTTCCCAAGTTAATGCACTGATATATCTAGTGAAATTTTTTCAGGCTGTCTAGTTCAAAATTAAAACTCTTTATTTTTTTTTTACCCTAAGTATTTAAGTTTCCTAGCATGAACTACCTGAAATCAAACTAAACAATTGTTTAAACCCAACTTTTAACTGTAAGATAGTGCAATGCTTTAGAAACCCATTTAGATACCAGATGGTTAAAATAAAAAAAATCATTTCTAGATACACATTCACCCTAGATCATCCCCAAGAAACAATCTATAATATCAACATATTAATGCATTCATTGTCCCTTTTGTTAAGTAAACAGAGGTGGAGAAATCCTTAAAGTGCACGTAAGGAATAAGGGAGTTCCCCACAGCAAAATGGATCTGGCAGCTGTTGGGAGTCCCTTAGCCTCACCATTTACTTACAGGATTAGTTCCTCTGGTTTGCTTTGACCCCAGGCACCAGGCATATTCTATGTCTCGCAACTTTGCAGTACTCAGCTCCCAAAAATTTCATTCTCTGCTTCAGTTGTTTTGAGTGCTAGGCTTCCCCAAGAGGGCAGAGTGGGGTTTATTTAAAGTCCCCTCTGGGGTGTCAAAATTTATGACTGAAGGCTTGGTTCCCATCCCAAAGCCAATTAATGCCAATTTAATAATGAGGACAGGGTTTTGAGAAAAGTTTAAGCGAGATATCAAAGTTCTTAGACCCCAGACATTTCCCTCTGCAGTGGGCATGCTCAATCCAACTACGGGAAGAAAAGAAATCACTGCTTCCGTAATCTTGCTTAACAAAGGGGAGTAAAGTTTATCAAAGTTCTTTAAAGCACAGCTAAGAGAGGTGAAAAGGTGAGAACAGAAAAACTGGCGGTTCTATTGACTTTTGGTCCCTCACAGGAGAAGCATTAGTTTAAAATTTAGCTAAAGTAACTTCCACATATGTAATGCAGGTTGGAACTCGGGACTCTGCATCGGACCAAACAATGCCATCACATTTAACAGAAACACAGATAAAATGACACACAAAGACCATCATGCAGCTCCCGTTTGTTCACAACTCCAAGATCTACAATCTTGTGACTCAGGGAGAATGGAGGGAAGAGGGGGAGGAGTAGAAGGTTTGAGTGATAGGATCCTGGGTGAAGGGGTCGGATTGGAGGCAGGGACCAGGAATGGCTTCAAGGACAGAGGCATGGAATGGCTTTGTCCCATAATGAGAGTTTCTCAAACAGAGACAAGGACAATACAAACGTGACACAAACATGTACACACAGTTAACATTTAACACGAGTTCAGAAGTAAAGATTAGAACCTAGTAACTGGCAAAACCTGATGGGTTAGACCACAAAGACAGACAGCGAATTCAACCTGAGAGAAAAAAAGTAGTCAGCAAGATATGATGGGTTGGCAGCAGAGTCACCTAATGTGGGCTCATTCGTCCCTCCTCACCTAATGAGAGCACATCCGTCACTCCCCGAGTCCTCCAAGGTATCCCTTGCAAGGACATGGCCTGTGGCTTTAGGACACGTTTGTCCACCACTGACAGGGGGAACTTACATTCTCCGCTGGAAGCCACTCTGCCAACCCAAACCAAAAACGGAAAAATGGAACCTGAACAAAAAGCTCTGAGTGATCACAAGGAAAAATGAAAAGAAGCGCCTTACTTACCTCCAGAGGGGTCTGTTGGGGTGTCCTTGTCCTATGCTGCGTGATTCCCGGCCAACGCACCAAATGTAAGGGTCCGGTTAACGTCGGAGGAAGAGACCACCAAGAGAACGCGGCTCATGCAACAGAAAAAGGCGTTCATTGAGGATCCAATCCAGCATGCTGGGGCTACGTGCTCACTCAAGAAGGGAGAGCAGCCCAGAGCCCCGAGCAGGGGTTGAGCAGTGCTTAAGTACACTTTTTGGGGAGGGCGGGACTTTACATATATCACAGTCTCCTTTAAGAAATCAACATACACTGTAGAAAAATCAAACAACAATTCCTAAACATAATTAGTTCATTCATTGGCAGGAATAGGTCAGGCGGGAGTGATAGGTGAGTTCTAAAGCGAGGTACACATTCAAACAGATTGGTTTAGGCCTTGCGATGCCTATGTGCCAGGCCACACAGGGTCCTAGGTTATTAAACAACCAGGCGGTCAGGGGGAATATTTACTGGGCAGTCCGGAATTGTACTACAAGCTACAGGAATTTCAGGTTTTGCATGTAGCATAGGAACTTAACAATACCTGGTCCTTTACATTTTAACTCAGGCCTTGCAGCTTAGAAACTTTACAAAACCCGGTCTTTTACACTTCAACTTTTACACTTTAATTTCAATTTATTTTACCCTTTCAGATCACTCCTGGTGCACAAGAAGGGTGTCCAAGCCACCCTGAATTTAGGCAAATGAGTGGCAAGGGAGCTTATTTGGGACACTGTCTTGGGCTGTGCCCCTCATGGAAACCTCCAGCCAGATGTTATGATGAGTGCCTTTATAGAAGAAGAGGAGGGCCATGTGAGAGTGTTTTGGTATTAATTGTGGTCATTTGTGTGACGGTTGGAAGAGATGACTGGGTCCACCTGGGCTTGAATTCTTGTGTGATTCCCCTTAGAGACTGACTTCTGGAACTGAACTCAAAGAAGTATTGCCATGAATTGTGGTGATATTTTAAGAGGTCAAGCATAAGAGTCGCCCTTGGAAACTAAGATCAAGGCCGAGGGTGGCTTTCCACAGAGCACTGGGAATTTCAGCAAAGATATCCCATGATTTTTTTCTTAAAGACTTGGTAGCCATAGTTGAGAGTCAAAACACACATGGACCTCACATTGTAGACCTCAATGGGCCTGGCTATATCTAACCTTTTGGCCACTCTTTGGGAAGCCTTGCCTATGAGAGTTCTCCAGAGTTTCATTGAAATGAGCTTCCTCAACATTTAATGGTTATTGAAACCCACAGTGCATACAAACACAATAGAAATACAAGCAGTTCAAAAGAGGCATGGTGTATAGTTGGACTTGCCTTTTGCATTATGTAGGGTAGGTGTTATAAATCTAGTTAATTTTTAATTGAAATAGTTCTCCTTGTGTTTTTAAAGTTAAAAAATATGTGAATTCCTGTATCCTTTTCTCTGTAGCCTATTCATCACATGTATTTTTATATAAACATATTGAATCCTACCTGGTATCACATATACATTCTTGTGAGGTGGCTGACATGGCAGATACAAATTATGACAAGAGATCACTCCTCCTAAACTCTATTGGATCATAAAATTCAGCCTAAGGGTAACCTTTCTAGTTGAACAACATTATTCATAAATCCATGTTCAGTAAAATTAATATTTTTGGATCTGTGGACGATATATATTTCATCATGAATTTCAATTGGCATATATATTGCCACTTTATAATGTCTGTGTGTGTTTTGCTCTTTGCTTAATTGCTTTGGAAAGAGATGTGTCTGAATCAGCCTCTTGGCCCTGTGTGAGGCTGTGGCTTAGATTCTCAGCACCTGATGGATCTAAAGAAAGATCCCATTAGTGCATCCAAAACCAAAATGGCCAAAAGAGCAGTTATTGTGGATGAAGACTCTCACCTTCCTCTCTAATGGCCCTGACATCCATCAAGTGAAAATAGGGATCCTTTGGGTCAAATGAGTTCTTTAAAGCCCTGCAGAGTTTAGCCCATAGGTGCTTGGGTTTTCACATGAATCCAATTTACATAAAGAATCTAAACCCCACAGTCATTTGGCCTCAAATTGAAGAAGATAAGGGGCATGTGGGAGCATTTTGTTTTGAATTGTGGTAATTTGTTTGGCGCTTGGACCAGATGACTGGGTCCACCTGGGCTTGAACTCTGGTATGATTCTCCTTAGAGACTGAATTCTGGAAGTGACATAAGAGAAGTATTGTCATGAATTGTGTTTGGATTTTACTAGGCCATGCAACCTAGATCTCAGGTATTAATTGTGGTGCAGGGAAATCTAGGTGCAGGGTGGCTTTGCCCAGAGCACTGGGAATCTCAGCCTGGATATCACATGATTTTATTCTGAAATTCTTTAAAGCCACAGTTGAGAGTCAAAACACACATGGACCTCACATTGTAGACCTCAATGGGCCTGACTTCATGTGACCTTTTGGCCACTCTTTGGGAAGACTTGCCTGTGAGTGTTCTCAAGATCTTTCATTGAAATGAGCTTCTTCAACATTTAATGGTTCCTGAATGAATTGAAACCCACAGAGCCTCCAACTTTATCCTCAAAAAATGGCTTGATAAATACCATGAAACTTTTGAAATTCCCATGACCAGGTGGCACTGGAAAACTTTTGGATGTCCTGTTGCTGATCATGAGTGTATCTCACAGTGCCTTGACTGACTGGGTTTCATGAAAATTGTGTAGAACAGTGATGCCAGTATGTTGGAGCCTGTTCATTAGTGGGCCTAGAGCAGTGGTGTGAAGGTGTGTGATAAAACATGTGTGTTGGGGCATGTGGATCTGCCATTGGCTTCCAATTGCCTTGTGACTGACAGGGTACAGCCAGCAGACCCTTATATGTAAAGACATCTTGTTATATGGATAGGTTTCTGGGCAATGTTCAGAATCAGGTTGCTATGGACAAAGGGGCAACCTATGTGGGACAGAATCCTGGTTGGTGCATTCTCATGCAGACTGTGTCCCTCCACACGAGACAGAACTCCCTCCAGCACTGTGTCCCAGTTGAACTCCTTGTATTTCATGAAGCAAATACCAAACTCCCAGTGCACCAAGGAGTAACACCACGAAAATTGGAGCATGACCAAATGGCTTCACAGTCAACCCGGGGAGACACTTACACCCCAGTGGCCATAGTTTAACTAGAAAAAGAGTATTCAGCACTGCTGCCTCATTTTCATTGGAAAATTAGAAACAATGTCCTTCAGGTCACATATTTGCACACCCAGATTTGATGGTCACACAACAAAGGAAGCTAAAGCTCCTGACAACAACATGTATTTTAAGAGCCCAACCTCAGAGAGTTTCTCAAGAAGTCTTTACACAAGCAGAGCTCAATGTTTGTGGAGTGTTTACCCTGTCCCTTACTTTTGGAAACTCCTCTACCACCTACAAGTTTGTGAACTCCTGAGCATTTTTTATTCCTGATATGTATTTACAGATTTTCTAACTTTTCTCCTCTAATTGTATCTTACTTGGAACTAAGGTAATGTCAAGGCAATCTTCTGGATGAGAGTGTGAACATTTTTGTGTAGCACATATTTGCATACCAATTAGAGTCATTTTCCATATTTCCATTCGAAATACTGAATCCTTGACACTAACGCATACCCTAATAGACTCTGACTACTACTCCTAATATGATGGAGAAAAATAACACAAACAGAATAGGAATACAAGCAGTTCAGAGGAATCATAGAGTATAGTTGGACTTGTTTTTTGCATGATTAATTGTAGGTGTTATAAATCTAGTCAATTTTTAATTGAAATAGTTCTCCATGTGTTTTTAATGGTAACAAATATGTGAATACCTATCTCCCTTTCTCTGTAGCCTATTCAGCACATGTATTTTTAAATGCACATATAGAACACTACCTGGTATCACACCTACATTTTGTGAGGTGGCTAATTTGGCAAATACAATTTGTGAGAAGTGATCACTCCTGTTAAACTCTGTTGGAACTGAAAATTTAACCTAGGGGTGTGTTTCCTAGAAGAACAACATTATACATAAATACATGTTCTAAAAGAAATAATTTTGCATCTGTGGAGGATATATATTTCATGATAAATTTGATTGCTAATTTATTGTCTGTGTGTGTTTTTTTGTATATATATATATATATATATATATATATATATATATATATATATATATATATACACTCTCCAGATTTTTCAAAATATGAAATATATGTGTCTTATATACACTCCCTAAATTCATTCATGTTCATGTATATGGATTTATAATCAACTTTTCACAAGATCATTCTCAGAAATATTCATCCACCTGAAATACATATTGTTTCCAGTACTGAAAACTAACTTCAGTTAATGTTGCATACAAATACTAATACTTCTACAGTAACTGATCCAGTTTAACATCAATGCAAGTACATTCCTATGTGACATGATGTGTATTTTAAAATTCATTTTAATTCAACACTGGTACATTACTATTTCTTCAATTTATGCACATCATAGGATATATATTTCATCCACAAGTTAGCAAACTTATAGGCATTTGTTTCACTTTCAATCACTTCCTGCTTCAGAACACATGGATTCTTCCAGGTTTCTTGACTGGTCTTATAATGAGACTTCTTTCGAAATATATTATTTTTGATTTCTTTTATCACTTTTGAAGCAAAACTGACACTCACTTCATGATAAACCATAACTATAATATCACCATTAGATGTATAACTGGTTGGAATGTATGATTTTATAACAATATAGTATTTTTTATATATTCTCTTATATCAGTTTATTCCATTATTTAAAGT
The DNA here is from genome assembly GCF_048772815.1 of Callospermophilus lateralis. NCBI lineage: Eukaryota > Metazoa > Chordata > Mammalia > Rodentia > Sciuridae > Callospermophilus > Callospermophilus lateralis. The sequence goes on along the minus strand of NW_027516455.1, from coordinate 548,805 downwards.
GGAACCAGTTATATTATTTATTCACTATATTGTCTATTCATGCATTATATCTATATTCATAGACACAGGGTACACCTCTTAGTACCCCCAATACTAATTTATTAGTCTTCTAAATATTGCTCCCAGAAATGGTGGAAGAAATACTCATGTCACCTGATCTACATATGCATGTTATCATAGTAATATTCTGGACACAAAATGCAAAAGTCACATGTATGATTGTACCAAAGCCTAAATGGAAACTGAACATGGATTACTAAAAACATCCATATCCAGGTTGCCTAATGCTCTCAAATGTCAATCCTATTGGTGACCACATTTTTGTTTCTTCCTAAGATTATATATTCAACCTCAAAACTGTTGGAAATGTCTAGTTTTTTCACTCACTTTATACTTTGCCTGATTTTATAATGTCTCTATTGATATCTACTTTCCTACATATTTTTTCCAGTTCAACATTGTGACTGACCCTTCACATGTGCTGACATTGACATTCACTCTCTAACCGAAACCCTATTGCTAATGAACTTTGGTCCAAATCCTATACTCTATCTTCTTCCGAAACATACTGACTATCTTCCTGATCCTATCGACTATCCCTTTTTGAGTGGATGTACTCTACTACATTCAATCATCTGAGGTACAAGGTCCTATGCCATTGTATATCGATTTTTCTGAAACATGTATGCAGAACATAATTCAAAGCTACGTGTCCCAATCTATTGCCAAATGCACTTCTGAGCTTCAAATCTTACCTAGATTTCTGTTTTCATACTTATATTTAATCACTATATTTCTATATATTGCAGGTTCCCAATAACCTTATTCATCCCGCAGAATGATTCCTAACCCAAATCGAACGTGTTATTAACCCTAACCATACACTGTTGCCTCAATCTAACATTACAAAAGAGCAGGGACAGGGCTATTCTTTCAATTAGGGATGTAGGTAATCTTCCAACTGCTGAGAACCTCAAAGTTCGATGCAGAAATGATCCCTGGAGAAGATGTAGGCAGCTATGAAGGACCTGCATGAGCAAAAGCCATCTTCCATGGCAAACAACCTGGACAGGATGAAGGGATGTGTATGCATCAGACTCTCTCTTCTTAATGTACAGAAGATGAACCTAACCAGGCCTGCGTGTAGAGCTGTTCCATGGTGTCTATTTTGATATACCATTCTAACTAGTCAAATTGTCACAGGAAATAGGGGCACCCTCCAACTCATGGAACCATTGGAAGCCAGTGTTAGGACAAAGTTGTTGCCAAGGCAGTGACCTCATTCAGTTGCAAAGAAAGTGACATACCTCATTTCCTTGGTGATGGAACTCTCTGAAATTGGGATGCAAGAAGCCAGGCACCAAGAGCCAGTCCCAGTCCCAGTCCCAGTGGGCTCACTTGTTTGGATTCGCCAAGTACAGAGTCAGACCTTCTTGGTACCTACTGATGTGAGGATGGCCAAATGCCAGTAGAGCTCTGAAGAGGGGCCTTTCTTGAGACAGCAGGTTGTGGCTAACAGCAGGCTCCTCGCAGAATAACAGAGTTGGCCAAGGAGACAAGATCTGAGACCAGACAGGCCATTTCGAGTGGACCATAGTATGGCCCACCAGTCAGAGGACACTCCAGATAGTTAAAGACCTATTTTTGGGAAGGAGGTGCCTTTTTGGTTGTGGGTGTGAGTTTGCGGTTTTGTTTCATGTTCTGAGAATAGGTAGGAAAGGTGGTTGGTTTGGTTTGGAGTCGACTGTTTCTAGTAAGTCTATAGACAAGGCGAGTGTTTCTATGTCTGTGTAGCCACTGTGTCCGTGGTTTTAGACATTAGAAACGAGAATGCATCAATGGAGGTGTCCTGTCTAGTAGAAAGCTTCACAGCATTCATCCTGCACAATTGATTAATGGACTGTTGCTTGCCTTATGGATGGGAAACACCTACTAACTTCCTAAGTTGCTGTTTTCTTCCTGAATTCTGGCCACTCTCCAGAATAGTATCATGGTTTATTGTCCAAGATATGTACCACCCCCAAACTCTCTGACATGGCCATGTCCTTGATAGCTGAAGGGAATGGGAACATCTCAGAAAACTCAGATATCAGTGTGACCAGTAAAGTCTCAGTGGAGAAACCCTGCTTGGCTCCATTTGCTTATCTAAGTTTCTGTTGCCTTGAATGTCAGGAAGGTCTTTGCCTCAGGCCACCCCTTTGTGAAGCATGAAGAAACAGTTTTCAAATGGAAATGAATGGGCATCACCTGTGGCTCTTTGCTTAATTGCTCTGGAAAGGGATGTGTCTTAGTCAGACACTAGGCCCTGTTTGAGGCTGTGGCTAAGATTCTCAGCTCCTGATAGATCTAAAGAAGATCCCATGTGTGCATCCAAAACCAAAATGGCAAAAAATCTGTCATTGTGGATGAAGTCTCTTGCCTTCTTCTGTTTGGTTCCTGACCTCCATCAAGTGAGAATAGGGATCCTTTGGATCAAATGAGTTCTTCAAAGTCCTGCAGAACTGCTTGGGTTGTCTCATGATGCCAAATCACATAAAGAATCTATACCTGACAGTAAGTAGGCCTCAAATTGGAGAAGCAGAGCAGTATTTATGGCAGGCCTAGAGCAGTTGTGTGCAGGTGTGTGACAATACATCTGTGGTGGGGTCATGTGGATCTTACATTGGCTTCCAAATGGATTGTGACTGACATGGTGCAGCTAGCAGAACTTTGTATGTAAAGGCATCATGTTACATGGAGAGTTTTCAGGGCAATGTTCAGAATCAAGTTCCTATGGTAAAGGGGGCAAGCAATGGGGGATAGAAGCCTGGTTGGTGCATTCTCCTGCAGACCCTGACACACCATACGTTACAGGACTCCCTCCAGCATTGTGTCCCAGTTTAACTCCTTGTATGTCATGAACCAAATACAAAACACCCACTGCAGCAGCAAGAAACACCACGAAAAGTGGAGGATGACCAAATGATTTCAAAGTCCAGACGGGGAGACACTTATCCCCCATTGGCCACAGTTTAGTTACAAAGAGTGAATTCAACACTGCTGCCTCATGTTCATTGGACAATAAGAATTCATGTCCTCCAGGTCACAAAAATGCAGACCCAAGTTTGATGGTCTCACTACAAAGGAAGCTAAAGCTTCTGAAAACAACATATATTTCAAGTACCCAACCTCATTGTCAGTATCTCCAGAAGTGTTTAGGCCAGCAGAGATCCATGTTTGTGGAGTTTTACCCTGTCCCTAAGGTTTGGAAACGTCTCTTCCACCTCAAAGGTTGTGAACTACTGAGCATTTTCCATTCTACGTATGTATTCACAGATTTTCTAACTCTTCTCCTCTAATTGTTTCTTACATGGGGCGTGGTTATTTCAAGCCATTGTTCTGAATGAGAGTGGGAATTTTTTTGTGTGTAGCACGTATTTGCATACACATTGGATTCATTTTCCAATTTTCCATTCGAAATACTGAATCCCTGACACGAACCCATACCCTACTAGACTCTGACTACTAATTCTAATATGATGCAGAAAAGTAACACAAAAAGAATTGAAATACAAGCAGTTCAGAGGAGGCATGGTGTATAATTGATCTTGCCTTTTGCATGATAAATGTCAGGTGTTATAAATCCAGTCTATTTTTAATTGAAATAGATCTCCATGTGTTTTTAAAGTTAACAAATATGTGAATTCCTGTCTCCCTTTGTCTGTAGCCTATTCAGCACATGTATTTTTATATGCACATATCAAATAATACCTGGTGTCACACCTACATTCTTGTGAGGTGACTGACTTGGGAGATACAATTTGTGAGAAGACATCACTCCTCCTAAACGCTGTTGGAAGTGATAATTCAAATAATGGGTGAGCTTCCTAGTAGAAAAACATTATACATAAATCCCTGTTAAGAAAATTGAATATTTTTGGATCTGTGATTGATGTATATTTCATGGTGAATTTACATTTGCATATATGTTGCTACATTTTAATATCTGTATGTGTCTGTGTGTGTATACACACACACACACACACTCTCTCTCTCTCTCCAGATTTTTCAAAATATGAAATATATGTATCTTATTTACACTCCCTAAATTCATTTATGTTCAAGTATGTGGATTTATAATCAACTTTTCACAAGATTTTTCTCAGAAATATTTATCCACCTGAAATACATATTTGTTTCCTAGTACTGAAAACTAACTTCAGTGAATGGTACATACAAATCCTGTTGATAGCCACAGCCAAGGGTCTCCAGTAAATACCATATGTACTACTGCACAACCTAAGGCAGGCATGGTCCCTAAGCCACATGCTCGTTGTTTAAACAGAGAGGGGGAGATGTTGAGAGCCACAGCCAAAGGGGCCCCAGGAAACCTCCAGCTGCCAGCAAACTTCCAGCTGCCGGCTGATGATTGGCTCCACAGTGGCCCCAGCAACATCTAGCTGATTGGCTCCTCTGCGGTGATGCTCATTGCAGATGCTCATTGAGCTGTTTCCCCGCCTTTTCAGACTGCCAGTGGATGATTGGCTGACAGAGGCCCCAGCAACATCTAGCTGATTGGCTCCTCTGTGGTGATGCTCAATGGGATGTTCCCCTGCCCTTTCAGACAACGGAGCTGCTCATTGGTGGACTTTTTTGGCTGGGCCCATGTGACCCAGCCAATCGGCCTCAAAAGGAGGAGGCTTGTGGTTGAGGGAGAGGCTTGTGGGAAGACTGTGGTGGCAGTTGGGCTCTGAGGGTTTTTCCTGAGAAGCTGTTTTTTTTGGCTTGTGTGGTTCTAAAAATAAAGTTTGTTTCTTTTGACAATTGGCTCCTGAATTGTGCCCAGCCAGACTGATGATAATCATGTAAAATGTTGATTTTAAATCGCATACATGAACTTGAATGAATTTAGGGAGTGTATAATAAGACACATATATTTCATATTTTGGAAAATCTGGAAAATCTGGTATATATATATATATATATATATATATATATATATATATATACACACACACACACACACAACAATAAAATGTAGCAATATATATGCCAATCGAAATTTATCATGAAATATATATCATCCACATATCTAAAAATATTCATTTTACTGAACATGGATTTATGTATGATGTTGTTCACTAGGAAGCTCACCCATAGTTTGAATTTTCAGTTCCATCAGTATTTAGGGGAAGTGATCTATTCTCATAATTTGTATATTCCAAAGTTAGTGAGATCACAAGAATTTACGTGTGTTACCAGGTAGGAGTCTATATATGCATATAAATATACATGTTCTAAAGAGGCTACAGAGCAAAGGAGACAGGAATTTACATATGTGTTAACTTTGAAAACTCATGGAGAAATATTACAATGAAAAGTTGACTAGATTTATAACACATATCCTTGATAAAGGAGAAGGAAAATCCAAGTATACACCACGCCTCCTACAAAAGGCCTGTATTTCTATTCTGTTAGGTTTCTTTTTCTCCATCATTTTAGGATAGTAGTCAGAGTCTAGTAGGGTATGGGTTAGTGTCAGAAATTCAGTATTGCAAATGGAAAATAGGATAATGTATCCAATGTGTATGCAAATATGTGCTACACAATAATCTTCCCACTCTCACCTAGAACAATGCCTTGACATTACCTTTGCCCCAAGTGAGACACAATTAGAGAAGAAGAGTTAGAAAATCTGTGAATACATATCTGGAATGGAAAATTCTCAGGAGTTCTCAACCTGGGAGCAGGTAGAGGACTTTCCAGAAGTAAGGGATTGGGTAAACACTCCACAACCATGGAGCTCTGCTGGAAAAAAGACTTCTGGAGAATCTGTCTCTGAGGTGTGGCACTTGAAATATATATTGTTGTCAGGAGCTTTGTCTTCACTTGTAGTGAAACCATCAAAGCTGGGTCTGAATCTATGTGACCTGGAGAACATGGTTTCTTATTTTCCAATGAACCTGAGGCAGCAGTGCTGATTTCTCTCTTTGTAGGTAAACAGAGGCCACTGGGCCAAAGTGTCTAACCATGTGGACTGTGAAGCCATTTAGTCATCCTCCAATTTTCGTGGTGTTTCTTGGTGCTGAACTGGGAGTTTGGTATTTGCTTCAAGAAATACAAGGAGTTCAACTGGGACACAGTGTTGGAGGGAGTTCTGTGACATGTGCTGGGTCAGAGTCTCCAGGAGAACGCACTAACCCGGCTTCTATCCCACATAGCTTGCCCCCTTGACCATAGCAACCTGATTCTGAACATTTCCCTGAAACCTCTCCATATAACAAGATGCCTTTGCATATAAGGGTCTGCTGGGTGCACCATGTTAGCTAAAAGCCATTTGGAAGTCAATGGCAGATCCACATGGCACCACCATAAATATTTTATCACACACCTGCACACCACAACTCTGGGCCAACTACTCCGCAGTCTCCATCTAACCGGCATCTCTGTTCTACACCACTTTCATTATACCCAATCAATCAAGGCACTGTCTGGTACACTAATGATCAGCAACAGGACATCAAAGGTTCTCCAGTGCCACCTCATCATGCGAATTTCAAAAATTTCATGGTATTTATCTAGCCATTTTACAAGGATGAAGTTGGAGGCATTGTGGGTTTCAAGTCTTTCAGGAATCATTCAATGTTGAGGAAGCTCATTTCAATGAAAGTTCTGGAGAACTCTCACAGGCAAGGCTTTCCAAAGAGTGGCCAAATAGTCACATGAAGCCAGGCCAATTGAGGTCTACAATGTGAGGTCCATGTGTGTTTTGACTCTCAACTATGTCTGGCAAGTATTTCAAAATAACATCATATGATATTCTGTCTGAGATTCCCAGTGCTCTGTGGAAAGCCACCCCGGGCCTAGATCTCAGTTTCAAAGGGCGACTTTCATGGGTGGCCGCCTAAAATCCCAACACAAATCATGGCAATACTTCTCTGAGGTCAGTTCCAGAACTCAGTCTCTAAGAGGAATCACACCAGAGTTCAAGCCCTGGTGGACCCAGTCATCTTTTCCGACTGCCACATAAATGACCACAATGAAAACCAAAACACTCCCAAATGGCCCTCATCTTCTTCCATATAGGCACTCATCATAACCTCTGGCTTGACGTTTCCTTGAGGGGCACAGCCCAAGACAGTGTCCAAAATAATCTCCCTTTCCTCTCATTTGCCTAAAGTCAGGGTGGCCTGGACACCCATTCTGTGAACCATGAGTGATCAAATAACCCTGACTTTAATACTGCTCTGCTTCTCCAATTTGAGGCCTACTGTCTGTGGAGTATAGATTCTTGATGTGAATTGGAGTAATGAAAAAACCCAATAACCCATTGGCTACACTCTGCAGGGTTTTGAGGAACTCATTTGACCCAATAAATCCCTATTCTCATTTTATGGAGGTCAGGAACCTTACAGAGGAAAGTGAGAGACTTCATCCTCAATGACTGCTTTTTGGGCCATTTTGGTTTTTGATGTGCCTTCTGGAATGTTACATATTTTTTTTTTGGTTTTAGTGCCTTCTGGAATATTACGTAATTTTTTTCTTTAGACATTATTGCCAGAGTTCCTATCTTCATCCCAGTGCAGGTGAAATCAAAGATAATACCAATCTACAGCTTCTGCAATAGCCATCCCTGCACTGCTTGCAGAACTTGCCTGGACACATTGTGAACTCACCTAAATGCATTGTGAACTATCTGTTGGTGCAGCGACTTGTGGTAGTGTTGGGGTATATTTGCTGATGATGTCATCGGTGGTACAATTTTTCCAAAAGGAGCCATCAATTGGCTTGGTGTATCTTCCTCCCTTCTGCGTGTCATGATCGTCCAGCTAAAATTTGGGGGGCCAACAGAGGTGAGGCAAAAAACCTCACCCACCCCCGCTGGTTCAAAGACCTCTCCACAGGTGTGGCTCTCTACTGGACGGGTAGTCAGTGACGGGTAAGATCCAATTGCAATGGTACCAATTTAACGGGTAAAGACCATATGTACTATTGGACAACCTAAGGCAGGCACGGTCCCTAAGCCACATGCGTGTTGTTTAAACAGAGAGGCGAAGATGTTGAGAGCCACAGCCGAAGGGGCCCCAGCAAAATTCCTGCTGCCAGCAAACTTCCAGCTGCCGGCTGATGATTGACTCACAGCGGCCCCAGCAACACCTAGCTGATTGGCTCCTCTGCGGTGATGCTCAATGGGCTGTTTCCCTGCCCTTTCAGACCACAAAACTGCTCATTGGGGGACTTTTTTTGACTCCGCCCACATGACCCATCCAATCGCCCTCAAGAGCAGGAGTATTGTGGGAGGCGGAGAGAGGCTCCTGTGGGAGGGAGAGGTTTTGGGAAGCCAGTGGTGGCAGTTGGGGCTCTGAAGGTTTTTCCTGAGAGGCTGTTTTGTTTGGCATGTGTGGTTCTAAAAATAAAGTTAGTTTCTTTTGACAAGTGGCTGCTGATTGTGCCCAGCAAGACTGCGGCATTATCCTAATATTTCTACAATAACTGAACCAGTTTAACATCAATGCAAGTAGATTCCTGTGGGAGAGGACATGATGTGTATTTTGACGTTCATTTTTATGTAACAGTGGTACATTACTATTTCTTCAGTTTACGCACATCATAGTATATATATTTGATCCACAAGATCACAAATTTATAGGCATTTATTTCACTTTCAATCACTTTCTGCTTCAAAACACATGTATTCCTCCAGGTTTCTTGACTGGTCTTTTCATGAGACTTCTTTCCAAACACATTATTTCCGATTTCCATAATCACTTTTGAAACAAAACTCACACATTCTTCATGAAAAACCATAATGCTGATATAACCATTATATATATTACTGGTTGGAATGAAGGATTGTATATCAATATAAGATTTTCTGTATATTTTCAGATATCAATTCAATCCATTATTTAAAGTTAGAACCAGTTATAATATTTCTTTACAGTATGGTCTATTCATGCATTATCTCTATAATTATAGACACAGTGTACACCATTTTTACCTCCAAAAATAATTGATACGTCTTCAAAATATTGCTCCAAGAAATGGTGGAAGAAATACTCATGTCACCTGATCTACATATACATTTTACCACAGTAATATTCTGCACACAGAAAGAAGAGGTCAAACTTATGTTTGTACCAAAGCCTAAATGAAAAGTGAGCATGGATTACGGAAAACATCCATGTCCATATTGCCTAATGCTCTCAAAAGTTCATCCTATTGGTGACTACATGTTTGTTTCTTCCTAAGATTATATATTCAAACTCAAGCCTGTTGAAAATGTATAATTCTATCACTCACTTTATACTTTGCCTGATATCCTAATGTCAATTGATATCTGCATTCCTACTTTTTCCCCAGTTCATCCTTTTGACAGACTCTCCACATGTGCTGACAATTACATTCACTCTCTATCCGAAACCCTATTGCTAAAGATCTTTTCATCCAAATCTTATACTCACTCTTCTTTCAAAACCTACCAACAATCTTACTAATCCTACAAATTATTTCTTTTTGACTGGATGTTCTCTTCAACATTCAATCAACCAAGGTACAAGGAATTATGCCATTGTATATCGATTTATCTGAGACATCTGTGCAGAATATAATTCAAAGCTAAGAATCCCAGCCAAGGGTCCAATGCAATTCTGGGCTTCAAATATTACCTAGATGTCTGTTTTCATACTTATATTTCACTTATATTCTTATAAATATCGCACGTTCCCAATACCATAATTCATCCCGCAGAATGATTCCTAACCCAAATGGAACATGTTATTAACCCTGACCATACACTGTTCTCTCAATCTAACTTTACTGAAGAGCAGGGACAGAGTTGGTCTTTCAATACAGAAATTAGGGGATCTTCCACTTGCTGAGAACCTCCAAGGTCATTAAAGAAATGATCCCTGGATTAAATGTAGGCAGCTATGAATGACGTCAGAGAGCAAAAGTCATCTTCCATGACAAAAAACCTGGTTAGCATGAAGGGATGTGTCTGAATCAACATTTCTTTTCTTAATGTATAGAAGATGGACCAAACCAGGCCTATCTGGAGAGCTTTTTTTGGGTGCCTATGGTTGATATACCATGCAAACTTGTGAAAGTTTCACTGGAAGAAGGGGCAGCCTCCAACTCATTGGACTTTGGAAGCAACTGTTAGGACAAATTGGTTGACAAGGCAGTAACCTAATTCAGTTCCTGAAGGAAGTGACCTACGTCACTTCCTTGGTGAAGGAATTCTCTGAACTTGGGATCCATGAAGACAGGTACCCAGAGCCAGTCCCAGTCCCAGTCCCAGTGGGCTCACTTGTTCAGTTTTACCAAGGACAGGGTCAGTCTTTCTTGGTACCTACCTATGTGAGGATGGCCAAAGGCCAGAAGAGCTCTGAAGAGGGACCTTTTCTGAGAAAGCAGGTAGTGGCTCACTGCTGGCTCCTGACAACTTCACAAAGTTGGCAAAAGAGACCAGATCTGAGTCAGGACAGGACATTTCGGGAGAACATTTTATGGCCCACCAGTCAGAGGACACTCTGGATAGTCACAGACCTACTTGGGGGAAGGAGGTGCCTTTGTGGGAGTGGTTGTGGTTTTGTGGTTTTGTCACATGTTCTGAGAATAGGTAGGAAATGTGGTTTGTTTGGTTTGGATTGGACTGTTTCTAGTAAGTCGTTTGACATGTAAGTGTTTCTATGTCTGTGTATCCCACTGTGTCTGTGGTTGTAGAAATTAGAAAAGAGAATGAATTAATGGATGTGTCCTGTCTAGTAGAAAGCTTTCCAGCATTCATCCTGCCCAATTGATGAATGGACTGCGGCTTGCCTTCTGGATGGGCAAAACCTTCTATCTTCCTAAGATCCTGTTTTCTTCCTGAATTCTGGCCACTCTCCAGAATAGGCTCATGGTTTTGTGTCCAAGATATATACCACCTCCAAGCTCTGTGACATGGCCATGTACTTGATACCTGAAGTGAATGGGGAGCATCTCAGAAAACTCAGATATCAGTGTGACCAGGAAAGTCTCAGTGGAGAAACCCTGCTTTGTGTCTTTTGCTTACCTGTTCTTCTGTTGCCCTAAATGTCAGGAAGGTCTTTGCCTCTGGCCACCCCTTTGTGAAGCCTGAAGAAAACAGTTTTCAAATGAAAATGAATGGGCATCACCTGTGGCTCTTTGCTTAATTGCTTTGTAAAAGGATGTGTCTGAATCAGCCTCTTGGTTCTGTGTGAGGTTGTGGCTTAGATTCTCAGCACCTGATGCATCAAAAGATAGATTCCATGTGTGCATTCAAAACAGAAATGGCAAATGAGTCTCTTGCCTTCCTCTATTAGATTCCTGACCTTCATCAATTAAGAATCAGGATCCTTTAGTTCAAAAGAGTTCTTTGAACCCCTGCAGAAGTGCTTGGGTTTTCTGATGTCTCCAAATCACATAAAGAATCTATACCTGACAGTCAGTAGGCCTCAAATTGGAAAAGCAGAACAGTATTAACGCCATGCCTATTTGATCAGTTCTGGTTCACAGGAAGGGTGTGTAGGCCACCCTGACTTTCGGCAAATGAGGGGAAAGGGAGCTTATTTTGGACAGTGTCTTGGTATGCGCCCCTCATGGAAACTTCTAGCCAGAGGTTATGATTAGTGTCTATATGGAAGAACATGAGGGCCATGTGAGAGTGTTTTGGTTTTCATTGTGGTCATTTGTGTGGAGGTGGGAAAAGATGACTGCGTCCACCTGGGTTTCAACTCTTGTGGGATTCCCCTTGGAGACTGAGTTCTGAAACTGACCTTAGAGAAGTATTGCCATGAATTGTGTTGGGATTTTCGGAGGCCACGCATGAGAGTCACCCTTGGAAACTGAGATCTAGGCCCAGGGTGGCTTTCCACAGAGCACTGGGAATCTCAGCGAGGATATCACTTGATTATATTCTGAAAGACTTGGCAGCAATAGTTGAGAGTCAAAACACACATGGACCTCACATTGTAGACCTCAATGTGGCTGGCTTTATGTGACCTTGGGCCACTCTTTCAGAAGACTTGCCTGTGAGAGTTCTCTAGAGCTTCCATTGAAATGAGATTCCTCAATATTTAATGGTTCCTGAATGAATTGAAACCCACAGTAACTCCAACTTCATCCTTGAAAAATGGCTAGAAAATACCATGAAATTTTTGAAATTTCCATGACCAGCTGGCACTGGAAAACCATTTGATGTCCTGTTGCTTATCATGAGTATACAAGACAGTGCCTGGTTTGACTGAGTTTCATGATAATGGTGTAGAAAAGATATGCCAGTAAGTTGGAGCCTGCTGAGTAGTGGGCCAAGAGCAGTAGAGTGTAGGTGTGTGAAAAAACATCTGTGGTGGGGCCACGTGGATCTGCCATTGGCTTAGAAATGGTTTGTGACTGACATGGTGCAGCTAGCAGACCTTTGGATGTAAAGGCATCTTGTTGTATGGAGAGGTTTCAGGGCAATGTTCAGAATCATGTTGCTATGGTCAAGGGGGCAACTATGTGTGATAGAAGCCTTCTTGGTACATTCTCCTGCCGATCCTGACCACCACACGTGACAGAACTCCCTGCAGCACTGTATCACAGTTAAACTCCTTTATTTCGTAAAGTAAATACCAAACTTTCAGTGCAGCATCAAATAACATGATTAAATGTGAAGGATGATCAAATGGCTTCACAGTCCACATGGGGAGACACTTAGCCCCCAGTAGCCCCAGTTTGCCTACAAAGAGAGAATTCAGTACTGCTGCCTCGTGTTCATAGGAAAATAAAAAAAAAAACATGTCGTCCAGGTCACATAGATGCAGACTCAGCTTTGATGGTCTCACTACAAAGGAAGCTAAAGCTCCTGACAATAACATATATTTCAAGTGCCCAACCTCAGAGGCATTTTCTCAAGAAGTCTTAAGGCTGACACAGCTCCATGTTTGTGGTATTTACCCTGTCCCTTACTTTTGGAAACTCCTCTACCACCTTCAAGGTTGTGAACTCCTGAGCATTTTCCATTCCAGATATTTATTATGAACTCAAACAACAACAAGTGCTGGCGAGGATGTGGAGAAAAGGGTACACTTGTACATTGCTGGTGGGACTGCAAATTGGTGCAGCCAAATTGGAAAGCAGTATGGGATTTCTTGTAGAGGTGGGAATGGAACCACCATTTGACCCAGGTATTCCCCTTCTCAGTCTATTCCCTAAAGACCTAAAAAAAATGCTACAGGGACACTGCTACATTGATGTTCATAGCAGCACAATTTACAATAGCAAGACTGTGGAACCAACCTAGATGCACTTCCATAGATGAATGGATAAAAAATGAGGCATTTATACACAATGGAGTATTACTCTGCATTAAAAAATGACAAAATTTTTACAGAGAAATGGATGGCATTAGAGCAGATTATGCTAAGTGAAGCTAGCCAATCCGTAAAACCAAATGCCAAATGTCTTTTTGATATAAAGAGAGTAACTAAGAACAGAGTAGGGACGAATAGAATGAGAAGAAAATTAACATTAAACATGGATGAGAGGAGGAAGGGAAAGGGAGAGAGAAGGGAAATTGCATGGAAATAAAAGGAGACCCTCAGGGTTATACAAAATTACATACAAGAGGAGGTGAGGGAAAGGAAAAAATTATACAAGGGGGAGAAATGAATTACAGTAAAGAGGTAGAGAGAGAAGAGGAGAGGGGAGGTAAGGGGAGGGGGATAGTAGAGGTTAGGAAAGGCAGCAGAATACGACAGACACTAGTATGGCAATATGTAAATCAATGGATGTGTAACTGATGTGATTCTGCAATCTGTTTATGGGGTAAAAATGGGAGTTCATAACCCACTTGAATCACAGTGTGGAATATGATATATCAAGAACTATGTAATGTTTTGAACAAGCATAAATAAAAATTAAAAAAAAGAAAACTAACTTTGGTGAATGGTGCAAAGAAATCCTAATATTTCTACAGTAACTGACACAGTTTAACATCAATGCGAGAAGATTCCTGTGGGACATGATGTGTATTTTGATGTTCATTTTTATTCAGCACTGGTACATTACTATTTCTTCAGTTTATTCACATCATATTATAATATTTCATCCACAAGTAAGCAAATTTATCGTCATTTTTTTCAATTTCAATCACTTCCTGCTTCAGAACTCATGAATTCCTCGGTGTTCCTTGACTGGCATTTTCATGAGACTTCTTTCCAAACACATTATTTTCGATTTCCATAATCACATTTGAAGCAAAACTCACACAAACTTCATGATAAATCGTACCCTAATATTAACATTAGGTGTATAACTGGTTGTCATGAAGGATTGCATATCAATATAAGATTTCTTATATATTTTCAGATATCAATTCAATCCATTATTTAAAGTGGAACAAGTTGTATTATTTATTGAAATTAAGGTCTATTCATGCATTATCTGTATATTCATAAAAACAGGGTACACCTCTTTTTACCCCCAATGCTAATTTATACGTTTTCAAAATACTGCTCCTAGAAATGGTGGAAGAAAAAATCATGTCATCTGATCTACATATACATTTTATCACAGTAATATTCTGGAAACAAAATGCAAAGGTCCCACTTAGGATTGTACCAAAGCCTAAATGTAAAGTGAACATGGATTACTAACAATATCCATGTCCATGTTGCCTAATGCGCTCAAATGTCAATCCTATTGGTGACCTACATATTTGTTTCTTCCTAAGATTAGATATTCAATCTCAACCCTGTTGAAAATGTCTTATTCTATCACTCACTTTATACTTTGCCTGATTTCCTAATGTCTCTATTGATATCTGCTTTTCTACAAATTTTCCCCAGTTCATCATTGTGTCTGATTTCTTCATATGTGCTGACATTTATATTCACTCACTGCCCGAAAAAAATTGCTAAAGAACTTTTGTTACATATCCTATACTAACTCTACTTGCTAAACATAACGACTATCTTCTTTTTTTAAAAAAATTTATTTTATTGGTTGTTCAAAACATTACAAAGCTTCTGGCATATCATCTTCCATACATTTGATTCAAATGGGTTATCAGCTCCCATTTTTACCCCAAATACAAGTTGCAGAATCACATCGGTTACACATCCACATTTTTACATAATACCATATTAATGACTGCGACTATCTTCTTAATCCTACCGACAATCCCTTTTGACTGGATGTTCTCTTCAGCATTCAATCATCCAAGGTTCAAGTTCCTCTGCCATTGTATATCGATTTATTTGAGACATGTGTGCAGATAGTAATTCAAAGCTAAATATCCCAATCAATGGCCCAATGCCCTTCTGGGATTCAAATCTTACTTTAATTTCTGTTTTTATACATATATTTAACCTCGATATTCTTATAAATATCACAGGTTCCCAATACCATTATTAATCCAGCAGAATGATTCCTAACCCAAATCGAACATGAAATTAACCCTAACCATACACTGTTCACTCAATCTAACTTTACAGAAGAGCAGAGACAGATTGTTCTTACAATTCAGGAATGTAGGGGATGCTCTACCTGTTAAGAACCTCAAAGGTCCATGCAGAAATGATCCCTGGAGAAGATGTAGGCAGCAATGAAGGACCTGAGAGACAAAAAGTCATTTTCCATGGCAAACAACCTGGTCAGGATGAAGGGTTTTGTCTGAATCAGCCTCTATCTTCTTACTGTAGAGAAGATGGACAAAACCAGGCTTGTGTGGAGAGCTGTTCTCGGGTGCCTAAGGTTGATATACCATTCTAAGTTGTGAAAGTGCCAAAGGAAGTAGGGGCAGCCTCCATCTCATGGGACCCTTGGAAGCAACTGTTAGGACAAAGTGGTTGCCAAGGCAGTGACCTCATTCAGTTCTTAAAGGAAGTGACCTACCTCACTTCCTTGTTGATGGAACTTTCTGAACTTGGGACCAAGGAAACCAAGCACCAGAGCCAGTCCCAGTCCCAGTCCAAGTGGTCTCATTTGTTTGGAATCACCAAGGACAGAGTCAGTCTTCTTGGTACTGACTGATGTGAGGATGGCCAAATGCCAGGAAAGATATGAACAGGGGCCTTTCCTGACTAAGCAGGTAGTGGCTCACTGCTGGCTCCTGACTGCTTTACAGAGTTGTACAAGGAGACCAGATCTGAGACAGGACAGACCATTACTGGGGAACATAGTATGGCAAACCTGTCAGAGGACACTCCGGATAATCACAGCCCTACTTGGGGGAAGGAGGTGTCTTTTTGAGTGTGGGTGTGTGGTTTTGTCTCTGTTCTGAGAATAGGTAGGAAAGGAGGTTTCTTTGGTTTGCAGTGAACTGTTTCTAGTAAGTCGTTTTACAAGGTGAGTGTTTCTATGTCTGTGTATCCCACTGTGTCCGTGGTTGTATACATTAGAAAAGAGAATGCATCAATGCATGTGTCCCCTCTAGTAGAAAGCTTCCCAGCATTCATCCTGCCCAATTAATGAATGGAGTGTGGTTTCCATATCGATAGGCAAGACCTACTACCTTATTAAGTCCCTGTTTTCTTTCTGAATTCTGACAACTCTTCAGAATAGGCTCTTGGGTTTGTGTCCAAGATATGTACCACCTCCAATCTCTGTCACATGGCCATGTACTGGATATCTGAAGGGAATGGCCAGCATCTCAGAAAACTCAGATATCAGTGTGACCAGGGAAGTCTCAGTGGAGAAACCCTGCTTTGGGCCTTTTGCTAACCTATTGTTCTGTTGCCTTGAATCTCAGGATGTCTTTGCCTCTGGCCACCCCTTTGGGAAGCCTGAGGAAAACATTTTTCAAATGGAAATGAAGGGCATCACCTGTGTCTCTTTGCTTAATTGCTTTGGAAAAAGATGTGTCTGAATCATCCTCTTGGCCCTGTGTGAGGCTGTGGCTTAGATTCTCAGCACCTGATGGATCAAAAGAAAGATCACATGTGTGCATCCAAAACCAAAATGGCAAATATTCACTCATTGTAAATGAATTCTTTTACCTTCCTCTGTTAGGATCCTGACTTCCATCAAGTGAGAATAGGAATCCTTTGGGCCAAATGAGTTCTTCAAATCTCTGCAGAGGGGCTTGGATTTTCTCATGACTCAAATTCACATAAAGAATCTAAACCACAGAGTCAGAAGGCCTCAAATTGAAAAAGCCAAGCAGTATTAATGGCAGGTCTATTTGATCATTCCTGGTTTACAGGAAGTGTGTCCAGGCCACCTTGATGTTAGACAAATGAGGGGAACAGGACCTTAATTTGGACACTGTCTTGGGCTGTGGACCTCATTGAAAACTCCAGCCAGACGTTATAAGGAGTGTCTATATGGAAAAAGATGAGGACCATGTGGGAGTGTTTTGGTTTTAATTGTGGTCATTTGTGTGGCGGTTGGAAGAGATGACTGTTCCACTGGGCTTGAACTCTGGTGTGATTCCCCTTAGAGACTGAGTTCTTTAACTGACCTCAGAGAAGTATTGCCATGAATTGTGTTGGGATTTTAGGAGGCCACACATGAGAGTCGCCCTTGGAACCTGAGATCTAGGCCCAGGTTGGATTTCCACAGAACATTGGGAATTTCAGCCCGGATACAACACAATTTTTCTTAAAGACTTGGCAGCCATATTTGAGTTTAAAACACACATGGACCTCATATTGTAGATCTCAATGGGCCTGGCTTCATGTGACATTTTGGCCACCCTTAGGGAAACCTTGCCTGTGAGAGTGCTCCAGAGCTTTCATTGAAATTAGCTTCTTCACCATTTAATGGTTCCTGAATTAATTGAATCCCTCAGAGCCTCAAACTTCATCCGTGAAAAATGGCTAGAAAATTACCCTGAAATTTTTGATATTTTCATGATCAGCTGGCACTGGAAATACATTGGATGTCCTGTTTCTGATCCTGAGTATACCAGACACTGCCTTGATTGACTTTGTTTCATGAAAATGGTGTAGAACAGATATGCCAGTAAGTTGGAGCCTGGTGATTAGTGGGCCTAGAGCAGTGGTATGCAATTGTGTGATAAAACATCTGTGTTGCGGCCATGTGGATCAGCCATTGGCTTCCAAATGGCTTGTGACTGACATGGTGCAGCCAGCAGACCCATATATGTAAAGGCATCTTGTGATATGGAGAGGATTCACTGCAATGTTCAGAATCATGTTGCTATTCTCAAGGGGGCAATCTACATGGGATAGAACCTTGGTTGGTGCATTCTCCTGAAGACCCTGACTCACCACACCTTAAAGAACTCCCTCCACCACTCTGTCCCATTTTAACTCCTTGTATTTTTTGAAGCAAATACCAAACTCCCAGTGGAGCAGCGAGAAACACCACGAAAAGTGGAGGATGACCAATTGGCTTCACAGTCCACACTGAAAGACACTTAGACCCCAGTGTCCTTAGTTTACCTACAAAGAGAGAATTCAGCACTGCTGCCTCATGTTCATTGGATAATAAGAAACCATGTCCTCCAAGTAACATAGATGCAAACCCAGATTTCATGGTTTCTCTACAAAGGAACTAAATCTCCTCAGAACATCAAATACTTCAAGTGCCCACTCTTAGAGGCAGTTTCTCAAAAAGTATTTAGGCCAGCAGAGCTACATGTTTGTGGAAGGTTTACCCTGTCCCTTACTTTTAGAATCTTCTCTACCACCTCCAAAGTTGTAAACTCCAGAGTATTTTCCATTCCAGATATATATTCACAGATTTTCTAACTCTTATCCTCTAATTGTGTCTTACTTGAGGAGAATGTAATGTCAAGGCATTGTTCTGGATGAAAGTGGGAAGATTTTTGTGTAGCACATATTTGCATACACATTGGATTCAATTTCCTATTTTCCATTAGAAATGCTGAATCCCTGAAACTAACATATACGCTATTAGACTCTGACTACTAATCCTAATATGATGGAGAAAAATAACACAAACATAATAGAAATACAAGCAGTTTAGATGAAGTATGTTTTATAGTTGGAGTTGCCTTTTGCATGGTATAGTGTAGCAGTTATAAATCTAGTCAATTATTTGTTGAAATAGTTCTCCATGCGTTTTTAAAGTTAACAAATAAGTGAATTCCTGTCCCCCTTTCTCTGTAGCCTATTCAGCACACGTATTTTTATATGCACATATAGAATCCTACCTGGTACCACACGTACATTCTTGTGAGGTGGCTGACTTGGCAGATACAAATTGGAAGAAGAGATCACTCCTCCTAAACGCTGCTTGAACTGGTAATTCAAATGTGAGTGAGCTTCCTAGTTGAACAACATTATACATAAATCCATGTTCAGTAAAATGAATATATTTGGATCTGTGGATGATATACATTTTATGGTGAATTTCGTTTGGCATATATATTGCTATTTTTAATGTCTGTCTCTGTGTGTGTATATAAATATATATATAGATACACTCTCAGGAGTATTCAAAATATGAAATATGTGTCTTATTACACACTTCCTAAATTCATTCATATTTATGTTGTGGATTTATAATCAACTTTTCACAAGATTATTCTCAGAAATATTCATCCACCTGAAATACGTATTTGTTTCTTAGTACTGTTTCCACCCCAGATATGCATTCACGGATTTTCAAACTCTTCTACCCTAATTGTGTCTTACTTGAGGTGAAGGTAATGTAAAGGCATTGTTCTGGATGAGAGTGGGAAGATAATTGTGTAGCATATATTTTTATACACATTGGATTCATTTTCCTATATACCATTGAAAATACTGAATCCCTGACAATAACCCATACCCTACTATACTCTGTCTACTAATCCAAATGATGGAGAAAAACAACCCAAACAGAATAGAAATACAAGCAGTTCAGAGGAGGCGTGGGGTATAGTTGGACTTGCCTTTTTCATGATAAATGGTAGGTGTTATAAATCTAGTCAATTTTTAATTGAAATAGTTCTCCATGTATTGTTAAAGTTAACAAATATGTAAATGCCTGTCTGCCTTTCTCTGTAGCCTATTCAGCACATGTATTTTTATATGCTTTATAGAATCCTACCTGGTATCACACATTCATTTTTGTGAGGTGACTGACTTGGCAGATACAAGTTGTGAGAAGAGATCACTCCTCTAAACGCTGTTGGAACTGAAAATTCAAACTATGGGTGAGCTTCCTAGTAGAACAACATTATACATAAATCCTTGTTCAGTAAAATAAATATTTTTGCATCTGTGGATGCTATATATTTTATGATGAACTTCGATTGGCGTATATATTCCTACATTTTAATGTCTGTGTGTGTGTTTTGTGTGTGTGTGTGTGTATATATATATATATATATATATATATATATATATATATATATATACATATATATGTATATACACACATATATAATTATGAATATATATATACTGTCCTGATTTTAAAATATGAAATGTATGTATCTTAAATACACTCCCTAAATTCATTCATGTTCAAAAATGTGGATTTATAATAAACTTTTCACAAAATTATTCTCAGAAATATTCATCCTCCTGAAATACACATTTGTTTCATAGTTCTGAAAACTAACTTCAGTAAATGGTGCTTACAAATCCTAATATTTGTACAGTAACTAACCCAGATTAACATCAATCAAGTAGATTCGTATGGGACATGATGTGTATTCTGACGTTTATTTTCATTCAACACTGGTACATTACTATTTCTTCAATTTTTACAAATCATAGGATATATATATTTCATCCACAAGTTCACAAATTTATACGCATTTGTTTCACAATCACTTCCTGCTTCATTAAACATGTATTCCTCCAGGTTTCTTGACTGGTCTTTTCATGAGACTTCTTTCCAAACACATTATTTTAGATTTCCATAATCACTTTTGAAGCAAAACTCACACACCCTTCATGATAAACCATCACCTTAATGTGGCCATTAGATATATAACTGGTTGGAATGAATGTTTGTATGTCAATATAAGATTTCTTGTATTTTTTCACATATAATTTCAATCCATTATTTAAAGTCGGAACCAGATATATTATTTATTCACAGTATGGTCTATTCATGCATTATCTCTATATGCACAGACAAAGGGTACACCTCTTTTTACCCCCATTACTAATTTATACGTCTTGAATATGTTGCTGCCAGAAATGGTGGAAAAATAGTCATGTCACCTGATCTACATATACGTTTTATCACAGTAATATTCTGGACAAAAAAAGCAAAGGTCACACTTAAGATTGTAGCAAAGACTAAATGAAAAGTGAGCATGGATTACTAAACATCCATGTCCAGGTTGCCTAATGCTGTCAAATGTCAATCCTATTGGTCACTACACATTTGTTTCTTTCTAAGATTATATATTCAAACTCAAACCTGTTGAAAATATCTAATCCTATCACTCACTTTATACTTTGCCTGATTTCATAATGTCTCTATTGATATCAGCTTTCCTAACTATTTTCCCCAGTTCATCATTGTGACTGTCTCTTCACTTGTGCTGACATTAACATTCACTGTCTACCAGAAACCCTATTGCTAAACAACATTTGGTCCAAATCCTATACTCACTCTTCTTTCTAAACCTACCGAGAATCTTCCGAATCCTACCGACTATCCCTTTTGACTGGAAGTTCTCTTCTACATTTAATCATCCATGGTACAAGGACCTAAGCCATTGTATATCGATTTACCTGACACATCAGTGCAGAACATAATTCAAAGCTACGTATCC
Source organism: Callospermophilus lateralis (assembly GCF_048772815.1). Lineage (NCBI taxonomy): Eukaryota > Metazoa > Chordata > Mammalia > Rodentia > Sciuridae > Callospermophilus > Callospermophilus lateralis. The sequence goes on along the minus strand of NW_027516455.1, from coordinate 527,126 downwards.
CAATCAAGGGCCCAATGCCCTTTTGGGCTTCAAATCTTAGCTAGATTTCTGTTTTCATACTTATAATTCACCTATATATTCTTGTAAATATCGCAGTTTCCCAATACCATTATTCATCCCGCAAAAAGTTTCCTAATCCAAATCGAACCTGTTAGTTAACCTAACCATACACTGTTCAGTCAATTTAACTTTACAGAAGAGCAGGGATAGAGTTGTTCTTACAATACAGGAATATAGGGGATCTTCCACATGCTGAGAAACTCAAAGGTCCATGCAGAAATGATTCCTGGAGAAGTTGTAAGCAGCTATGGAGGACCTAAGAGAGCAAAAGTCATCCTCCATGGCAAACAACCTCGTCAGGATGAAGGGTTGTGTCTGAAACAGCTTCTCTCTTCTTAATGTAGAGAAGATGGACCAAACCAGGCCTATGTGGAGAGCTGTTCCCAGGTGCCAATGGTTGATATACCATTCTAACTTGTGAAAGTGTCACAGGAGGTAGGGGCAGCCACCATCTCATGGGACCCTTGAAAGCAATTGTTAGGACAAAGTGGTTGCCACGGCAGTAACCTCATTCAGTTCCTGAATGAGGTGACCTACCTCTCTTCCTTGATGACGGATCTCTCTGAACTTGGGATCCAGGAAGCCAGGCACCCAGAGTCAGTCCCAGTTTCTTACCCAGTGGGCTCAGTTGTTTGGAATAACCAAGGACAGAGTAAGTCTTCCTTGGTACCTACTGATGTGAGGATTGCCAAATGCCAAGAGAGCTCTAAAAAGGGGAATTTCCTGAGAAAGCAGGTAGTGGCTCACCACTGGCTCCTGAAAACTTCACAGTGTTGGCCAAGGTGACCAGATCTGAGAAGGACAGGCCATTTCAAGGAAACATAGTATGGCCCATCATTCAGAGTACATTCCAATTAGTCACAGACCTACTTGAATAAAGGAGGTGTCGTTGTGGGTGTGATTGTGATTTTGTGGTTATGTCTCATGTTCTGAGAATAGGTAAGAAAGGCGGTTTGTTTGCTTTAGAGTGGACTGTTTATAGTAAGTCATTTGACAAGGTGATTGTTTGTATGCCTGTGTATCCCACTGTGTCCGTGGTTGTAGACATTATAAAAGATAATGCATCAATGGATGTGTCCTGTCTAGTAGAAAGCTTGCCAACATTCATCGTGCCCAATTTATGAGTGGACTGCAGGTTGCTTTAGGGACGGGCAACACCTACTATCTTCCGAAGTTCCTGTTTTCTTCCTGAATTCTGGCCACTCTCCAGAGTAGGCTCATGGTTTTGTGTCCAAGATATGTACCACCTCCAAGCTCTCTGACATTGCCATATACTGGATAGCTGAAGGGAATAGCAAGCATCTCAGAAAACTCAGATATCAGTGTGACAAAGAAAGTCTCAGTAGAGAAACCCTGCTTTGGGCCTTTTGCTTACCTATTTTTCTGTTGCTCTGAGAGTCAGGAAGGTCTCTGCCTCAGGCCACCAATTTGTGAAGCCTGAAGAAAACTGTTTTCAAATGGAAATGAATGGGCATCACCTGTGTGATCTTTGTCACCTGTGTCATCTTTGCTTAATTGCTTTGGAAAGGGATGTGTCTGAATCAGCCACTTGGCCCTGTGTGAGGCAGTGGCTTAGATTCTCAGCACCTGATGGAACTAAAGAAATATCCCATGTGTGCTTCCAAAACCAAAATGGCAAAAATATCAGTAATTGTGTATGAAGTATCTTGCCTTACTCTGATAGGTTTCTGATCTCCATCAAATGAGACTAGGGATCCTTTGGGTCAAATGAGTTCTTCAAAGCCCTGCAGAGGCTAGCCCATATGAACTTGGGTTTTTTCATTACTTTAAATCACATTAAGAATCTATACCTGAGAGTCAGTAGGCCTCAAATTGGAGAAGCAGAGCAGTATTAAGGCCTGGCTTATTTTATCACTCCTGGTTCACAGGAATGGTGTCCAGGCCCAGCTGACTTTAAGCAAATAAGGGATAAGGGAGCTTGTTTTGGATACTGTCTTGTGCTGCGCCCCTCATGGAAATCTCCAGCCAGAGGTTATAATGAGTGTCTATATGGAAGAAGGTGAGGACCATGTGGGAGTGTTTTGGTTTTAATTGTGTTCATTTGTGTAGTGGTTGGAAGAAATGACTGGATCCACCAGGGCTAGAACTTTGGTATGATTCACCTTAGAGACTGAGTTCTGGAACTGACCTCAGAGAAGTATTGTCATGAATTGTGTTGCGATTTTAGAAGGCCACGCATGAGAGTCGCCATTGGAAACTGAAATCTAGGCCAAGGGTGGCTTTCGACTGATCACTTGGAATCTCAGCCAGGATATCACATGATTTTATTCTGAAAGACTTGACAGGCATAGTTGAGAGTCAAAACACACATGGACCTCACATTGTAGACCTCAATGGGCTGGGCTTCATGTGACTATTTGGCTACTCTTTGGGAAGCCTTGCCTTTGAGAGTTCTCCAGAGCATTCATTGAAATGAGGTTCCTCAACATTAAATGGTTCCTGAATGAATTGAAACCCACAGTTTCTCCAACTTCATCCTTGAAAAGTGGCTAGATAAATACCCTGAAATTTTTGAAACTCCCATGACCAGGTGGCACTGGAGAACCTTTGGATCTCCTGTTGCTGATCATGAGTGTACCAGACAGTGAATTGATTGACTGGGTTTCATGATAATGGTGAAGAACAGAGATGCCAGTAAGTTGAGAATGCTGAGTAGTGGGCCCAGAGCAGTGGTGTGCAGGTGTGTGATAAAATATCTGAGGTGGGGCCGTGTGGATTTCCAATTGACTTCCAAATGCCTTTTGGCTGCCATGGTGCATCCAGCAGAACCTTACATGTAAAGGCATCTTATTATATGGAGAGGTTTCAAGGCAATGTTCAGAATCAGGTTGGTATGGTCAAGGAAAAAGCTGTGTGAAATAGAAGCCTGGTTGGTGCATTCTCCTGCAGTTCCTGACCCACCACACGTGAAAGAACTCCCTCCAGCACTGTGTCCCAGTTGAACTCCTTGTATTTCGTGAAGCAAATACCAAACTCCCAGTGCAGCACCAAGAAACACCACAAAAATGGAGGATGATCAAATGGCTTCACAGTCCACACGGGGAGACACTTAGCCCCCAGTGGCCACAGTTTACCTACCAAGAGAGAATTCAGCACTGCTGCCTCATGTTCATTGGAAAATAAGAAACCATGCTCTCCATTCACATAGATGCAGACCCAGCTTTGATGGTCTCAATAAAAAAGAAGCTAAACCTTCTGACAACAAAATATATTTAAAGTACCCAACCTCAGAGGCAGTTTCTCAAGAAGTCTTTAGGCCGGCAGAGCTCTATGTTTGTGGAGTGTTTACCTCTTAGACCAGGATGTAAGAAAAGAACACTGACTCCAGTTAAAATCAAATTAAAGTAAGCTTATTATTTCCACTGGCTGGGCTGCCTCTCCCTCCAAAGATTGCGAGAGCAAGAGAGCAACCCCACCTTTACTACAGCCCAGGTTTGCAGCCCAGAAAGTTACACAAAAATGGGGTAACAGATAACAGAACTCTGACAAGCATCACACTAATGGGAGTTTACATTTTTTTTTTTGCTAGCCCCAACATCAAAATTTATGAGAACCATTAGAGCCTCAGAGAGGGTCATTGTCTGGCCACAGAAGGCCAATATTTATGAGGTGTGACAAAGTTTCAGAGAGGGCTGCTATCTGGTCAGAGAGCCATGCACGGGTGAGTTTAAGGCACGGGCAGTCATTCCAAGCAGGTTCAGAATTTGCAGTAATTTACAGTAAAGCCAAAATGATTTTTTCATGGCTTTGTTGCAAGATGGCTCCCAATTTTAATAAAAGATAAGGTTGGGTCTATCATTCCCCCCTTTTCTTATGTGTCCCTTTGTAATCCTTGATAGGTTAGTGGAAAAGCACTGAGGAAATTTTAATCCCTCAGTTAACAGTCTCCAAATTTTTAGAACTCACCGAAAACCAGTCTCCCTGATATTACCTGACTTAATTAATTACTTATATTGATAGTCTATTTATTTGGGGCTCCATTGGTGTAAGTGGAGAGTCGTCTCTCATTTTGCCTTCTTCTCAGCTGAGAGAGGGTGACATGAGTGTGCATGGTGTGAGAGACATGAGTTGCCTTTTTGAAGTCAGTTGAGGAATATGAGTTGCCTTTTAGAAGTCAGTTCTTTTTGAAGTCTTGTTGAGGAAGAACAGGTTGTAAAGTCATCTGGGGATGGGTTCTTCTATGAGAGAAACAAAAAACAAGAGTATTGAATAAATGTTGCAGTAGCTGGATCATGTCACTGTATGAAGTACCCTCACCAGTCTTTAATATCCCCAATTATCAGGACTGTCAACTTAATATTTAACTTTTAGTGTTACAGTTGTCCCTCCCCATAATATACAGTTTAATAATTTAATGTCATCTGATTTTGCAAAATCCTTTCACTAGTATGACCTCTGTGTCTAATAGAGAAACATTTAATTCTGTTACTCAGGGCTGGATAATTGTACTAGCAAACACCAAGCCTACCTGTGTAGGTTAGGAATATCTGTAGGCCTTAAACTATAAACTTCTGCCTCTGGCAGCTCCTCTTGATAGTCTTTGTAGCCAACAGTTTTACTTATTTTGGGAGGCTAACATAAAGTGTATACCTTAAAATATTATTATTATTATTATTATTATTATTATTATTATTATTATTATTATTATTATTTAAAATGCCCAGGAATGGCTGTATTTTGGTTTTAACTGTCTTTGCTAAGTGTTTAAGATGAAGCAGTCAAATGACTTTTGTTTCTATCTATTGTTAGCAGTCAGCTGAGCTTTTATGGGAGTCATTCCTTGGGAAACTTGAGAGCAGCTTCTCAGTTCTGCTAGTGCAATTTGAGATAGGTGGGTTCAGGTCTTGCTTGACCATGTGGCTTCCCTCAGAAGCATCAGGGATGTCTCCCTTTCCTGATGACTCTCCTCTTTGTAGCAAATGCACTGATTGGCTTTCTGTTCTCCAGTGATCTCATAAATCTTCCTGATCGGGAGGTTATGTGGCCCAGAGTTGCAAAGCTCATAGAGAAGTCCCGTGTTCACCGGATTCAGACTGACTCAAAGGGCAAGAGTCAAATATTGTTTTTTTTGGCCCTTTTCATTTAACTTTAATTTTCAATCCTAATCTGAAACAACCAGCAAATAAATTTTAACAGCCATATATTAAGAGTACTGCACTTTAATGTCTATAAGTTTATAATTATTTATATTTTATTAATTGGGATCTTATTATTCTGTCTGTCTTGTAGTTGATGACTTATTTTCTTAAATTAACCCATGTTGTGTTCTTAAAGCAACACTTCTGTAAAACACCAACAGGGAATCTTTAGATCACTTATAAAGAAATTAAAAAATAAAATTTTTTAACAAGAGTAAAAATACTTAGTTCATGTAATAGCTACCCTGAATTTTTTGGTGAGTTATATATTATATCACCTTTTTGAGATCCTAGTAATCTTGACAGAAAAAAAATTTGAACATAACTTTAAATGAAATAAAATCTGACCTACTGCTTTCGTAGTCATTCTCACATGTAGTAAGATGGGACACAGAGTCTTATCTCAGGTAAGCAGGGCTCCTTATAAATCTTAAATGCTTTAGTTCTCAAGCTGATCTTTTTTTTAAATATCATTTTACAAAGTTTACATAAATTGTTTGAGGTCACATGAACATTAGCTCACACCATATGATATCACATTTAAAACATGAATTAAAGTACGGCTGAAAGATTTTAACCTTTACATAGATTAGGGTCTCATTAACTTAAAAATACATTTAAATTGTTCCACAATGTAAAAAGTAACATAAAACTTTACATATATTATTGATAACAGGTAAATAAATCCCCAATATATATTTTATTTACCATACAACTTCAGAACACCTGCTTGATATAATGCTCTTTTAAAGTTTCTACCTTATAGAGTTGTATAACTGGAAAATATGAGCACATTAATAGCATCACAATTGCATTGAAGTTTCTACATTAACCAAGTTTAGCTTTTAAAGAAATGGCAGTACAGTTCTTATTTAAACATTTGTTTAATTTTTATGGTTGCTTGCTCTAGAAAATTTAAATCTTAATAAACTTAATGTTATGGGTAAACTTATGTTTAAGAAATTTTTGTCTCTTTTACACATGACTGATTTTTACAATCTTATACAGACTTTAGTACAAACTTATACAGACCTTAGTATATCAATCAGATATCAAACAAAAGTACTCATGAATGAGTAATCCCATATCAAATTTACTTCACTTATTTATCAAAATATTAGACAAATTTTTTGAACACTGTAAACCATTTTTTTGATTGAAAGAAAAGTCCTGGAACAAAGGCATATTAGACCTTTTGTAGACATTAATAGTTTATTAGATTTTTGAACACCTAGAAAAACTTGTAAGCTTAAATTTAAAGACATTTATATTTATCTGTTTACCCAATTTAAATTGAAACATTTAAATCACGTGAATTAAAGATCTTTGGATCCACTTTTTAAAATTGTTTTTATGAGTTCTTTTTAATATGAGTGCTCCTTATATATGTTAATTTGTGTATCATATATATGATATATGGACATATGTATATATATATATATATATATATATATATATATATATATATATATATATATATATAGACATACAACACATAACAAATTGTGCACACATAATAAAAGTGAAGGCCTTGTAGCTTTTCACAGGTGAAATCTCCATTGCAATGATTTAAAAATTCCACAGTTGGTCAAAGATATTACTGATCAGAAAAACATTAACCTAGGTCTGTAGAAGCAAAATCATGAGCTCAAAAAATAAATAAAGAACCTAAGGAAAAAATTATGAGTCCTAGAAAAATGACTGGCCAGTAATTAGTAAATACCATACAATTTACCTTTTTTTTTTCCCTTAGGCCTCAAATAAGTCTCCTACTAAGCTTACAGGCTTCTTTCATTTGCATTTCAAAATAAGTCCTGGCTGAGGTCTGGAAGAAGAAGGAAAAAAAGGCTATTCTGAGCAGAAACCTTAGGCCTAAGGTATTTTAACCATAATTTTCATGTTAGGATGTTGAAAATTATGATACAAGTTTAAGATACAATTCACAAAATTTTATATCTTTACAAGTTGTTTTGTCAACAGATATCATACTATGATTTAGTATCCTTGTCCAAATTAATGCACTGGTACACACAGTGACATTTTCCAAGGCTACCTAATTAAAAATTGGTGAAAAAAAGACTGAATGATTGGGAAGTTACTTGCCAACTTGGAAGTAGAGTTCTTTAGTTTTCCATCCTAAGTATTTAAGTTCTCTGGCATGAATTATCTGAAACCATGAACTAAACAAATACCTAAACCCGACTTTTAACTGCAAGATTGTGGAATGCTTCAAAAACCCATTCAGATACCAGATTGGTACAATCAAACATCATTATTTAGACACACATTCAGCTAAGATCATTTCCAAGTAACAATTTATAATATTAACACATTATTGCACATGTCTTAAAGGGCTAGAAAAAAGGCACAAGACAGACAGAAATGAACTCCAGACAATGGCTGACAGACAGAACCCTTTAAAACAGAGCAAATAAGAGAAAAATCTCCTTCTCCAGTGGCACCACAGATGTCCCCACAAGGGGACCAAATGTTTTCACAGAGGAGCAACCTGAAATATAAAATAAAGTGTCTCCATGGCGACTTTACTGCATTTAGTGTCCCCTTTTTGTTTTTCTCTTTTTTTAAGAAGACAGAGGTGGCATTATCCTTGCAGTGCAGGGAACGAAGGAGGAAATTCCCTGAAGCAACAGGGCTTTGGCAGATGCTGGGAGATACTCAGTTCTTCATTCCCCAGCAGGCATTACCATCTGCACTGGGTGTGCTCCAGGCAGCCAGCTAGGGGCTTCTGTCATTCTGCTTAACAAATGGTGGTAAAGTTCATCACAGTTCCTTAAAACACAGTCCAAAGGGGTGTCAGGCTTACTTGCTTTGTTACCCATTTTCACGTTCAATATCCTTAAGATTTTATCACAGAAATCACAAAACAAAACGCACAAAAACAAACAAACAAAAAACATATAGAACACAGAACAAAACACACACACACACACACAAAAAAAAAAAAAAAAAAAAAAAAAAAAAAAAAAAACAGAATCCCGGTGCCAAAACAGAAAAACAGATGAGCAATTCAACGTCTTGCTAAAGCTCTGGGGTAGGAGCGCATGCGTGTCCCTCGGCACCTCTCTAACCTTCCAGAGGAATTCCCTACAGAACGGAACAGAGGACAGAACGATTCTCATTACTATCCTGGACAGGAGTGAATGTGAGCCTCCCCAGGCCACCTCTCTGTCATTAGAAGAGATCTCCCTTAACCAGATATAAGATGTTATCAAGGTGCCACTTACCTATGGAGGCCTCCTCCACCAGGTACTTGCTAATAGTTTCAGTGCGGTGGTTCACTGCAGTGCTCCCCAGACCGACGGCTCACTCCAAGGCCTTGGAACATCTCAAGTTGTGCACCCCCTAGAGTGGCTCCCCAGCCCGTAGCCCTGGAGGGAAGGCCAGCTTCAGAATTTTCAGCAGTCTGGTCTTGTGATCTGGTCGGGCAGGGTCATCTCACTGGGGAACTCCAAAATGTTGGAATAGGATGCAAGAAAAGACCAGTGACTCCAATTAAAATCAAATTAAGGCAGGCTTATTATTAAAACTGGCCAGGCTGCCTCTCCCTCCAAAAATGGCGGGAACAAGACAGCAACACCACCTTTCCTACAGCCCAGCTATATAGCCCAGAAAGTTACACAAAAAGGGGGTTACAGATAACAGAACTTTGAAAGCATCACACTGATGGTAGTTTACATTTTTTTTTGCTGGCCCCAACATCAGAAATTATGAGCACCATTAGAGACTCAGAGAGGGTCGTTGTCTGGCCTGGGAAGGCCAATATTTATTAGGTGTCACTAATGTTTCAGAGAGCACTGTTATCTGGTCAGAGAGCCAGGCATGGATGAGTTCAAGGCACGGACAGGCATTCCAAGCAGGTTCAGAATTTGCAGTAATTTATAGTAAAGCCCAAATTATCTTTTCATGGCTTTCTGGCAAGATGGCTCCCAATTCTAATAAAAGATCAGGTTGGGTCTATCAAGCCTGTCCTTTACTTTTGGAAACTTCTCTACAACCTGCAAGGTTGTGAACTCCTGACCATTTTACATTCCAGATATGTATTCACAGATTTTCTGTCTCATGTCCTCCAACTGTGTCTTACTTGGGGTGAAGGTAATATCAAGGCATTGTTCTGGATGAGAGTGGGAAGATTTTTGTGTAGCACATATTTGCATACACATTTAGGAGATCACTCCTCCATAACACTGATTTGGAACAGAAAATTCAATCTATGGGGGAGCTTCCTAGCTGAACAACATTATACATAAATTCAAGTTCATTAAATAAATAGTTTTGGATCAGTGGATGATATATATTTCAAGATGGATTTAAATTGGCATATATATTGCTACATTTTAATGTCCATGTGACTTTTGTGTTTATAATGTTTTGTGATTTATGTGGATTTATAATCAAATTTTCACAAGATTATTCTCAGAAATATTCATCCAACTTAAATACATACTTTTTTCCTAGTACTGAAAAGTAACTTCAGTGAATGGTGCATAAAAATCCTAATATTTCTACAGTAACTGACCCAGATTAACATCAATGCAAGTAGATTCCTATGGGACATGTTGTGTATTTTGATGTTCATTTTTATTCAACATTGGTACATTACTATTTCTGCAGTTTATGCACATTATATATAGTATGATATATAATGTTCAATCACTTCCTTCTTGAGAACACATGTATTCTTAAAGGTTTCTTGACTATTCTTTTCATGAGACTTCTTTCCAAACACATTATTTTTGATTTCCATAATCACTTTTGAAACAAAACTCACACACCTTTCAGGATAAACCACAACCATAATATTACCATTAGATGTATAACTGGTTGCAGTGAATGATTGTATATCAATATGAGATTTCTTTTATATTTTCAGATATCAATTCAATCCATTATTTAAAGTAGAGCAAGTTATATTATTTACACACAGTATGGTTTATTCATGCATTATCTGCATATTCATAGACACAGGGTACACCTATTTGTACCCTCAATAGTAATTTATACATCTACAAAATATTGCTACAGAAATGGTGGAAGAAATACTCAAGTCACCTGATCTACATATACATTTTATCACAATAATATTCTGGACACAAAATGCAAAGGTCACACTTATGATTTTACCAAAGCCTAAATAAAAAGTGAGCATGGATTAATAAAAACATCCATGTCCTGGTTACCTAATGCTCTCAAAAGTCAATCCAATTTGTGACAACATATTAGTTTCTGCCTAAGGTTATATATTCAGACTCAAACCGTTGAAAATGTCTAAACAAATTACACACTTCATACTTTTACTGACTTCCTAATGTCTCTATTTATATGTGCTTTCCTACATATTTTCCCCAATTCGTCATTGTGACTGACTCTTCACATGTGCTGACATTTACATTCACTCTCTACCCGAAACCTTATTTGTAAAGAACTTTTGGTACAAATCCTATACTCATTCTTCTTTCTAAACCTACTGACTATCTTGCTAATCCTACAGACTATCCCTTTTTTATTGGATATTCTGTATGTTATTCAATCATCTAGTGTATACGATCCTATTTCTTTGTATATCAATTTATCTGAGACAACTGTGCAGAATATAATTCAAAGCAAAGTATGCTACTCAAGGGCCCAAAGTCCTACTTGGCTTCAAGTCTTCCCTAGATTTCTGTTTCCATACTTATATTTCACCTATATATTCTTGTAAATATCTCAGGTTCCCAATACCGTTATTCATCCAGCAGAATGATTCCTAACGCAAATAGAACATGATATTAACATTAACCATACACTGTTCCCTCAATCTAACTTTACAGCAGTGCAGGGATAGAGTTGGTCTTACAATCCAGGAATATAGGGGATCTTCCACCTGCTGAGAATCTCAAAGATCCATGCAGAAATTATCCCTGAAGAAGATATAGAATGCTATGAAGGACCTGAGAGAGCAAAAGTCATTTTCCATGGCAAACAACCTGGTCAGGATGAAGAGATGTGTCTGAATAAGCCTCTCACATTTTAATGTAGACAAAATGGACCAAACCAACCCTGTGTGGAGATCTCTCCCCCAGTACCTATTGTTGATATACCATTCTAACTTGTGAAAGTGTCACAGGAAGTAGGGGCAGCCTCCATCTCATGGGACCTTAGGAAGAAACTGTTAGGACAAAGTGTTTTCCAAGGCTGTGAGCTCATTCAGTTAATGAAGGAAGTGACCTACCTCACTTCTTTGTGATGGAACTCTCTGAACTTGGGATCCCAGAAACCAGGCACCCAGGGTCAGGCCCAGTAACAGTCACAGAGATCTCACTTTTTTGGATTTATCATGGAAAGAGTCAGTCTTTCTTGGTACTTACAGATGTGAAGATGGTCAAATGCCAGAAAAAATCTGAAGAGGTGTCTTCAGTGAGAATGCAGGTAGTGGCGGCTCAAAGCTGGCTCCTGACAACTTCACAGAGTGGGCCAAGGAGTCCAGATTTGAGAACAGACAGGCCATTTCGGGTGAACAAAGAATGGCTCACCAGGCAGAGGACACTCCGGTTAGTAACAGACCTTCTTGGGGGAAGGAGGTGCATTTGTGGGAATGAGTGTGGGTTTGTGGTTTTGTCTCATGTTCTGAGAATAGGTAGGAAAGTTGGTTTGTTTGGTTTGGAGTGGACTGTTTCTATTAAGTCATTTGACAAAGCAAGTGTTTTATGTCTGTGTATCCCACTGTGTCCGTGGGTGTAGACATTACAAAAGAAAATGCATCAATGGATGTGTCCTGTCTAGGAGAAAGCTTCCCAACATTCACACTGCCCAATTTATAAAAGGACAGAGGGTTGCCTTATTTGTGGGCAAGACCTGAAATCTTCCTAAGTTCCTGTTTTCTTCCTGAATTCTGGCCACTCTCCAGAATAGGCTCATGATTTTGTGACCAAGATAGGTACCACCTCCAAGCTCTGTGACTTGGCCATGTACTGGATAGCTGAAGGGAATGGCGAGAATCTCAGAAAACTCAGATATCAATGTTACCAGGAAAGTCTCAGTGGAGAAACCCTGCTTTGGGACTTTTGCTTACCTATTGTTCTATAGCACTGAATGTCAGGAAGGTCTTTGCCTAAGGCCACCCCGTTGTGAAGCCTGAATAAAACAGTTCTCTAATGTAAATGAATGGGCATCACCTGTCCCTCTTTGAGTAATTGATTTCGAAAGGGATGTGTCTGAATCAGCCTGTTGGCCCTGTGTGAGGCTGTGGCTTAGATTCTCAGCACCTGATGGATCTAAAGAAAGATGCCATGTGTGCATCCAAAACCAAAATGGCCAAAAGAGTACTCATTATGGATGAAGTCTCTCGCCTTCCTCTGTAAGTTTCCTGACCTCCATAAGGTGAGAATAGGAATCCTTTGGGTCAAATGAGTTTTTCAAAGCCCTTCAGAGTCTAGCCCATTGGTGCTTGGGTTTTCTCATGACCCCAATCCACATGAAGAATCTAAACCCCACAGTCAGTAGGCCTCAAATTGGAGAAGTGGAACAGTAATAATGGTAGGCCTATTTGATCACTCCTGGTTCAGAGGAAGGGTTTCCAGGCCACCCTGACTTTAGGCAAATGACGGGCAAGTGAGCTTATTTTGGACACTGTCTTGTCCAGCGCCGCTCATAGAAACCTCCAGCTAGAGGTTATGATGAGTGTCTATGTGGAAAAGATGAGGGCCATATGGGAGTGTTTTCGTTTAAATTTTGGTCATTTGTGTGGCGATTGGAAGAAATCACTGGGTCCACCTGGGCTTGAACTCTAGTGTGAATCCCTATAGAGACTGAATTCTGGAACTGACCTCAGAGAAGTATTGCCATGAGCTTTGTTGGGATTTTAGGAGCCCACGCATGAGAGTAGCCCTTATAAACTTAGATCAAGGCCACAGAGCACTGGGAATCTCAGCCAAGATTATCCATGATTTTCTTCTTAAAGTCTTGGCAGCCATAGCTGAGAGTCAAAACACACATGTACCTCACATTGTAGACTTCAATTGGACTGGCTTCATGTGACCTTTTGACAACTCTTTGTGAAGCCTTGCCTATGAGAGTTCTCCAGAGTTTTATTGAAATGAGCTTCCTCAACATTTAATGGTTTTTGAAAACCACAGTTTCTCCAACTTCATCCTCAAAAAAATGGCTAGATAAACACCATGAAATTTTTGGAATTCCCATGACCAGGTGGCACTGGAGAATCTTTGGATGTCCTATTGCTGATCATGAGTGTATCAGACAGTGCCTTGACTGACTAGGTTTCATGAAAATTGTGTAGAACAGAGATGCCAGTAAGTTGGAGCCTGCAAATTAGTGGGCCTAGAGCAGTGGTGTGAAGGTGTGTGATAAAACGTGTGGTGGGGCCATGTGGATCTGCCACTGGCTTCCAAATGGCTTGTGAATGACATGGTACAGCCAGCAGAACCTTCCATGTAAAGGCATCTTTTTGTATAGGGAGATTTCAAGGCAATGTTCAGAATCAGGTTGCTATGGACAAAGGGGCAACCCATGTGGGATAGAATACTGGTTGGTGCATTCACATGCAGACCGTGACCTCCACACGTGACAGAACTCCCTCCAGCACTGTGTCCCAGTTGATCTCCTTGTATTTCATGAAGAAAATACCAAAGTCCCAGTGCAGCAGCAAGAACCACCACGAAAAGTGGAGGAGGACCAAATGGCTTCACAGTTCACACGGTGAGTCACTTAGCTCCCAGTGGCCATAGTTTAACTACAAAGAGAGTATTCGCACTGCTGCCTCATGTTCATTGGAAAATTAGAAACAATGTCCTCCAGGTCACATAGATGCAGACCCAGCTTTGATGGTCTCACTAGAAAGTAAGCTAAAGCTACTGACAACAACATATATTTCAAGTGCCCAACCTCAGATGCAGTTTATCAAGAAGTCTTTAGGCCAGCACAACTCCATGTTTGTGGAGTGTTTACCATGTGCCTTACTTTTGGAAACTGCTCTACCACTTCCAAGTTTGTAAAATCCTGAGTATATTCCATTCCACATATGCATTCACAGATTTTCTAACTCTTCTCCTCTAATTGTGTCTTACTTGGGGCGAAGTTAATGTCAAGGGATTGTTGTGGATGAGAGTGGGAAGATATTTGTGTAGCACATATATGCATACACATTGGATTCATTTTCCAATTTTCCATTCGAAATACTTAATCCCTGACACTAACTCATAAACTACTAGACTCTGACTGCTAATCCTAATATGATGGAGAAAACTAACCCAAACAGAATAGAAATACAAGCAGTTCAAAGGAGGCATGGTGTATATTTGGACTTGCCATTTGCATTATGAAGGGTAGGTGTTATAAATCTAGATAATTTTTAATTGAAATAGTTCTCCTTGTGTTTTTAAAGTTAATAAATATATAAATTCCCGTCTCCCTTTCCCTGTAGCCTATTCAGAACATGTATTTTTATATGCACATATAGAATCCTACCTGGTATCACATGTACATTCTTGTGAGGTGGCTGACTTGGCAGATACAAATTATGAGAAGAGATCACTCCTCCTAAACCCTGTTGGATCTTAAAATTCAACCTATGGGTGAGCTTCCTAGTTGAACAACATTAAACATAAATCCATGTTCAGTAAAAGAAATATTTTTGCATCTGTGGATGATATATATTTCATGATAAATTTCGATTGGCATATATATTGGTAATTTAATGTCTCTGCATGTGTGTTTTTTGTATATATATATATATATATATATATATATATATATATATATATATATACTCTCCAGATTTTTCAAAATATGAAATATATGTGTCTTATATACACTCCCTAAATTCATTCATGTTCATGTGTATGGATTTATAATCAAGTATTCACAAGATTATTCTCAGAAATATTCATCCACCTGAAATACATATTTGTTACCAGTACTGAAAACTAACTTTAGTTAACGTTGCATACAAATACTAAATTTGTACAGTAACTGACCCAGTTTAACATCAATGCAAGTAGATTACTATGGGACATGATGTGTATTTTGACATTCATTTTATTTCTCACTGCTACATTACTATTTCTTCAATTTATGCACATCATAAGATATATATTTCATCCACAAGTTAGCAAACTTATAGACATTTGTTTCACTTTCAATAACTTCCTGCTTCAGAACACATGGATTCCTCCAGGTTTCTTGTCTGGTCTTTTCATGAGACTTCTTTCCAAACACATTATTTTCAACTTCCATAATCAATTTTGAAGCAAAACTCACACACTCTTCATGATAAATCATAATCCTAATATAACGTTTAGATGTTTAACTGGTTGGAATGAATGTATGTATATCAATATAAGATTTCCTGTATATTTTCAGATATCAATTGAATCCATTATTAAATTTGGAATCCATTATATTATTTATTCACAGTATTGCCTATTCATGCATTATCTCTATATTCATATCACAGGGTACACCTATTTGTACCCCCAATAATAATTTGTACATTTCGACACAGAAGCAATGGTCACACTTATTATTTTACCAATGTAAATGTCAGGCGAGCATCGGAGGAAGAGACTACCAGGGACTGTCTAATGCAACAGCCAAAAGTTTATGGGGGTCCAGCATGCTGGGGCTCAGAGCTCCCTTGAATAGAGGAGAGAGCCCTGAGAACAGCTTAAGCAGAGCTTATATACTTTCCTTGGAGAGGGCAGGGAGGGAAGATTATTGATGGGTCAGGGCGAGTGGGTAGTTTGCGTGCAAATGGGTGAGGGAGTACATTCTGCAGTTTTGCAGTTGGTACAGAACATTCAGGGAACAAGATTAGCGAACAGTTCTCAAGATATCAACAGTGTTTTGTTAAGCATACCGTAAAACTGGAAGTGACAATTACCTATTTTATTTACCTTTCATTCCCCACTTTCTTTTGGTTACATTAAATCATAATAGTGATCATTGAGGATGTCACATTTTATGTCTGCTAGTGTGGTATATTGATTTCTGATTACCATAAGTTTAACTTGTCCAATTTGAGCTTGGAGAAAGGAAACTACACGGTTGAGCAAACAGGGTCCTACAGTTAGCAATAATGTGAGGATTATTAATGGACCGGCCAGGGCTGATAAAAGCATAGTTACCCAGGGGGACTCTGTGAACCAAGACTCAAACCACCCTTTTTGGGCCTCTCTCTCTTGTTGATGCTCTTCAATGCGTCTTCTTAATTTAATCATAGATTCTTTTACAACTCCAGTATGGTAGGCATAATAACAACATTCTTCCCTCAATGCAGGACAAAGGCCCCTTCTCTCATGAAGAGGAGGTCGAACCCTCACCTGTTCTGTAAAACAACTTCAGAGAAAGAGGTTAAAGATTCTTGTAAAGCTGTGATGGTGGTTTTTTAATATCTTTAAGTTTTGGTCTATTGCTGCTTCTAATTGGGTCATTTGTTGTGTCCCATGGATTAGGGCAGTGGTTCCTGTGCCCTTCTCTGCAGCAACTACTATTCCTCATAGGATGGCTAAAGTGAAGGATACAGGTTGCCAGCGGAACCGGGTTGTATGCCCCCCTATTTGAAATTTAAATGATCCTGCCTCATGATAGAGCACTCGGGGAAACATCTGCACCATTACATAATTAATCACATCTGCTGATAATTTTATGAATAAACAATGTTTAAGTATATAGAATTATACTGTTGTAGGTATGGACAAGGCAAGGCACCTAAGATAGCACCAAAGACAGGGAAACAGTCCTATTTGGTTGCAACCGGATATAGAGGGCATTGCTTCTGTTGTAATCAATTAATCCCCTGAATCCCAAGTTTAGGTAGTTTCAGAATTTTGTACCCAACATGTAAGGGAAAAGACTCAGAAATTCACAGTCTGCAGAAGTTCACAAAAAGCAGTTTTTGGTTCTGTTTTTATTTTCCTCTTCTCTGGGAAAGATAACTTATTAAGGACACCTGGGAGGGGGAGAGCTTTTTTCTTCTCTTTTATTTTCTCTCTGCCAGCTGTTACCATGGAGCCCAGTTGGTAACTTCTTTATCTTGGAAATGTAGCCATCTCTGGAAGCCTCAGCTCAAGGCCAGAGGCCTTGTTCACATATTTTGTGAAAAACTAGTAAGGGGGTGTCTAGCTTAGAAGGGCTGATTTTTCCAGCCAGTTGCCAAGTATAACAGAGCAACACGAAAAGAGGAAGTTTATCTACACTGAACTCTTTTATAGGGACTTTGTTGCTGAAAGTCCTAAAGTCAGCCACGATGAAGACTTCTGGAGAAGGCCATTTAAGATTTTTCTGTGGGCCTGGTACAGAGGGGAAGACGGGGAAGGCGGGGGGTGAGAGCAGTTCTGTGGTTCTGAGAATGAGGAAAAAGAGATATAAAAGAATAATGGGAAAAGGGTGTGGGATTTTTCTGGCAACAAAACTTGAGCAGTAGAACAGGTAGAGCAGATGGGAAGACGGGAATGAGTATCTAAAAAGCCTGTGAGGGACTTTAAATTCTTAGTAACCTGTTTTTAGTGATGACAAAGCAACTTTAAAGGCCATTTTCATTACATCTTGGATAGGCGTCAGAGGGCACTCCTCAGCTGGTTTGAGCTTTGGGTTAGCTGGTAAGAGGACCTGGTGGGACCCGGTGTGGGCACTGACAGGAGAAGAGAGGAGTGAGTGGGTGGAAGGGTACCTCAGTACCTGCTGCCTCAGCATGGGGGAAATGGTCTGAGAACCAGCGGAGGTGTGGGGTTTTGATCTAGTAATTGGAGGGGAGAAATCAGGTTGTTGATGTGAGAGTGACAGCACAGAATCTGGAGCAGAAGGATCTATTGGAGAAACATATTTCGTGATGTGAGCAAAGGAGGGAAAAGGCCTACACATAGGGGAATTTTCTTCAATCCTTTTGAGCACTTGCCGAAGTTGAAATAGTCACACAGAATTTGAGGATCTAGAGACCCCTCTGGGGGCCATCGGTTTTGGTTGTCTAACTGGTAATATGGCCAATGCTGTGAACTGAATTTGATGAGGAGTTTGGGTTCCACCAGGCAGCCCCTGTATGCTCACATCCCCATGACTTATGGAAGAAGACGGCTTTTCCCCCACACAGCCGTGGTTGTTTGTGGCTTTGATAGTCCACCGGGCAAACATAGTAATCTAGGCTAGCCAACCTGCATCAGGCTTGCGTGTCCCTACATCCATAATATTTGTTTCCATTATCTATGGTACGGGAGAAATTTAATGGAATTTTAGTGGGATCCTCTTCATCAGAGATATACCAATTGGAAAGACGTATACCCAGCTGACAAATATCTGGGTGGAGAGTTGGCCACCAGGTCCCTAAGGGGGCTGTATGTGAGACAGACCATACTTCTTGTCTAATAGGATTTGTTATCAGCCATCGCTGCTGAATGGGCTGATGATGGTTAGGACTAGTGGTGGCCAAGGGGAGAGTCTATAGCCTTATCCACATGGCAAATATGCAATTTGAAAGGGTTACCAGTCTTTTCCACTTTCAAGCCAGAGTCTGGACAGGGCACAGGCTTGAGATGAGAATTAGGATCCAGGAAGTGATTCCGTCTACCTTTACCACTGTAGGTTTTATAAGTAGCACCTGGTATGGTCCTGTCCAGCGGGGTTCCAGGGATGACACCTGATGTCATCTTATGTAGATGAAGTCTCTATTTTGATATCGATGTGGAGTCTCCTCTTCACCAGGTTGGTAGGCAGTGGCCAGCTGTTTTGACAGGTATCCCTGAGTTCTTTCAAGAGCTTTAAGTTTGTCAAGCAAGGGGGTGTGGAAGGGATCGGTAGGTCTTAGAGTTGTGGTTAGGTCCTTACTGGAGGAGGGGCCCCATAGAGAATTTCATAGGAGGTGAGGTTACACAAAGAAACAGAGGGAGTATTTCTTGCATGAAACAGTGCATAAGGCAGGAGCATAGTCCAATCTTTGATGCCCTCTCTAAGCTTAATTTCGTTAAGGTCTCTTTAATGGTTCTATTAATTTTTTTAACCTGTCCTGAGCTCTGGGGTCTATAAGCACAATGTAACTTCCAATTTATCCCCAGGATCCTGGCTAACCCCTTACTTACCTGGGCCATGAACGCCGGTCCATTATCAGACCCTATTACCTTAGGTAGGCCGTATCATAGAAAAATATCTTTCAGGATTTTCTACCACCATTTGTGCCTTTTTTTTTGTGGGGAAGGCTTCAATCCATCCTGAAAATATATCTACAAACACTAGGAGATATTGAAGTCCATACCTTGCTGGCTAAATTTCAGTAAAGTCCACTTCCCAGAATTTCCTGGTCTGGTTGCTCATAGGTGCTTTCCTGCAGGAAGCTTGGAAGGGTAATTGTTCTATTGACAGAACGGACAGGGTTTTGTTACCCGTTCAGTTATGTCCTTTCGCTGTGAGTCGGTTAGTGGAAAACTCTGTTCTTGATCCTTCAGGAATGCCTGCAGTTTCTTTGGACCAAGGTGTGTGAATTGATGTACATTTTTAACGTAGTGTAGGGCTTTCTGAAATTGCAGGCTTGGCTCAGTGAAGTTGCGGAGTTCAGTGCCAGTGTCGTAAGATGTTATCAAAAGCTTGCTGGTGCTCAGGGGTCCATTGGAATTGGGCATCTCCCTTTAACAGCGGGTATAAAGGAGAAGTTAATGACGCAAACACAGGAATCCATAACCTGCAAAACCCAGTAGTCCCAAGAAACTCTTTGTGTTGTCTGCTGCTGGGGGGGGGTATCTGCACAACCGTTTGTTTTCTGGGCTCAGTGAGCCAACGTTTACCACCTCTAAGGGAATAGCCCAGGAAGACTACTTCTTGCTGGCAAATTTGGGGTTTTTTGGAAGAAGCTCTATACCCGAGTTGAGCAAGCTTACATAATAGTGCTTGGTTCCCAGACTCACAGTTTTCCTTGGTGTTGGCTGCAGTAGCAGGTCATCCACGTATTGAAGCTGGGTGACTTCGGGGTGCATAGTTCTGAAGTTGTTGACATCTCTGTGGAGGGCTTCATCAAAGAGAGTGGGGGAGTTTTTGAACCCCTGTGGGAGTCTAGTCCATGTTAGTTTACCATACGTTCCGGTTTCTGGGTCTACCCACTCAAAAGCAAACAGAAACTGACTGTCTTTATGCAGAGGCATGCAAAAGATAGCATCTTTATGTCCATACCATTTTTACTCAGGGTTCAGAGTGATAAGCAGATTGTACAAATTATTTACCGTGGGGTGAATGTCCTGCACTCTGTTGTTGATCTCTCTTAGGTCTTGAACGGGGATAGTGACCAGTTCCTGGATTTTTTACTGGTAGCAGGGGAGTGTTCCAGGTCGATTGACAGGGCCTTAGGACCCTAAAGCCAGATATTTCTGAATATGGGGCCTTAACCCATCTTTAGCATTTTTGCTCAGAGGATGTTGTTTGACATTGATTGGGGAGGCTGAGGTTTTTAACTCCACTGTTCTTGGAGGTTGTTTCATGGCTAGGCCTAACCCAACAATTTTTGCCCAGGCATCTGGGTAATCTGTTATCCATTTCTGGGGTAGCTTGCCTGTTTGATCATTCTTGGGGTGTGTGAAAAGTGGATGTTCATCTTCGACTGACATTTATAAAGCCATGACTATAGGAGTTTTTAATGAAGGATTTAGAAATTTCATTTTGGGGCCTTCGGGGTTAAAAGTTGTTTTGGCCCGGAGCTTACTGAGCAGATCTCTGCCCATCAATGGGGCCAGGCATTCTGGGATTACTAGGAAGGAATGTTGGATTTTTCCTTTCCCCATGTCCATGGTCCTCTTAGTTGTCTAAGTCTGATATTTACTGCTGTTAGCCCTTTGAACAAGAGACCTTTTATTTGATAGAGGGCCCAGTGGGGCCTTAAGGGCTGAGTATACTGCTGCTGTATCCACTTCAAAGTTTATGGGGTCCCCTTCACTTCAAAAGTTACCCTGAGCTCGGGGAAGGGATCTGAGCCCCGACATTCTCAGTCAACCTCCAGAGTCAGAAAGGCTGTCTGGTGTGGCTGTCTCTTTCTAGGGCACTTTTTGGCTCAGTGTCCTTTTTCTTTACAGTAGGCACATTGATCTGAGGCCAAGGGTGGCCTCTGGTGGGGACCCAGGTATCGCTTCTTGTCTCCCTGTTTCTTAATTTCTGGCCTATTTATTGTTGTGACCAGGACCTTAGTTAATACCTTCATCTGTCTTTTTCATCTGTCATCCTCCCTTTGCTCCCTTTCATTCTCTCTGTTTCTCTCTTATAGGATACTTTCTCGGCTACCCTGACTAAATCTCTCAAAGTCATATCTTGTAATCCATCTAAGTATTGTAACTTTCTTTTAATATCCAGATCAGCTTGCCCAATGAAGGCCATCATGACATATGTCTTTTGATCCTCTGCCTGAAGATCGAAAGGAGTATATCTCCTATATGCCTCCATAATTCTCTCTAGAAACATAGAGGGATATTCATCAGGCCCTTGAATAATCTCTCTTACCTTGGCCAAATTATTTGGTTGGCTAGCGGCCGGTTGGAAACCCACTATTAGGGCCCGGCAATAAGTGGACAGATGCTCCCTACCTTCAAAGGTGTCGGGGTCCCAGTTGGGTCAGTTCAAGGGTAAGCCGGCTTTGATAATGTTGGGAAGTTGTGTTGGTCACCCATCTGGTCCGAGGATATTTTTTTCTAGCTTCCAGAAAGTTTCTCTCTCGTTCCTCTGTCATGAAGAGAATCCCTAGGATTTGTTGGCAGTCATCCCAAGTAGGCAGGTGTGAAAACGCCAGGGAGTTCTTTGAGTTCTTTTAGCCGGGCCAGCTTCCTCCAGGGAAGGAGGGGCTGTGTGTGTGACAAGGGGGAGTCATCTGGTGGGCGCTGGGCCGGCCTAGCTTTCTCCAATGGTGGAGAGGCTGAGTCAGCAGCAAAGGAATCACTTAGAGGTTGTTGGGGGTTGGTGGACGACGGCAGCTGATAAGAAGGGTAGGAGAGTCCAGTAGAGTCTTGAGACTCAGGGAGAACAGAGGTTGGAGGAGGAAGAGCAGAGGGTTTGTGAGATAGAATCATGGTGGAAGGAGTAGGAGTGGGCGCAGAGACAAAGAAAGGCTTCACCCATGTAGGAGGAGATTTGCAGAGGTCCTGCAAAGTTAAGATATATGGCTGTTGATCTGGATGTCTATGTGGCCCCGGTTGAAAGACAAAATCTCTGACGTTTCAAATTAGTGGGAAGTAGATGTTTCTAGGGGCTATCCAACTCCAAAGGTGGGTCATTCTGAGGCACAGAGGGTCTGCCAGGTCCAGCAATTTACTGAAAAAGAAAGATTCTGGGCCTTGCACAGACTTTGGTCCAGTGATCAAGGGTCAGGAAGAGAGGTGTTGAAGTTCTCTGTCCCAAAATGAGAGATACACAAACAGTGAAAGCAATCACACACTACACTGACAAGACAAGACAATAAAGACAGGCAATGGACGTCCAATACTGAGGCCAGGACTGAGTAGCCGGCAAAACCTGATGGGCTGGCAATACTGAATCCGAAGCAAAATATCACTGAGTCAAGGAGACTATTGTTCCTCGATTTCCTGAGTCCTCTGGGGCATCCCCCAGGGACGTGGCCGGTGGCTCTGTGACACGTATGTCAGCCTCTGTCAGAGAGAGCTCACGCTCATCACCAATAGCCATTTTGCCAAGCCCTAACCTGAAACCTAAAACCAAAAAGAGTTCCCTTACTTACCCTGAAAGGAGCCCCTTGGGGATCTTTCATCCGCCGCTGCCGGATCTTGCTCGTGCCTCCAGATGTAAAGGTCGGGCAAGCATCAGAGGAAGAGACCACCAGAGGAATGTCTCATGCAACAGTAAATGGTTTATTATGGGTCCAGCATTCTGGGGCTCAGAGCTCACTTGAATAGAGCAGAGAGCAATGAGAACAGCTTAAGCAGAGCTTATATGCTTTCCTTGGAGAGGGCAGGGAGGGGAGTTTATTGATGGGTCAGGGCAAGTGGGTGGTTTGCGTGCAAACGGGTGAGGGTATACATTTGCAGTTTGGCAGTTGGGGACAGCACATTCTGGAAACAAGATTAGCAAACAGTCCTCAAGACTTCAACAGTGTTTTGTTAAGCATACAGAAAAACAGTAAGTAACAAGTACCTATTTTATTAACCTTTCACCAAAGCCTAAATGGAAAGTGAGCATGGATTACTAAACACATGCATATCCAGGTTGCCTAACGCTCTCAAATCAATCCTATTGGTGACTACATATTTGTTTCTTCTTAAGATAATATATTCAACCTCAACCCTGTTGAAAATGACTAATCCTATCACTCACTTTATATTTTGCCTGATTTCCTAATGTCTCTATTGATATCTGCTTTCCTACATATTTTCCCCAGTTCATCATTGTGACTGACTCTTCACATGTGCTGACATTTACATTCCCTATTGCTAAAGAACTTTTGGTCCAAATCCTATACTCACTCTTTTTTCTAACATACCGACTATCTTCCTAATCCTAAAGACTATCCCTTTTTGACTGGATGATCTCTTCGACAAGCAATCATCCAAGGTACAAGGTCCTATGCCATTGTATATTGATTTATCTGAGACATCTGTGCAGAACATAATTCAAAGCTAAGTATCCCAATCAACAGCCCAATGCCCTTCCTGGATTCAAATCTTATCTAGATTTCTGTTTTCAAACTTATATTTCACCAATATATTCTTGTAAATATCGCAAGTTCCCAATACCATTATTCATTAAGCAGAATGATTTCTAACTCAAATGAAACATGTTATTAAGCCTAACCATACATTGTTCCCTCAAACTAACTTTACAGAAGAGCCGAGACAGAGTTTATCTTACAATACAGTAATGTAGGGGATCTTCCACCTGCTGAGAACATCAAAGGACCATGCAGAAATTATACCCTGAAGAAGTTGCAGGCAGCTATGAAGGACCTAAGAGGGGAAAAGTCATATTCCATGGCAAACAACAGGGTCAGTATGAAGGGATGTGTCTGAATCAGCCTCTCCTTTCTTAATGTAGAGAACTGATGAAACCATGCCTTTGTGGAGAGCTGTTTACAGGTGCCTATGGTTGATATACCATTCTAACTTGTGAAAGTGTCAAAGGAAGTAGGGGCAGCCTCCATTTCATGGGACCTTTCGAAGCAACTGTTAGGACAAAGTGGTGGCCAAGGTAGTGACCTCATTCAGTTCCTAAAGAAAGTGACCTCACCTCTCTTCCTTGGTGATCAAAAAATCTGAAATTGTGATGCAGGAAGCCAGGCACCCAGAGCCAGTCCCAGTCCCAGTCCCAGTGGTCTCACTTGTTTTGATTTATAAAGGACAGAGTCAGTCTTTCTTGGTACCGACTGATATGAGGATTGTCAAATGGCAGAAGAGCTCTGAAGAGGGGCCTTTCCTGAGAAAGCAGGTATTGGTTCACCGCTGGCTCCTGACAACTTCACAGTGTTGGCCAAGGAGACCAGATCTGAGAAAGGACAGGCCATTTCAGGGGAACATAGTATGGCCCACCAGTTAGAGGACACTCCGGATAGTCACAGACCTACTTGGGTTAAGGAGGTGCCTTTGTGGGTGTTCAGTGAGTTTGTGCTTTTCTCTCATGTTCTGAGAATAGGTAGGAAAGGCAGTTTTTTTGGGTTGGAGTGGACTGTTTCTAGTAAGTCGTTTGACAAGGCTAGCGTTTCTAAGTCTGAGTATCCCACTGTGTCCGTGGTTGTAGACATTAGAAAAGAGAAGGCATCAAAGGATGTGTCCTGTCTAGTAGAAAACTTCCCAGCATTCATCCTGCCTAATTGAAGAATGGACTTTGGTTTGCCTTATGGATGGGCAACACCTACTAAATTCCTAAGTTCCTGTTTTCTTCCTGAATTCTGGCCACTCTCCAGAATAGTCTCATGGTTTCTTTCCAAGATATGTACCACCTCCAAGCTCTGAGACATGTCCATATACTTGATAGCTGTAGAGAATGGGAACATCTTAGAAAACTCAGATATCAGTGTGACCCGGAAATTCTCAGTGGAGAAACCCTGCTTTGGTTCATTTGCTTACCTATGGTTCTGTTGTCCTGAATGTCAGGAAGGTCTTTGCCTCAGGCCACCCCTTTGTGAAGCCTGAAGAAAACAGTTTTCAAATGGAAATGAATGGGCATCACCTGTGGCTCTTTGCTTAATTGCTTGTAAAAGGATGTGTCTAAATCAGCCTCTTGGCCCTGTATGAGGTTGTGGCTTAGATTCTCAGCACATGATGGATCTAAAGATAGATTCCATGTGTGCAATCAAAACCAAAATGGCCAAAAATCTGTCATTGTTGATGAATCTCTTGCCTTCCTCTGTTAGGATTCTGACCTCTATCAAGTGAGAATAGGGATCCTTTAGGTCAAATGAGTTCTTTGAAGAACTGCAGAGGTGCTTGTGTTTTCTTGTGACTCCAAATCACTTAAAGAATTTATCCCTGAGAGTCAGTAGGCCTCAAATTGGAGAAGCAGGCCTATTGGATCACTCCAGGTTCACAGGAAGGGTGACCATGCCACCCTGACTTTAGGCAAATGAGGGGCAAGGAAGATTATTTTGGACACTCTCTTGGGATGCGTCCCACATGAAAAACTCCAGCCAGAGGTAATGATGAGTGTCTCTCTGGAAGAAGGTGAGGACCATGTGGAAGTGTTTTGGTTTTAATTGTAGTCATTCGTGTGGCAGTTGGAAGAGATGACTGGATCCACCTGGGCTTGAACTCTGGTGTCATTCTTCTTAAACACTCAGTTCTGGATCAATCATCAAAGAAGTATTGCCATGAATTGTGTTAAGAATTTAGGAGGCCATGCATGAGAGTCTCCGTTGGAAACTGAGATCTAGTCCTAGGGTGACTTTCCACAGAGCACTGGGAATCTCAGCCAGGATATCACATTATTTTTTTCTGAAAGACTTGGAAGCCATATTTGCTAGTCAAAACACACATGGACCTCAATTGTAGACCTCGATGGGCCTGGATTCATGTGACTTTTAGGCCACTCTTTGGGAAGCCTTGCCTGTGAGAGTTCTTCAAATTTTTCATTGAAATGAGCTTCCTCACCATTGAATGATTCCTGAATGATTTGAAAGCCATAGTGCTTCCAACTTCATAATTGAAAATTGGCTAGATAAATACCATGAAATTTTTGAAATTCCAATGACCAGGTGGCAATGAAGAACATTTGGATGTCCTGTTGCTGATCACGAGTGTACCAGACAGTGCCTTGATTGACTGGTTTTGATGAAAATGGTGTAGAACAGAGATCTCAATAATTTGGATCCTGCTGAGTAGTGGGCCTAGAGCAGTGGTGAGCAAATGTGTGATAAAACATCTGAGGTGGGGCCATGTGGATCTGCCAT
Source organism: Callospermophilus lateralis (assembly GCF_048772815.1). Lineage (NCBI taxonomy): Eukaryota > Metazoa > Chordata > Mammalia > Rodentia > Sciuridae > Callospermophilus > Callospermophilus lateralis. The sequence continues at coordinate 500,546 of NW_027516455.1, read as the reverse complement.
TGGCTTCCAAATGGCTTGTGACTGACATGGTGCAGCCAGCAGACCCTTATATGTAAAGGCAACTTGTTATATGGAGAGGTTTCAGTGCAATGTTCAGAATCAGGTTGCTATGGTCAAGGGGGCATCCTATGTGGTATACAAGCCCTGTTGGTGCATTCTCCTGCAGACCCTGATCCACCACACGTGACAGAACTCGCGGCAACACTGTGTCCCAGTTGAACTCCTTGTATTTCGTGAAGCAAATACCAAACTCCGAGTGCAGCAGGAAGAAACATTAGGAAAAGTGGAGGATGATGAAATGGCTTCGCAGTCCATATGGGGAGACACTTAGCCCCCAGTGGCCACAGTTTACATACAAAAGAGAATTCAGCACTGCTGCTTCATGTTTATTGGAAAATTATAAACCATGTCCTCCAGATCACAGAGATGAAGACGCAGCTTTGATGGTCTCACTAGAAAGGAAGCTAAAGATCCTCACAAAAACATATATTTCAAGTGCCCAACCTAGAGACAGTTTCTCCAGACCTCTTTAGGCAGGCAAATCTCCATGTTTGTAGAGTTTTTACACTGTCCCTTACTTTTGGAAACTCCTCTACAATCTCCAAGGTTGTGAACCCTAAGCATTTTCAATTTCAGATATGTATTCAAAGATTTTCTAACTCTTCTCCTCTAATTGTGTCTTACTTGGGGTGAAGGTAATGTCAAGGCATTGTTCTGAATGAGAGTGGGAAAATTTTTTTGTAGTACACATTTGCATACACATTGATCCATTTTCCAATTTTCCATTCGAAATACTGAATCCCTGACACTAACTCATACCCTACTAGACTCTGACTACTAATCCTAATATGATGGAGAAAAATAAACAAAAAAAATGAAAATACAAGCAGTTCAGAGGAGGCATGGTGTATAGTTGGACTTCCCTCTTGCATGATAAAGGGTCGGTTTTATAAATCTACTCAATTTTTAATTGAAATAGTCCTCCATGTGATTTTTTTTAAAGAGAGAGTTAGAGAGGAGAGAGAGAATTCTATAATATTTATTTTTTTAGTTATCGGCGGACACAACATCTTTGTTTGCACGTGGTGCTGAGAATCGAACCCATGCCGCACGCATGCAAGGCGAGCGCGCTACCACTTGAGCCACATCCCCAGCTCTCTCCATGCGTTTTTAAAGTTAACAAATATGTGAATTCCTGTCTCCCTTTCTCTGTAGCCTACTCAGCACATGTACTTTTTATATGCACATATAGATTCCTACTTGGTATCACACGTATATTTTTATGAGTTGGCTGACTTGGCAGAAACAAATTGTAAGAAGAGATCAGTCCTCCTAAACGCTGATGGAACTGAAAATCCAAACTATGGGTGAGCTTCCTATTAGAACAATATTATACATAAACCCATGTTTAGTAAAATAAATATTTTTGCATCTGAGGGTGATGTATATTACATGATGAATTACGATTGGCATATATATATTGATACTTTTTAATGAATTTTTGTGTTTTTTTGTATATATATATATATATATATATATATATATATATATATACACATACACTCTACAGATTTTATAAAATATGAAATATATTTGTCTTATATACACTCCGTAAATTCATTCATGTTCATGTATGTGGATTTATAATCAACTTTTCACAAGATTATTCTCAGAAATAATCATCTACCTGAAATACATATTTGTTTCCCAGTGCTGAAAACTAACATCAATCAATGGTGCTTACAAATCCCAATATTTCTACAGTAACTGACCCAGTTTAACATCAATGCAAGTATATTCCTATGGGACATGATGTCTATTTTGACATTCATTTTAATTCAACACTGGTACATTACTATTTCTTCAGGTTTGCACATCATAGGATATATATTTCATTCACAAGTTCACAAATTTATAGGTATTTGTTTCACTTTTAATCACTTCCTGCTTCAGAACACATGTATTCCTCCATGTTACTTGACTGGTCTTTTCATGAGACTTCTTTCCAAACACATTATTTTCGATTTCCATAATCAATTTTGAAGCTAAACCCACACACTCTTCAAGATAAACCATAACATTAATATTACCATTAGATGTATAAGTGGTTGGAATGAATGTGTGAATATCAATATAAGATTTCCTGTACATTTTCACATTTCAATTCAATCCATTATTAAAGTTGGAACCAGGTATGCTATTTATTCACAGTATGGTCTATTAATGCATTATCTCTATATTCATAGACACAGTGTACACCTCTTTGTTCCCCCAATACTAATTTATACCTCTTCAAAACATTGCTTCCAAAAATGGTAGAAGAAATATTCATGTCACCTTATCTATCTATCTATCAATATATATATATATATATATATATATATATATATATATATATATATATTTCTTTTTTTAATCACAGTAATATTCTGGACACAAAAAACAAAGGTCATACTCATGATTGTATCAAAGCCTAAATGGAAAGTGAGCATGGATTACTAAAAACAACCATATCCAGGTTGCCTAATGCTCTCAAATGTAAATCCTATTGGTGACTACATATTTGTTTCTTTCTAAGATTATATATTCAACTTCAAGCCTGTTGAAAATGTCTAATCCTATCACTCAGTTTATACTTTGCCTGATTTCCTTATATCTCTATTGATATCTGCTTTCCTACATATATTCCGCAGTTCATCATTGTGTCTGACACTTCACATATGCTGACATTTACATTCAATGTCTACCCGAGACCCTATTGCTAAAGAAATTTTGGTCTAAATCCTATACTCACTCTTATTTCTAAACCTACTGACTATCTTCCTAATCCTACTGACTATTGCTTTTTGACTCGATGTTCTCTTCGACAATTAATCATCCAAGGTATAAGGTCCTAAACCATTGTATTTCAATTTGTCGGAGACATATATGCAGAACATAATTCAAACCTAAGAATCCCACTCAAGGACCCAATGCCCTTCTGACTTCGAATCTTACCTAGATTTCTGTTTTCATACTTACATTTCACCTATATATTCTTGTAAATATCACAGGTTCCCAATACCATTATTCATGGGGCAGAGAGATTCCTAACCCAAATCAAACATGTTATTAACCCTAAACATACACTGTTCCCTCAATCTAACTTTACAAAAGAGGAGGGACAGAGTTGGTCTTATAATACAGGAATGTAGGGGATCTTCCACCTTCTGAGAACATCAAAGGTCCATGCAGAAATGATCCCTGGAGAAGATATAGGCAGCTATGAAGGACCTGAGAGAGGAAAAGTCATCTTTTATGGTAAACAACCTGGTCAAGATGAATGGATGTGTCTGAATCAACCTCTATCTTCTAAATGTAGAGAAGATGGACCAAATCAGGCCTGTGTGGAGAGCTCTTCCCAGGTGCCTATGGTTGATATACCATTCTAACTTGTGAAAGTGTGACAGAAAGAAGGGACAGACTCCATCTCATGGGACCCTTAGAAGTTACTGTTAGGACAAAGAGGTTGCCAAGGCAGTGACCTCATTCTGTTCCTTAAGGAAGTTACCTCACTTCACTTCCTTGGTGATGGAACTCTCTGAACTTGGGATCCAGGAAGAGAGGGACCCAGAGCCAGTCGCAGTCCCAGTCCCTGTGGTCTCACTTGTTTCAATTTACCAAGCACAGAGTCAGTCTTTCTTAGTACCAACAGATGTGAGGATGGCCAAATGCCAGGAAAGCTCTGAAGAAAGACCTTTCTGAGAAAGCAGGTATTGGTTCACCGCTGGCACCTGACAACTGCACAGAGTTGGCCAAGGAGACCAGATTTGAGATACAACAGGCCATTTTGGGGGAATATAGTATGGCCCACCATTCAGAGGACACTCCACAAAGGAGGTGCCTTTGTGGGTGTAGGTGTGTGTATGGTTTTTTCTCAAGTTCTGAGAAGATGTAAGAAAGGCTGTTTGTTTGAATTGGCGTGGACTGTTTCTAGTAAGTCCTTTGACAAGGTGAGTGCTTCTATGTCTGTGTATCCCACTCTGTCCGTGGTTGTAGACATTAGAAAAGAAAATGCATCAATGGATGTGTCCTGTCTAGGAGAAAGCTTCGCAACATTCATCCTGCCCGATTTATTAATGGACTGCAGCTTTCCTTATTGAAGGGAAACCCCTGCTATCTTTCAAAGTTTCTGTTTACATCCTGAATTCTGGACACTCTCCAGAATTGCCTCATTGTTTTGTGTCCAAGATATGTACTACCTCCAAGCTATGTGATATGGCTATGTACTGGATAGCTGAAGGGAAAAGCGAGCATCTAGGAAAACTCAGATATCAGTGTGACCAGGAAAGTCTCAGTGGAGAAACCCTGCTTTGTGCGTTTTGTTTACCTATTGTTCTTTTGCCCTGAATTTCAGAAAGGTTTTTGCCTCAGACCACTCCTTTGTGAATATCAATTCAATCCATTATTTAAAGTGGAACCAGCTATACTATTTATTCACAGTATGGTCTATTCATGCATTATCTGTATATTCATAGACACAGGGTACAGCTTTTTGTACAACCAATACTTATGTATATGTCTTCAAAATATTACTCGCAGAAATGTTGAAAGAAATACTCATGTCACCTAATCTACATATACATTTTATCACAGTAATATTCTGGACACAAAATGCAAAGTTCACACTTATTATTGTACTAAAGCCTAAATGGAAAGTGAACATGGATTACTTCCATGTTCAGGTTGCCTAATGCTCTCAAATATCAATCCTATTGGTGACTACATATTTGTTTCTTCCTAAGATTATATATTCAAAATCAACCCTGTTGCAAATATCTAATCATATCACTCACTTTATACTTTGCCTGATTTTGTAATATCTCTTTTTTTATTGTTACGATGAGCCAATTTAGTACTTTTTTAATTTTTATTTTTTTCATCTTTCATACATTTGATTCAAGTGAGTTATGCATTTCCATTTTTACCCCAAATACAGATTGCAGAATCACATCAGTTACACATTCACAATGTTTACATAATGCCATATTAGTGACTATGTATTCTGCTGACTTTCCTATCCCCTACTATGCCCCCTCCCCTCCCCTTTCATCTTCCCTCTCTACCTCATCTGTTGTTGTTCCGTTCTCTCCCTTCCCCCCCTTTCCCCTCACAACCTCGTATATGTGATTTCGTATAACGATGAGGGTTCTTTCCGTTTCCATGCAATTTCCCTTCTCTCTCCCTTTCCCTCCCATCACTTGTCTCAGTTTAATGTTAATATTTTCCTCATGCTCTTTCCCTCTGTTCAGTTCTTAATTGCTCTCCTTAAATCAAAGAAGACATTTGGCATTTGTTTTTTAAGGATTGGGTAGCTTCACTTAGCATAATCTGCTCTAATGCCATCCATTTCCCCGCAAATTCCATGAATTTGTCATTTTTTAGTGCTGCATAATACTCCATTGTGTATAGATGCCACATTATTTTTTATCCATTCATCTATTGAAGGGCATCTAGGTTGGTTCTACAGTCTGCCTATTGTGAATTGTGCTGCTATGATCATTGATGTGGCGGTATCCCTATAGCATGCTCTTTTATGGTCCTCAGGGAATAGTCCGAGGAGGGCGATAGCTGGGTCAAATGGTGGTTCCATTCCCAGCTTTCCCAGGAATCTCCAGACTGCTTTCCATAATGGCCGCACCATTTTGCAGTCCCACCAGCAATGTACAAGTGTACCCTTTTCCCCACATCCTCGCTAGCACTTATTATTGTTTGACATCCTAATGGCTGCCGATCTTACTGGAGTGAGATGGTATCTTAGGGTGGTTTTGATTTGCATTTCTCTGACTGCTAGAGAAGGTGAGAATTTTTTCATGTACTTATTAATTGATTGTATGTCTTCTTCTGAGAAGTGTCTGTTCAGGTCCTTGGCCCATTTGTTGATTTTGTAATATCTCTATTGATATCTGCTTTCCTACATATTTTCCACTGTTCATCATTGTGACTGACCCTTCAAGTGTGCTGATATTTACTTTCACACTTTAACCCAAACCCTATTGCTAAAGAACTTTTGTTCCAAATCCTATACTCACTCTTCTTTGTTAACCTACCGAATATCTATCTAATCCTACTTACTATCCCTTTTTGACTGGATGTTCTCTTCGAATTTTAATCATAAAAGGTACAAGGTCCTATGCCATTGTATATCGATTTATCTGAGATATCTGTGCACAACGTAAATCAAAGCTAAGTATCCCAATGAAGGGCCCATTGCCCCTCTGGGCTTCAAAATTACCTAGACTTTCTTTTTTCATTTATATATTTCACCTCTATATTTTTAAAAATATCGCAGGTTCCCAATACCATTATTCATCCAGCAGAATGATTTCTAACCCAAATCAAACATTTTATTAACCCTAACAATTCACTGTTCCCTCAATGTAAATTTAAAGAAGAGCAGGGACAGAGTTGGTCTTACAATACAGGAATGTAGGGGATCTTTCACCTGTTGAGAACCACAAGTTCAATGCAGAAATGATCCCTGGAGAATATGTAGTCAGCTATGGAGGACCTGAGAAAGCAAAAGTAATCTTCCATGGCAAAATACCTGGTCAGGATGACGGGATGTGTCTGAATCAGAACCTCTCTTCTCAATGTAGAGGAGATGGACCAAACCAGGCCTGTGTGGAGAGCTATTACCGGGTTCCTATGGTTGATATACCATTCTAACTTGTGAATGTTTCACAGGAAGTAGGGGAAGCCTCCATCTAATGAGACACTTGGAAGCAACTGTTAGGATAAAGTGGTTGCCAAGGCAGTGACCTCATTCAGTTCCTGAAGGAAGTGACCTCACCTTACTCCCTTGGTGATGGAACTCTCTGAACTTAGGATCCTGGAAGCCAGGCACACAGAGCCAGTCCCAGTACCAGTCCCAGTGGGTTCACTTGTTTGGAATTACCAAGGACAGAGTCAGTCTTTCTTTGTACCTACTGATGTTAGAATGGCCAAAAGCCAAGAGAGCTCTGAAGAGGGGCCTTTCCTGAAAAAGCAGGTAGTGGCCCACCGCTGGCTCCTGACAACTTCATAGAGATGGCCAAGGAGACCATATCTGAGACAGGACAGGACATTTCGGGGGAACATTGTGTGGCCCACCAGTCAGAGGACACTCCATAGAGTCACAGACCTACTTAGGGTAAGGAGGTGCCTTTGTGGGTGTGGTTGTGAGTTTGTGATTTTGTCTCATGTTGTGAGAATAGGAAAAAAAGGTGGTTTGTTTGGTTTGGAGTGAGCTGTTTCTCGTAAGTCGTTTGAAAAAGAGAGTGTTTCTATGTCTGTGTATCCCATGGTGTCCGTGGTTGTAGACATTAGAAAAGAGAGTGCATCAATGGATGTGTCCTGTCTAGTAGAAAGCTTCCCATTTCATCCTGCCCAATTTATGAATGGTTTGCGGCTTTACTTAAAGATGGGCATAACCTAATACATTCCTAATTTCCAGGTTTATTCATGAACTCTGTTCACTCTCCAGAATAGGATCATGGTTTTGTGTCCAACATATATACCACCTCCAAGCTCTGTGACATGGCCATGTACTGGATAGCTGAAGGGAATGGTGAGCATCTCAAAAAACTCAGATATCAGTGTGACCAGGAAAATCTCAGTGGAAAAACCCTGCTTTGGGCATTTTGCTTATATATTGTTCTGATGAACTGAATGTCAGGAAGTTCTTGCTCTGGCCACCCCTTTGTGAAGCCTGAAGTAAACAGTTTTCAAATGGAAATGATTGGGCATCACCTGTGGCTCTTTGCTTAATTGCTTTGGAAAGGGATGTGTCTGAATTAGCATCTTGGCCCTGTGTGAGGTTGTGGCTTAGATTCTCAGCACCAGATGGATCTAAAGAAAGATCCCATGTGTGCATCCAAAACCAAAATGGCAAATACACCAGTCATTGTGGATAAAGTCTCGCTTTCCTCTGTGAGGTTCCTGACCTCTATCAAGTGAGAATAGGGATCCTTTGTGTCAATTGAGTTCTTCAAAGCCCTGCAAAGGTGCTTGGGTTTTCTCATGACTCTAATTTACATAAAGAATCTATACCTCTAACTCAGTAGGCCTCAAATTGAAGAAGCGGTGCAGTATTAACGGCATGCCTATTTGATCACTCTGGGTTCACAGGAAGTATGTCCAGGCCACCCTGACTTTAGGCAAATGAGGGGCAAGGGAGCTTATTTTGGACACTGTCTTGGAATGTGCCCCTCATGGAAACCTCCAGCCAGAGGTTATGATGAGTATCTATATGGAAAAAGATGAGGGCCATGTGGGAGTGTTTTGGTTTAATTGTGGTCATTGTGTGGCTGTTAAATGAGATTCCTGGGTCCACATGGGCTTGAACTCTGGTGTGATTACACTTAGCGAGTGCATTCTGGATCTGATCTCAGAGAACTTGTGCCATGAATTGTGTTGGGATTCTAGGAGGGCACGCATGAGAGTCTCCCTTGGAAACTGAGATCTAGGCCCAGGGTGGCTTTCCACAGAGCACTGGGAATCTCAGCCAGGATACCACATGATTTTTTTTTTCTGAAAGACTTGGTAGGCATAGGTGACAGTCAAAACACACATGGACCTCACATTGTAGACCTCAATGGGTGTGATTTCATGTGACTTTTTGGCCACTCCCTGGGAAGCCTTGTCTTTAACAGTTCTACAGAGCTTTCATTGAAATGAGGTTTCTCATCATTTAATGGTTCCTGTACAAATTGAAATCCACAGTGCCTCCATCTTCATCCGTGAAAAATGGCTAGATAAATACAATAAAATTATTGAAATTTCCATGACCAGGTGACACTGGAGAAAATTTGGAAAACCGGTTGCTGATCATGAGTATACCAGACAGTGCCTTGATTGACTAGGTTTCATCAAAATGGTGTATAACAGAGATGCCAGTAAATTGGAGCCTGCTGAGTAGTGGGCCTAGACCAGAGGAGGGGAGGTGTGTGATAAAACATCTGTGGTGGGGCCATGTTGATCTTCCATTGGCTTCCAAATGCCTTGTGACTGCAATGGTGCAGCCAGCAGACCCTTATATGTAATGGTATCTTGTTATATAGAGAGGTTTCAGGGCAATGTTGAGAATTATGTTGCTGTGGTCAAGGGGAAAAGCTATGTGGAATAGAAGCATTGTTGGTATATTCTCTTGCAGACCCTGACCCACCACACGTGACAGAACTCCCTCAAGCACTGTGTCCCAGGTGATCTTTTTTTTACTTCATAAGCAAATACCAAACTCCCAGTGCAGCAGCAAGAAACACCAGGAAAAGTGAAGGATGACCAAATGGCTTCACAGTCCACACGCGGAGACACTTAGGCCCCAGTGGACACAGTTTACCTACATAGAGAGAATTCAGCACTGCTGCCTCATGTTCATTGGAAAATATGAAACCATGTCCTCCAGGTCGCATAGATGCACACCCAGCTTTGATGGTCTCAGTACAAAGAAAGCTCCTTACGAAAACATATATATCAAGTGCCCAACCTCAGAGGCAGTTTCTCAAGAAGTCTTTAGGGCAGCAGAGCTCCATGTTTGTGGAGTGCTTACCCTGTCCCATACTTTTGGAAACTCCTTTATGACATCCAAGGTTGTGAACTCATGAGAATATTCATTTCCAGATATGTATTCACAGAATTTTTAACTCTTATCCTCTCTCTAATTGTGTCTTACTTGGGACGAGGGTAATGTCTAGGCATTGTTCTGAATGAGAGTGGAAAGATTTTGGTGAATCCCTGACACTAACCCATTCCCTACTAGACTCTGACTACTAATCCTAATATGATGGAGAAACATAACCCAAACAGAATAGAAATACAAGCATTTCAGAAGAGGCATGGTGTATAGTTGGACATGCCTTTTGAAATATATAGGGTAGGAGTTATAAATCTAGTCAATTTTTAATTGAAATAGTTCTACATGTGTTTTTAAAGTTAACAAATATATGAATTACTGTCTTCCTTTCACAGTAGCCTATTCAGCACATGTGTTTTAATATGCACATATACAATCCTACCTGGTGTCACATGTACATTCTCGTGAGGTGGCTGACATGGCACATACAAATTGTGAGAAGTGATCACTCGTCCTAAACACTGTTGGAACTGAAAATTCAACCCATGGGTGAGCTTCCTATTTGAACAAACTTATATAAAAATCCATATTCATTAAAATGAATATTTTTGGATATGATGATGATATATATTTCATGATGAATTTCAATTGGCATATATATTGCTATTTTTAATGTCTGTGATATATATATATATATATATATATATATATATATATATATATATATATATATATATATAACACGTGTCTTATTATACACTCCCTAAATTCATTCATATTGATGTATTTGGATTTTTAATCAACTTTTCACAAGATTATTCTCAGTAATATTCATCCACCTGAAATACAAATTTGTTTCCTAGTACTGAAAACTAACTTATTTGAATGGTGCAAACATATCCTAACATTTCTACACTAACTGACCCTGTATAAAATCAATTCAAGTAGATTACTATGGGACATGATGTGTATTTTGATGTTCAATTTTATTCAACACTTCTACATTACTATTTATTCACTTTATGCACATCATAGAATATATATTTCATCCACAAGTTAGCAAATTTATAGGCATTTGTCTCACTTTCAATCACTTCGTGCTTCAGAACACATGTATTCATCCATGTTTCTTGACTGACCTTTTCATGAGACTTCTTTCCAAACACATTATTTTCGATTTCCATAATCACTTTTGAAACACTTCGAAAGTTACCTTGAGCTTGGGGAGGGAAACTGAGCCCCGACATTCTTAGTCATCCTCCAGAGTGAGTATGGCTGGCTGGTGTGGCTGTCGCTTTTTAGGGCAATTTTGGCCCAGTGTCCTTTTTTCTTTAGGGTAGGCACATTGATCTGAGGGCAGGGTGCCCTCTGGCATGGGCCAATGTTATCCCTTCTTGTCTACCTGTTTCTTAATTTCTGGCTTATTTGTTGTTGTGACCAGGACCTTAGTCAACGCCTTAGTCTGCCTTTTGTTTCTTTTATCCTCCCTTTGCTCCCTTCTCTTCCTCAGTTTCTCTCTTATAGTATACGTTCTTGACTTCTCTGACTAAATCTCTCAAAGTCATATCTTGTAATCAATCTAGCTTTGTAACTTTGTTTTAATATCCAGGCCAGTTTGCCCAATAAAGTCCATCGTGACAGATGCCTTTTGATTCTCTGCCTGAGGATCAAAAGGAGTATATCTCCTATATGACTCTATAATTCTCTCTAGAAACAGAGTGGGAGATTCATCAGGCCCTTGAATAATCTCTCTTACCTTGTCCAAATTAGTTTGTCGCTAGCGGCTGCTTGGAGACACACTATTAGAGCCCGGTGATAAGTGGACAGATGCTCCCTACCTTCAAAGATTTTGGGGTCTCAGTTGGGTGGGTTCAAGGGAAAGCTGCCTTTGATTATGTTGGGAAGATGTGTCGGACGCACATCTTGTTTGAGGATATTTTTTTCTAGCTTCCTGGAGGATTCACTGTTGTTCCTCTGTCATGAAGAGAATCCCTAGGAGTTTTTGGCAGTCTTCTGAAGTAGGCTGGTGTGAAAACATCAATGACTCAACCAGACCTGAGAGCCAAGTGGGGTCCTCAGAAAAAGGGGGATTATAATTTTTTTAAGTTATTTAGGTCTGACGAGGAGAAAGGCTAATACTGGTAGGCTTGCATTTTTTCCCCGTGGCCATCGTCAATCATTGGCCCATAGAGATGGAGGGGGAGCATCCCGAGAGTTCCAGGGTTTTCAATCATTCACCGCCAGCGAGTTCCTTTAGACGGGTCAGCTTCCTCCAAGGGAAGAGGTGCTGTGTGTGCCGCAAGGGAATTATCTGGAGGGCGCTGGGCCGGCATAGCTTCCTCCAATGGAGGAGAGGCTGAGTCAGCAGCAGGGGAATCACTTAGAGGGTGTTGGAGGTTGGGGGACAAGGGCAGGGTATAAGGAGGGGAAGGAGAGTCCAGTAGAGTGAAATCTCGTGACTCAAGGAGAACAGAGGGTGTAGGAGGAGGAGGAGCAGAGGATTTGAGAGCTCCTGGGGGAAGGAGTCAGAGTGGCGGCAGGGGCAAGAAAGGCTTCACCCATGGAAAAGGAGATATGCAGAGTTCCCGCCAAGTTAAGATATATGGATGTTGATCCAGATGGCTATGTGGCCCCGGCTGAAAGACAATATCTCTGACTTTTTTAAATTAGTGGGAAGTAGAAAGATCCTTCTAGGGGTAATCCAAATCCAAAGGTGGGCCATTCTGAAGCACAGAGAGTCTGCCACATCCGGGGCTTTACTGAAAAAGAAAGATTCTGAGCCCTTAAGCGGACTTTGGTCCAGTGATCAAGGATCAGGGACAGAGGCATTGAAGTGCTCTGTCCCATAATGAAAGATACACAAACAGTTAAAGCAATGAAACATGACACAGACAAGACAAGGCAATGAAGACAGGCAATGGACGTCCAACACTGAGACCAGGACTGAGGAGCCGGCAAAACCCGATTGACTGGCAATACTGAATCCGAAAAAAAATATCACTGAGTCCAGAAGACTATCTCGTCCCCATAAATTTACCGGAAGATGATCCAATACATATGGCTGTAGAGTTCCTTCGCATCCTTCAGGATCCTTCCAATCTAATACCATTGCACTTCTATGGGGATTAGACGCCACTCCTAGGCCTCGAAGCGTTTGAGTGGCTTGTTGTAACGGCCAATGTTTTGGCCATTCTTGACGACAGATGATGCTAAGGTCTGCATCTGTATCTAGTAGCCCATTAAATTTATGCCCTTGAATATTTAGTTTCAGCATGGGGCCAGAATCTAAATTTAAAGAAAGCATAGCCCAATCTACACCTGTGGAGCCTAATCACTTGGAACCTCTTTCTACAGTACAACTGAAAAATTTTTCATGTAGGCTGGGTATTATTAGTAACTGTGCTATTCTATCTCCTGGTGAAATTACTGATATATCCTTTGGAGAACTGGCTATAATTTTTATTTCACCTTCATAGTCGAGATCAATTACCCCAGGACTTATCATAAGTCCTTTTAGAGTAGAAGAGCTGCGTCCCAATAATAAGCCTACTGTTCCTTTGGGAAGAAGTCCTTTTACCCATGTGGAAATGAATTGAACTCCCATCTCTGCAGTTAGTACTGCTCTGGCGGAGGCACAGATGTCCAACCCTGAGCTCCCTCTGGTTTGTCTGATGAGGGATCTGATGGACAATGTGTCCTGGGCACTACCCTGATGGGGTTGCTGGGTTTCTCCAGTGCTGCGTATATTTGTGGTTTTGGGCCCCGGAGCATTGAGCCCCCTTGTCCATTTTTGGCAATGGAGCTCCATGTCTTTGTCCACAATATTGTGGATAAACACCTGGTCCTTGTTCGTTTTTTGATAATGGTGTACCCTCTATGGTGGTTTGAGAACAGCATTCATTAGCCCAAAGTCTCCCTCTACGGCATCGTGGACAAATACCTGGTATTCTACTCCTTTGATACCTAGTTTTGTTAAACCCTCCTCCTATGGGACAATTCCTTTTAAAATGTCCTGTTTCTTCACAATTGTAGCATGTTCTTGGCCTGGCATCTAAAGCCTGTTTTACTGCAGCTGCCACAATTTGCCCTTGTTCATTAATGTCTCTGGCATCTAAAGCCTGTTTTACTGCAGCTTCCACGACTTGCTCTTGTTCTTTAATGTCTCTACATAATTTAATATATGTGTTTAAATCTTCATGTTTCCATAGTCTAATGATATCATTGCACCAAAGATTCGCTTGCTCATAAGCCAGTTGTTTTAGTAATGGCATTGCTTGTTGTGTATTTCCAAAAACTCTGGTAGCTGTTTGAATAAGCCTATCTACAAATTCAGCATAAGGTTCATTAGCTCCTTGTATTACCTTAGATAATTAACCTTGTAAACCTCCATGTCCTTGTAAAGTCTTCCATGCCTTAATTGCATCTAACAATTTACTGAACACTCTTTCAGTTTTTTTTTTTAATAATTTCTGATTCCGCATTTCTACTATAATACAACCCAACAAGATGACACCAAACAAAACAGCTCCTCAGGAATAGCCGTCAGAGCCCAACTGCCACCACAGGCTTCCCACAAGCCTCTCCCTCAAACACAAGTCTCCTCCTCTTGAGGCCAATTGGCTGGGTCGCATGGGCGGAGCCAAAAAAGTCCCCCAATGAGCAGTTCCGTGGTCTGAAAGGGCAGGGAACCAGCCCAATGTGCATCACCACAGAGGAGCCAATCAGCTAGATGTTGCTGGGGCCGCTGTGAGCCAATCATCCGCTGGCAGTCTGAAAGGTCGGGGAAACCGCTCATTGAGCATCTCCAATGAGCATCACCACAGAGAAGCAAATCAGCTAGATGATGCTGGGGCCGCTGTGAGCCAATCATCAGCTGGCAGATGGAAGTTTGCTGGCAGCTGCAAGTTTACTGGGGCTCCTTTGGCTGTGGCTCTCAACAGATTATTCTCAGAAATATTTAACCACCTAAAATACATATTTGTTTCCTAGTACTGAAAACTAACTTCAGTGAATGGTCCTTATATATCCTAATATTTCTATAGTAACTGACCAAGTTTAACATCAATGCAGTTAGATTCCTATGGGACATGAAATGAATTTTGAAGTTCATTTTTATTCCACACTGATACATTACTATTTCTTAAGTTTATGGACATCATAGGATATAACCTTTCATCCACAAATTCACAAATTTATAGGCATGTGGTTCACTTTCAATCACTTGCTCTTTCAGAAAACCTGTATTCCTCTATGATTCTTTAGTGGTCTTTTCAATAGACTTCTTTCTAAAAACATTATTTTCGATTCTATACTCATTTTTGAAGCAAAACTCACACACTCTTCATGATAAACTGTAACCCTAATATTACCATTAGATGTATAACTGGTTGGAATGAATGTATATATATCAATATAAGATTTCCTATATATTTTCAAATATAATTTCAATGCATTATTTAAAGTTGGAACCAGTTATATAATTAATTCACAATATGGTCTATTCATGCATCATCTCTTATTCATCATCACAGGGTATGCCTATTTTATCCGCAATACTAATTTATAAGTTTTCAAAATATTGCTCCTCATATTGGTGGAAGAAATACTCATGTAATCTGATCTAAATATATATTTTACCACAGTAATATTCTTGACACAAAATGCAAAGGTCACACTTATGATTGTACTAAAGCCTAAATTTAAAGTGAGCATGGATTACTAAAAACCTCCATGTCTAGGTTCCCTAATGCGCTCAAATGTCAATCCTATTGGTGACTAAATAATTGTTTCTTCCTAAGATTATATATTCAACCTCAACCCTGTTGAAAATATCTAATCCTATCACTCACTTTATACGTTGCCTGATTTCCTAATGTCTCTATTGATACATATTTACTCTCTTTCCTACATATTTTCCCCAGTTCATCATTGTGACTGACTCTTCACATGTGCTGACATTTACATTCACTCTCTAACTAAAACCCTATTGCTAAAGAACTTTTGGTCCAACTCCTAGACTCACTCTTCTTCCTAATCCTACTGACAATCTTCCTAATCCTTTGGACTATCCCTTTTGGACTGGAGGATCTCTTCTAAATTCAGTCATCTGAGGTACAGCATCCTACGCCATTGTAAATGAATTTATCTGAGACCTCGGTACAGAACATAATTCAAGCTTAGTATGCCAATCAATTGCCAAATGCCCTTCTGGGCTTCAAATCTTACCTAGATTTCTGTTTTTGTACTTATATTTCAAGTCTATATTCTTATAAGTATCACAGGTTCCCAAACCATTATTCATCCAGCAGAATGATTCCTAACCAAAATCGAACATGCTATTAACCCTAACCATACAATGTTCCGTCAATCCAACTTTACAGAAGAGCAGGGACTGAGTTGGTCTTACAATACAGGAATGTAGGGGATCTTCCATCTGCTGAAAACCTCAAAGGTCCATGCAGAAATGATCCATGGAGAAGATTTAGGCAGCTATTTAGGACCTGGGAGAGCAAAAGTCATCTTCCATGGCAAACAACCTAATCAGGATGAAGGGATGTTTCTGAATTAGCCTCTCTCTTCTTAATGTAGAGAAGTCGGACCAAACCAGGCCTTTGTGGAGAGCTGTTCCCAGGTGCCTGTGGTTTCTATACCATTCTAATTTGTGAATGTGTCACAGGAAATAGGGGCAGCCTCCATCTTATGAGAACCTAGGAAGCAACTGTTAGGACATATTGGTGGCCAAGTCTGTGACCTCATTCAGTTCCTGAAGGAAGTGACCTCACATACTTCCTTGGTGATGGAATTCTCTGAATTTGGGATCCAGGAAGCCAGGCACCCAGAGCCATTACCCGTCCAAGTCCCAGTGGTCTCACTTGTTTGGATTTACCAAGGATAGAATCAGTCTTTCTAGGTACCTATTCATGTGAAGGTGGCCAAATTCCAAGAAAGCTCTGAAGAGGGGCCTTTTCTGACAAGACTGGAATTGGCTCACCACTGCCTCCTGACAACTTCACAGAGTTGGTGAATGACACCAGATCTGAGACAGGAAAGGCCATTTCGGAGGAACATCATATGGCCTACCAGTCAGAGGACACTCAGAAGAGTCACAGACCTACTTGGGGGAAGGAGGTGCCTGGGTGTGTGGATGTCAGTTTGTGGTTTTGTCTCATGTTCTGAGAACAGGTAAAAAAACGTGATTTATTTCTTTTGGAATGGACTGTTTCTAATAAGTCATTTGACATGGTGAGTGTTTCTATTTCTGTGTATCCCACTGTGTCCGTGGTTGTACACATTAGAAAAGAGAATGCATCAATGAATATGTCCTATGTAGTAGAATGCCTCCCACCAATCAACCTGTCCAATTTATGAAAGGACTGCGGCTTGCCTTACCAATGGGAAACACCTACAACCTTCCTAAGTTCCTGTTTTCTTCCAGAATTCTGGCCACTAGCCAGAATAGGCTCATCGTTTTTTATCCATGATATGTACCACCTCCAATCACTGTGACATGACCATGTACTGAATAGCTGAAGGGAATGGCATGGAGAGCATCTCAGAAAACTCAGATATCAGTGTGGCCAGGAAACTCTCAGTGGAGAAACCCTGCTTTGGGACTTTTGCTTACATTTTGTTCTGTTGCCCTGAATGTCAGGAAGGTATTTGCCTCTGGCCACCCCTTTGTGAAGACTGAAAAAAACAGTTATCAAATGGAAATGAATGAGGATCACCTGTGGCTCTTGGCATAATTGCTTTGGAAAGGGAGGTGTCTGAATCAGCCACTTGGCCCTGTGTGAGGCTCCAGCTTAGCACATGATGGATCTAAAGAAAGATCCCGTGTGTGCATCCAAAACCAAAATGGCAAAAAGATCAGTCATTGTGGATGAAGTCTTTAGCCTTTTTCTGTGATGTTCCTGACTCCTTCAAGTGAGAATAGGGATCCTTTGGGTCAAATGAGTTCTTCAAAGCCCTGCAGAAGTGCTTGGGTTTTCTCATGACTCCAAACCACATAAAGAATCTATACCTGACATTCAGTAGGCCTCAAAATGGAGAAGCAGAGGAGTATTAATGGCAGGTCTATTTAATCCCTCCTGGTTCACAGGAATGGTGTCCAGGCCACCCTGACTTTAGGCAAATGAGGGCCAAGGGTGCTCATTTTGGTCACTGTCTTGGGCTGCGCCCCTCATGGAAACCTCCAGCCAGAGGTTATGATGAGTGTCTATATGGAGAAGATGAGGGCCTTGTGGGAGTGTTTAGGTTTTAATTTTGGTCATTTGTGTGGCGATTGGAAGAAATGACTGGGTCCAACTGGGCTTGAACTCTGGTGTGAGTTCAAGGGGACTTAGAGACTGAGTTCTGGAACTAAACTCAGAGAAGTATTGCCATGAATTGTGTTGGGATTTTAGCAGGCCACACATGAGAGTCGCCCTTATAAACTGAGATCTAGGTCCAGGGTGGCTTTCCACAGAGCACTGAGAATCTCAGCCTGGATATCACATGATTTTTTCTGAAACACTTGGCAGGCATACTTGAGCGTCAAAACACACATGGACCTCACATTGTAGACCTCAATAGTCCTGGATTTCTGTGACCTTTTGGCCACTCCTTGGGAAGACTTGCCTGTGAGAGTTTTCCAGAGGTTTCATTGAAATGAGCTTCCTCACCATTTAATGTTTCCTGAAAAAATTGAAACCAACAGTGCCTCCAACCTCATGCTTGAATAATGGCTCGATAAATACCATGAAATTTTTTAAATTCCTTTGACCAGGTTGCACAGGAGAACCTTTGGATGTACTGTTGCTGACGATGAGTGTACCAGACAGTTCCTTGATTGACTAAGTTTCATGAAAATGGTGTAGAACAGAGATGCCAGTAAGTTCAAGCCTGCTGATTAGTGGACCTAGAGCAGAGATGTGCAGTTTTGTGATAAAACTTCTGTCTTGGGGCCTTGTGGATCTGCCTTTGACTTCCAAATGGCATGTGGCTGACATGGTGCATCCAGCAGAACCTTATATGTAAAGGCATCTTTTTATAAGAAGAGGTTTAAGGGAAATGTTCACAATCAGGTTATTATGGTCAAGGGGGCAAACTATGTGGGCTAGAAACCTGGTTGGTGGATTCTCCTGCTGACCCTGACCCACCACACATGACAGAACTCCCTCCAGCACTGTGTTCCAGTTAAGCTCCTTGTATTCCATGAAGCAAACACCAAATTCCCAGTGCAGCACCAAGAATCACCACGAAATGTGGAGGATGACCAAATGGTTTCACAGTCAACATGTGGATACACTTAGCTCCCCGTCGCCACAGTTTACCTACAAAGAGAGAATTCAGCACTGCTGCCTCATGTTCATTGGAAAATAAGAAACCATATCCACAAAGTCAAAGAGATGAAGACCCAGCTTTGATGGTCTCCCTAGAAAGGAAGCTAAAGCTCCTGACAACAACATATGTTTTAAGTGCCCAACCTCAGAGACAGTTTCTCAAGAAGTCTTTAGGCAGGCAGAGGTCCATGTTTGTGGAGTTTTTACCCTGTCCCTTACTTTTGGAAACTCCTCTACCACTTCCAAGGTTGTAAACTCCTGATCGTATTCCATTCCAGATATGTAGTCACGAATTTTCTAACTCTTCTCCTCTAATTGTGTCTTACTTGGGGCGAAGGTGATATCTAGGTGTTGTTCTTGATGAGAGTGGGAAGATTTTTGTGTACCACATATTTGCATACACATTGGATTCATTTTCCTATTTTCCATTCGATATACTGAATCCCTGACACTAACTCACACCCTACTAGACTCTGATTACTAATCCTAATATGATGGAGGAAAGTAACCCAAACATTATAGAAACATAAGCAGTTCAGAGGAGGCATGGTATATAGTTGGACTTGCTTTTTGCATGATAAATGGTAGGTGTTATAAATATAGTCAATTGTTAATTGAAATAGTTCTCCATTGTTTTTAATGTTAACTTATTTCTGAATTCCTGTCTCCATTTCTCTGGAGCCTATTCAGCACATGTATTTTTATATGCACATATAGAATCCTACCTGGTATCACACGTACATTTTTGTGAGGTGGCTGACTTTGCAGATACAAATTGTGAGAAGAGATCACTCCTCCTAAACGCTTTTGGATCTTAAAATTCCACCTATGGGTGAGGTTCCTAGTTGAACAACATTATACATAAATCCATGTTCACTAAAATGAATACTTTTTAATCTGTGGATGATATATATTTCATGATAAATTTTGATACGCATATATATTTATATATTGCTACTTTTTAATGTATCTGTGATATATATATATATATATATATATATATATATATATATATATATATAATACACCCTCCGATTTTTCAAAATATGAAATATATGTGTCTTATATACACTCCCTAAATTTATTCATGTCATGAATGTTGATTTATAATAAAATGTTCACAAGATTATGCTCAGATATATTCATCCACCTGAAATATATATTTGATTCCTAGTACTGAAAACTAACTTTAGTAAATGGTCCTTTCAAATCCTAATGTTTCTACAGTAACTGACCCAGTTTAACATCAATGCAAGTAGATTCCTATGGGACATGATATGTATTTTGACATTCATTTTCATTCAACACTGGTACATTACTATTTTTTTCAGTTTTTGCACATCATAGGATATATATTTCATCCACAAGTTAGGAAATTTATACGTTTTTTTATACTTACAATCACTTCCTGCTTCAGAACACATCTATTCCTCTATGTTTCATGACTCGTCTTTTCATGAGACTTCTTTCCAAACACATAATATTTCATTTTCATAATCACTTTTGAAACTAAACTCACACACCCTTCATGATAAAACATAACCCTAATATGACCATTAGATGCATTACTCGTTGGAATGAATGATTGTATATCAATATAAGATTTCTTATATATTTTGAGATATCAATTCAATCCATGATTTAAAGTGGAAACAGTTATATTATTTATTCACAGTATTGTCAATTCATGCATTACTTCTATATTCATAGACACAGGGAACAACTCTGTGTACCCCCAACACTAATTTATAACTCTTCAAAATTTTGCTCCCAGAAATGTTAGAAAAATATGCATGTCACCTGATCTACATATACATTTTATCACTGTAATATTCTGATCACAAAATGCAAAGGTCAAACTTATGATTGTAGCACATCCTAAATGGAAAGTGATCCTGGATTATTAAAAACATCCATGTCCAGGTTGCCTAATGCTCTCCAAAGTCAATCATATTTGTGACTACATATTTGTTTCTTGCTAAGATTATATATTGAAACTCAACCTGGTTGATCATGTCTAATCCTATCATTCACTTTATACATTGCCTGATTTCATAATGTGTGTATTGATATCTGATTTCCTACATATTTTCTCCAGTTCATCATTGTGACTGACTCTTCACATGTGCTGACATTTACATTCACTCTCTAACCGAAACCCTATTGCTAAGGAACTTTTGTTCCAAAACCTATACACAGTCTTCTTCCTAAACCTACCAACTATATTCCTAATCCTACCGACTATCCCTTTTTGAATGCATGTTCTCTTCTACATTTAATTATGCAAGTAAAGGTCGGGTGAGGTCGAAGGAAGAGACCACCAAGAGACTATCTCATGCAACAGCAAAGGGTTTATTGGGGGTCCAGCATGCTGATGCTCAGAGCTCACTTGAATAGAGTAGAGAGCCCTTAGAACAGCTTAAGCAGAGCTTATACACTTTCCTTGGTGACGGCAGGGAGGGAAGTTTATTGATGGGTCAGGGCGAGTGGTCAGTTTGCATGCAACCCAGTGAGGGAGCACATTCTGCAGTTAGTCAGTTTTGGACAGCACATTCTGGGAACAAGATTAGCAAACATTTCTCAAGATTTCAACAGTGTTTTGTTAAGCATACAGGAAAAAAGGAAGTGAAAAGTGCCTATTTTATTAACCTTTCATTCCCCACTTCTTCTTCTGGCTACTTTTAATCATAAAAGTGATCATTGCGGGGTGTCACATTCTATGTTTGCTAGTGGGGTATTACCATAAGTTTAACTCGTCCAATTTGAGCTTGGAGAAAAGAAATTACACGGTTGAGCAAACAGGGTTTTATAGTTAGCAATAATATGAGGATTATTATTGAAATGGCCAGGGTTGATAAATGCGTAGTTAACCAGGGGGACTGTGTGAACCAAGACTCAAACCACCCTTTTTGGGACTCTCTCTCTCAATGACACTCTTCAAGGCATCTTTTTAATTTACTCCTAGATTTTTTTAAAACTCCAGTATGGTCGGCAAAAACACAAGATTCTCCATCAATGCAGAACAAAGGCCCCCTTCTCTCATGAAGAGGAGGTTCAACCCTCGCCTGTTCTGTAAAACAACTTCAGAGAGAGAGGTTCAAGATTCCTGCAAAGCCAAGATGGAGGTTCCTAATATTTTTAAGTTTTGGTCTATTGCTGCTTCTAATTGTGTCATTTGTTGTATCCCATGGACCAAGGCAGTGGTTCTTGTGCTCACGCCTGCAGCAACTCCTATTCCTAATAGGATGGCTAAAGTGATGGATATATGTTCTCAGTGGAACCGGGTTTTATGCCCCCTTATTTGATCTTCAAATGAACCTGCATTATGATAAAGCACTCTGGGAAACCTCTGCACCTTTACAAAATTAATCACATCGTCTTGACAATTTCATGAAAACATAAACAATGTTTAAGTCTATAGAAATATACTGTTGTAGAGACGGACATGGCAAGGCACCTAAGATACTACCCAAAAAAGGGAAACTTTCCATTTTATTTGCAACCGGATTCAGAGGGCATTACTTCTGTTATAATCAATTAATTCCCTGAAACCCACGTTTAGGTAGTTTCAGAATTTTGTACCCAACATATAAGGGAAGGGGCGCAGAAGTTCACAGCCTGCAGAAGTTCAAAAAAGCAGATTTTTTCTGTTTTTTTCCTCTGTTCTGGGCAAGTTAACTTTTCAAGGCCACCTGGGTGAAGGAGAGCTTTTTCTTCCCTTTATTTTTTCCCCCTTCCAGCTGTTCCCATGGAGCCCAGTTGGTAACTTCTTTATCTTAGAAATGTAGCCATCTCTGTGAAGCCCCAGCTCAATGCCAAAGGCCTTGTTCACATATTTTGTGAAAAACTAGTAAGGGGGTGTCTAACTTAGGAGTGCTGATATTTTTAGCCAGTGGCCAAGTACAACAGGGCAACAGGAAAAGAGAAAGTTTATCTACTTTGAAGTCTTTCATGGGGACTCTTTTGCTGAAAGTCCTAAAGTCAGCCATGCTGAAGACTTCTGTAGAATTTCAGTTAATGTTTTTCTGAGGGCCTGGAACAGAGGGGGGAGATGGGGAAGGCATGGCTTTGAGCAGCTCCGTGGATCTGAGAATGAGGTAGCAGAGATGTGAAAGAATACTGGGAAAGAGGTTTGTGATTTTCCTAGCAACAAAAAGGTGAGCAGTAGAACAGGTAGAGCAGAGGGGAAGATGGGAGTTAGTATCCCTAAAAGCCTGTGAGGGACTTTAAATTCTTAGTAATCTGTATTCAGTGATGACAAAGAAACTTTAAAGGCCATTTTCACTAAATCTTGGATAGGGGTCTGAGGGTTCTCCTCAGCTGGTTTGAGCTTTGGGTTAGCTGGTAAGAGGAACTGGTGGGACCCGGTGCGGGCACTGACTGGAGAAGAGAGGAGTGATTCGGTGGAGGGTTACCTTAGTACCTGCTACCTCAGCAAGGGAGCAATGGTCTTAGATCTGGCGGAGGTTTGGGTTTTTGATCTAGTAATTGGAGGGGAGAAATCATGTTGCTGAGGTGAGAGTGACAGCAGAGAGTCTGGAGCAGAAGGCTGAGTGTGAGGACCTATTGGAGAAGCATAGTTCAGGATGTGAGCGAAGGAGGGAAAAGGCCTCCACATAGGGAAATCTCCTTTCACCCTTTTGAGGACTTTCAGAAGTTAAAAAGGTCAGGCAGAATTTGAGGATCTAGAGACCCCTCTAGGGGCCATCGGTTTTGGTGATCTAATTGGCAATAGGGCCAATGCTGTGTACAGAAGTTGATGAGGAGTTTGGGTTCCATCATGCACTGCCTGTATGATCACAACCCTATGACTTACAGAAGAAGTCGGCATTCCCCCCACACAACCGTGACTGTTTGTCGCTTTGGTAGTCCACCGGGCAAACATAGTAATCTAGGCTAGCCAACCTGCATCTGGCTTGCGTGTCCCTACATCCATAATGATTGTTTCCATTATCAATGGTGCAGAATGGATTTAATGGAAATTTAGTGGGATCCTCTTCATCAGGTGTATCCCAATAGGAAAGACCTATAGCCAGCTGACAAATGTCTGGGTGGATAGATGTCCACCAAGTCCCTAAGTGGGCTGTATGCGAGATAGATCATACTTCTTTACCAGTAGGATTTGTGATCAGCCATCGCTGCTGAACGGGTTGAAGAGGTTTAGGACTACTGGTGGTCAAGGGGAGAGTGTATAGCCTTAGACACAGGGTAAATACACAATTTGAAAGTTTTACCAATTTTTTCCTGTTTCAAGCCAGAGTCTGGACAGGGTCAGGCTTGAGATGAGAGGTATGGATCCAAAGTGATTCTTTCTACCTTTACCGCTGTAGGTGATATAAGTAGCACCTTGTATCGTCATTTCCAGTGGGGTTCCAGGGATGACACCTGATGTCGACTTACATAGATGAAGTCTCTTACTTGATATCGATATAGAGTCCACTCGTCCCCAGGTTGATAGGCATTGGCCATCTGTTTTCACAGGTATCCCTGAGTTCTTTCAAGAGCTTTAATTCAGTCAAGCAATGGGGTGTGGAAGGAATTGTTAGGTCTTAGAGTTGGGGTTAGGTCCCTTACTGAAGGAGGGGCACCATGGACAATTTCATAGGGGGTGAGGTTACACGAAGAAACAGAGGGAGTATTTCTTCCATGAAATAGTGCATAAGGCAGGAGCATAGTACAATCTATTATGCAGGTTTCTAAGCTTAATTTCGTTATGGTCTCTTTAATGGTTCTATTCATTCTTTCTACCTGTCCTGAACTCGGTGGTCTATAAGCACAATGTAACTTTTAATTAATCCCCAGGGTTTTGCCTAACCCCTGACTTACCTGGGCTACAAACGCCAGTCCATTATCAGACCTTATTACTTAAGGCAGGCCGTATCTTGTAAAAATATCTTTCAGGATCTTCTTGACGACCATTTGAGCTGTTTCGTTTTTTTTTTCTTTTTTCCTGGAAAAGGCTTCAATCCATCGTCAAAATATATCTACAAAGACTAGGCGATATTTAATTTCAAACCTTGCTGGCTTAATTTTAGTAAATTTCACTTCCCAGAATTGTCCTGGTCTGGTTCCTCGTAGGTGCTTTTTTGCAGGAAGCTTGGAATGGTAAGCATTATCCATGACAGACCTGACAGGCTTTTGTTACCCATTCAGTTATTTCCTTTTGCTTTGAGTCGGTTAGTAAAAAACTCTGTTCTTGATCCTTCAGGAATGAATGCAATTTCTTTGAACCAAGTTGAGTGAGTTGATGTACATTTTCTACTGACATATATAGAGCCGTGACTATAGGAGTTTTTACTGAAGGATTTAGAAATTCCACTTGTGGTCCTTCAGGGTTAAAAGTTATTTTGGCCCGGAGCTTGGTGAGCAGATCTCTGCCCATCAATGGGGCCGGGCATTCTGGGATTACTAAGAACGAGTGATGGATTTTTCCTTTCCCCTGGTCCATGGTCCTCTTAGTTGTCCAAGCCCGATATTTTCTGCCATTAGCCCCTTGAATTAGAGACCTTTTATTTGATAGAGAGACCAATGGGGCCTTAAGGGCAGAGTATATTGCCCCTGTATCCACTTCAAAGTTTGCTGGGGTCCCCTCCACTTCAAAATTTACCCTGAGCTCTCGGAGGGGATCTGAGCCCCAACGTTCTTAGTCATCCTCCAGAGTCAGAATGGCTGGCTAGAGTGGCTGTCTCTTTCAATGGCACTCTTTGAAGCAGTATCCTTTTTCTTTACAGTAGGCACATTAAATTGAGGCCAGGGGTGGCCTCTAGTATGGGCCCCGATATCCATTCCTGTCTCCATGTTTCTTATTTCTGGCCTATTTGTTGTTGTGACCAGGACCTTAGTCAATGCCTTAGTCTCTCTTTTGTTTCTTTTATCCTCCCTTTGCTCCCTACTCTTCCTCAGTTTCTCTCTTATAGTATACCTTCTCAGCTGCTCTGACTAAATCTCTCAAAGTCATATCTTGTAATTTATCTAAGCATTGTAACTTTCTTTTAATATCCAGGGCAGCTTGCCCATAAAGGCCATCTTGACAGATGCCTTTTGATCCTCTGCCTGAGGATCGAAAGGAGTATATCTCCTATATGCCTCCATAATTCTCTCTAAAACATAGAGGGAGATTCATCAGGCCCTTGAATAATCTCTCTTAACTTGGCAAAATTTGTTAGTCGCCTAGCGGCCACTAAGATACCCACAATTAGAGACCAGCGATAAGTGGACAGATGCTCCCTACCTTCAAAGGTGTTGGGGTCCCAGTTTCGTCGATTCAAGGGAAAGCCGGGTTGAATATGTTGGGAAGTTTTGTCAGTCACCCATCTGGTCAGAGGATATTTTCTCCAGCATCCAGGAGGATTCTCTTTTGTTTCTCTATCATGAAGAGACAACCCTAGGTGTTGTTGACAGTCATCCCAAGTAGGCTGGTGTGAAAACATCAATGACTCAACCACACCTAGGAGCCGGGTGGGGTCCTCGGTAAAAGGGGGATATTTATTTTTCCAGTTATATTGGTCTGAAGAGGAGAAAGGTTAATACTGGTAGGCTTGCATTTTTCCCCCAAGGCCGTTGTCAATCATTGGCCCCTAGGGATGAGGGGGAGCATCATTCGAGTTCCAGGTTTTTCAATCATTCACTGCTGGTGAGTACCTTTAGCTGGGCTAGCTTCCTCCAGAGGAGGAGGGGCTGTGTGTGCTGCGGGGAAATTATCTGGAGGGCGCTGGGCTGGCTTATCTTCCTCCAATGGTGGAGAGGTTGAGTCAGCAGCAGGGGAATCACTTAGAGGGTGTTGGTCTTTGGGGGACGTGGGCAGGAGATAAGGAGGGCGACGAGAGTCCAGTAGAGTCAAATCTTGTGACTCAGGGAGAACAGAGGGTGGAGGAGGAGGAGAAGCAGAGGGTTTGAGAGATCATGGGGGAAGGAGTAGGAGCGGGGGTAGGGGCAAGGAAATGCTTCACCCATGGAGGAGATTTGCAGAGGTCCTGCCAAGTTAAGATATATGGCTGTTGATCCGGATGGATATGTGGCCCTGGCTGAAAGACAATATCCTCTGACTTTTTAAATTAGTGGGAAGTAGAAAGATCCTTCTAGGGGCCATCCGAATCCAAAGGTGGGCAATTCTGAGGCACAGAGAGTCTGCCAGGTCCAGAATTTTACTGAAAAAGAAAGATTCTGAGCCCTTAAGGGTACTTTGGTCCAGTGATCAAGGGTCAGGGACAGAGGCATTGAAGTGCTCTGTCCCATAATGAAAGATACACAAACAGTAAAAGCGATGACACACGACACAGACAAGACAAGAAAATAAAGACAGACAATGGAACTTCCAACACTGAGACCAGGACTAAGTATCTGGCCAAACCCGATGGGCTGGCGATACCTAATCTGAAACAAAATATCACTGAGTTGAGGAGACTATTGCTCCTCGATTTCCCGAGTACTCTGGTGCATCCCCCAGGGATGTGGCCTGTGGCTCTGTGACACGTATGTCAGCCACCATCGGAGAGAGGTCACACTCTTCATTGACAGCCATTTTGCAAAGCCCTAACCTGAAACCTGAAACCAGAAAGAGGCACCATACATACCCCAAGAGGAGCCTGTTGGGGTCTCTCTTTCGCCGCTGCCGGATCTCACTGGAACCTCCATATGTAAAGGTCAGACGAGCATCGGGTGAAGAGACCACCAAAAGACTGTCTCATGCAAAAGCAAAGGGTTTATTGGGGGTCCAGCATGCTGGGGCTCAGAGCTCACTTGAATAGAGCAGAGAGCCCTGAGAACAGCTTAAGCAGAGCTTATATACTTTGCTTGGAGAGGGCAGAGAGGGAACTTTATTGTTTGGTCTGGGCGAGTGAGCAGTTTGCGTGCAACCGGGTGAATGAGTACATTCTGCAGGTTGGCAGTTGGGGACAGCACATTCTGGGAACAAGATTAGCAAACAGTTATCAAGATTTCAAAAGTGTTTTGTTAAGCATACAGAAAAACGGGAAGTGACATTTACCTATTTTACTAAATTTTCATTACCGAATATACTTTGCCAGATTTCCTAATGTCTCTATTGAAATCTGCTTTCCTACATATTTTCCCCATTTCATCATTGTGACTGACTCTTCACATGTGCTGACATTTACATTCACTCTATACCCGAAACCCCATAGCTAAAGAACTTTTGGTGCAAATCCTATACTCACTCTCCGTTCTAAACTTACCGACTATCGTCCTAATCCTACCTACTATTCTTTTTTTTAATTTTTTTTCTTAAAGAAAGAGTTAGAGAGAGAGGGAGAGAGAGAGAGAATTTTTTAACATTTATTTTTTTTACTACTTGGCAGACACAACATCTTTGTTTGTACGTGGTGCTGAGGATCGAACTCGGGCCGCACGCATGCCAGGCGAGCGCGCTACAACTTGAGCCACATCCCCAGCCCCCCGACTATCCCTTTATGACTGGAAGTTCTCTTTGACAATAAATAATCCAAAGTACAAGGTCCTATGCATTTGTATATTGATTTATCTGAGACATCTGTGCAGAAAATAAATCAATGCTAAATATTGCAATCAAGGGCCCAACGCCCTTCTGGGCTTCAAATATTACCTTTATTTCTGTTTTCGTGCTTATATTTCACCTATATATTCTTGAAAATATCGAAGGTTCGCCATACCATTATTCATCCAGCAGAATGATTCCTAACCCCAATCGAAATTGTTATTAACCCTAACCATACACTCTTCCCTCAATCTAACTTTACAGAAGAGCAGGGACAGAGTTGGTCTTACAATACAGGAATTTACGGTTTCTTCCAACTGCTGAGAAACTCAAAGGTCCACCCAAAAATGATCCCTGGAGAAGTTGTAGGCACATATGTACGAACTGAGAGAGCAAAAGTCATCTTCCATTGAAAACAACCTGGTCAGGATGAAGGGATGTGTCTGAATCAGCCTCTCTCTTCTTAATATGGAGAAGAAGGACCAAACTAGGCCAGTGTGGAGAGCACTTCCCGGGTGCCTATGGTTGATATACCATTCTAACTTGTGAAAGTGTCACAGGATGTAGGGGCAGCCTCCATTTTATGGGACACTTTGAAGCAACTGTTAGGACAAAGTGGTTGCCAAGGCAGTGACCTCATTCAGATCTTAAAGGAAGTGACCTCACCTAACATCCTTTGTGATGGAACTCTCTGAACTTGGGATCCAGGAAGCCAGGCACCCAAATTCAGTCTCAGTCCCAGTCCCAGTTGCAGTGGTTTCAATTGTTCAGATTTACCAAGGACAGAGTCAGTCTTTGTTGGTACCTACGGAGGTGAGGATGCCCAAATGCCAGGAAAGCTCTGAAGAGTGGCCTTTCCTGAGAAAGCAGTTAGTGGATCACCGCTGGCTCCTGAGAACTTCACAGTGTTGACCAAGGAGACCAGATCTGAGACAGGACAGGCCATTTCGGGGTAACATAGTATGGCCCACCAATCAGAGGACACTATGGATAGTCACAGACTGACTTGGGGGAAGAAGGTGTCTTTGTGGATGTGGGTGTTGGTTTGTGGTTTTGTCTCATGTTCTGAGAATAGGTAATAAAGGCGGTTTTTTGGTTTGAAGTGAATTGTTTCTAATAAGTCTTTTGAAAAGGCGAGTGTTTCTAAGTTTGTGTATCCCACTGTGTCCGTGGTTCTAGACATTAGAAAAGAGAATGCATCAATGGATGTCTCCTGTCTAGTAGAAATCTTCCCAACATTCATCCTGCCAATTTATGAATGGACTGCGGCTTGCCTTATGAATGGGCAACACCTACTATCTTCCTAAGATTCTATTTTGTTCCTGAATCCACTCCACTTGGGATTTTAGGAGGCAACACATGGAGTGGTCCACTCTCCAGAATAGGCTCATGGTTATGTGTCCAATATATATACCACCTCCAAGCTCTGTGACATGGCCATGTACTGGATAGCTAAAGGGAATGGCGAGCATCTCAGAAAACTCAGATATCAGTGTGACCAGCAAAGTCTCAGTGGAGAAATCCTGCTTTGGGCCATTTGCTTACCTATTGTTCTGTTGCCCTGAATTTCAGGAAGCTTTTTGCCTCAGACCACCCCTTTGTGAAGCCTGAAGAAATGAGTTGTCAAATGCAAATGAATGGGCATCACCTGTGGCTCTTTGCTTGATTGCTTTGGAAAGGGATGTGTCTGAATCAGCCTCATGACCCTATGTGAGGCTGTGGCTTAGATTCTTAGCAGATGATGGATCTAAAGAAAGATACCATGTGTGCATCCAAAACCAAAATGGCCAAATGAGCAGTCATTGTAGATTAAGTCTTTTGCTTTCCTCTGTTAGGTTCCTGAAATCCATCAAGTGAGAATAGGGATAATTTGGGTCAAATGAGTTCTTCAAACCCTGCAGAGACTAGCCCAGAGGTGCTTGGCTTTTCTCATGACTCCAAATCACATAAAGAATCTATACCTGAAAGTAAGTAGGCCCCAAATTGGAGATGCAGAGCAGTATTAAGTGCAGGGCTATTTAATCACTCTTGGTTCTCAGGAAGGGTGTCCAGGCCACCCTGACTTTAGGCAAATGAGGGGCAAGGGAACTTATTTGGATACTTTCTTTGTCTGCACCCCTCATGGAAATTTCCAGCCAGAGGTTATGATAAGTGTCTATATGGAGGATGTTGAGGCCCATGTGGGAGTGTTTTGGTTTTAATTCTGGTCATTTGTGTGGCGGTTGAAAGAGATGACTTAGTTCACCTGGGCTTGAACTCTGGTGTTATTCCCCTTAGAGACTGAATTCTGGAACTGTCCTCAGAGAAGTATTGCCATGAATTGTGTTGGGATTTTAGGAGGCAACACATGAGAGTCACCCTGAAATCTGAGATCTAGGCCAAGGTGGCTTCCTCAGAGCACTGGGAATCTCAGCCAGGATTTCACGTGATTTTATTCTGAAAGTCTTGGCAGCCATAATTGAGAGTCAAAACACACATGGACCTCACATTTTAGAC
Source organism: Callospermophilus lateralis (assembly GCF_048772815.1). Taxonomy (NCBI): domain Eukaryota; kingdom Metazoa; phylum Chordata; class Mammalia; order Rodentia; family Sciuridae; genus Callospermophilus; species Callospermophilus lateralis. The sequence continues at coordinate 469,666 of NW_027516455.1, read as the reverse complement.
CTCAATGGGCCTGGATTCATGTGAAATATTGGCCACTCTTTGGGAAGCCTTGCCTGTGAGAGTTCTCCAGAGATTTCTTTGAAATGAGCTTCCTCACCATTTAATGTTTCCTAAATAAATTGAAACCCACAGTGCCTCCAACTTCATCTTTGAAAAATAGCTATGTACATACCATGGATTTTTTGAAATTTCCATGACCAGGTGGCAATGGAGAAACTTTGGATGACTTGTTGCTGATCATGAGTGTACCAGACTGTGCTTGGATTTACTTGGTTTCATGAAAACAGTGTAGAAAAGAGATCCCTGTAAGTTGGAGACTGCTGAGTAGTGGGCCTAGAGCAGTGGTGTGCAGGTATGTGATAAAACATCTGTGGTGGTACCATGTGGATCTGCCCTTGGATTCCAAATGGCTTGAGACTGACATGGTGATGTCAGCAGACCCTTATATATAAAAGCATCTTGTTATATGGAGAGGTTTCAGGGCAATGTTCAGAATCAGATTGCTATGGACAAGCGGGCAAGCTATGTGGGGTAGAAGCCTGGTTGGTGCATTTTCCTGCAGACCTTGACCCACCACACGTGACAGAACTCCCTCCATAACTGGTACCTGTTGAACTCCTTGTATTTCCTGAAGCAAACACCAAATTCACCATGCAGAAGCAAGAAACACCTCGAAAAGTGGAAGATGATCAAATGGCTTCACAGTCCACATGGGGAGACACTTAGACCCCAGTGGCCACAGTTTACCTACAAAGAGAGAATTCAGCACTGCTTCCTCATGTTCATTGGAAAATAAAAGAAAAAAAAAACTTATCCTCCAGGTCACAGAGATCAGACCCAGCTTTGTTGGTCTCACTAGAAAGGATGCTAAAATTCCTGACAACAACATATATTTCAAGTGCCCAACCTCAGAGGCAGTTTCTCAAGAGTCTTTAGGCCCAATGAGCTCCATGTTTGTGAAGTGTTTACCCTGTCCCTTACTTTTGGAAACTCCTCTACCACATCCAATATTGTGAACTCCTGAATATTTTCCATTTCAGATATGTATTCACAGATTTCCTAACTCTTCTTCTCTAATCGTGTCTTATTTGGGGCAAAGGTAATGTAAAGGCAATGTTCTGGATGAGAGTGGGAATATTTTTGTGTAGCACATATTTGCATACACATTGGATTCATTTTCCTATTTTCCATTCGAATTACTGAATTCCTGACACTAACCCATACCCTAATAGACTCTGACTACTAATCCTAAAATGATGGACAAAAATAACCAAACAGAATGGAAATGAAAGCAGTTCAGAGAAGGCATGGTGTATAGTTGGACTTTCCTTTTGCATGATAAAGTGTAGGTGTTATAAATCTAGTCAATTTTTAATTGAAATAGATCTCCATGTGTTTTTAAAGTTAACAAATATGTGAATTCCTGTCTCCCTTTCTCTGTAGCCTGTTCAGCACATGTATTTTTATATGCAAATATAGAAACATAACTGGTATCACACGTATATCCTTGTGAGTTTGGCTGTCTTGGGAGATACAAATCATGGGAAAAGATCACTCCTCCTAAACGCTGTTGGAACTTAAAATTCAACCTATGGGTGAACTTCCTAGTTGAATGATATTATACATAAATCCATGTTCAGTAAAATGATTATTTTTGGATCTGTGGATGATATATGTTTCATAGTGAATTTCGATTGGCATGCATATTGATACATTTTAGTGTCTCTGTGTGTGTGTGTGTGTGTGTGTGTGTGTGTGTGTATAGATAGATAGATATACATAAATGCACACACACACATATCTATATATATATATATATACACTCTCAAGATTTTTCAAAATATGAAATATATGTTTCTTATTATACACTCCCTAAATTCATTCGTGTTCATATATGTAAATTTATAGTCAACATTTCACAAGATTATTCTCATAAAAATTCATCCACTTGAAATACATATTTGTTTCCTACTACTGAAAACTAACTTCAGTGAATAGTGCATACAAATCATAATATTTCTACAGTAACTGACCCAGTTTAGCATCAATGCAAGTAGATTCCTATGGGATATGATGTGTATTTTGACGTTCATTTTCATTCAACACTGGTGCATTACTATTTTTTCAGTTTTTGCACATCATAGGATATATATTTCATCCACAAGTTAGGAAATTTATAGGCTTTTTTTATACTTACCATCAAATCCTGCTTCAGAACATATGAATTCCTCTATATTTCTTGACTCATCTTTTTATGAGATGTCTTTCCACACACATTATTTTCCATTTCCATAATAACTTTTGAAGCTAAACTCACACACCCTTCATGATAAAACATAACCCTAATATTACCATTAGATGTATAACTCGTTGGAATGAATGATTGTATATCAATATAAGATTTCTTACGTATTTTCAGATATCAATTCAATCCATGATTTAAAGTGGAAACAGTATATTATTTATTCACAGTATTGTCAATTCATGCATTTCTTCTACATTCATAGACACAGGGTACAACTCTGTGTACCCCCAATACTAAGTTATATCTCTTCAAAATATTGCTCCAAGAAATGTTAGAAGAAATACTCATGTCACCTGATCTACATATACATTTTATCACAGTAATATTCTGATCACAAAATGCAAAGGTCACACTTCTGATTGTAGCAAATCCTAGATGGAAAGTGATCCTGGATTACTAAAAACATCCATGTCCAGGTTGCCTAATGCTCTCCAATGTCAATCATATTGGTGACTACATATTTGTTTCTTCCTAAGATTATATATTGAAACTCAACCTTATTGATAATGTCTAATCCTATCATTCACTTTATACTTTGCCTGGTTTCATAATGTGTGTATTGATATCTGATTTCCTACATAATTTTCCCAGTTCATCATTGTGACTGACTCTCCACATGTGCTGAAATTTACATTCACTCTCTAACCGAAAACCTAGGGCTATTGAACTTTTGGTCCAAATCCTATACTCACTCTTCTTCCGAAACAGACCGACTATCTTCCTAATCCTAACAACTATCCCTTTTTGACTGGATGAACTCTTCTACATTCAATCATCCAGGGTACAAGGTGATATGCCATTGTATATTGATTTATCTGAGACATCTGTGCGAACGAAATTCAATGCTAAGTATTCCAATCAAGGACCCAATGCCCTTCTGGGCTTAAAATCTTACCTAGATTTCTGTTTTCATACTTATATTTCACATCTATATTCTTATAAATATCCCAGGTTCCCAATACCATTATTCATCCAGCAGAATGATTCCTAACTCAAATTGAACATGTTATTAACCCTAATCATACATTTTTCCCTCAATCTAACTTTATAGAAGAACAGGGACAGAGTTGGTCTTAATATAGAGGAATATAGGGGATCTTCCACCCGCTGAGAACCTCAAAGGTCCATGCAGAAATTATTCCTGGGGAAGATGAAGGCACCTATAAAGGACCTGAGAGGGCAAAAGTCATCTTGTAAGGCAAACAACCTGGTTAGGTTGAAGGGATGTGTGTGAATCAGGCTCTCTCTTCTTAATGTAGAGAAGATGGACCAAACCAGTTCTGTGTGAGAGCTGTTCCTGGGTGCCTATGGTTGATATACCATTCTAATTTGTGAAAGTGTCACAGAAAGTAGGGGCAGCCTCCATCTCATGGGACCCTTTGAAGGAACTGTTAGGACAAAGTGGTTGCCAAACCAGTGACCTCATTCAGTTCCGAACGGAAGTGACCTATCTCACTTCCTTGGTCTTAGAACACTCTGAACTTGGAATCCCGGAAGCCAGGCACACAGAACCAGTCCCAGACCCAGTCCCAGTGGGCTCACTTGTTTGGTTTTACCAAGGACAGAATCAGTCTTTCTTGGTACCTACTGATTTGAGAATGGCCAAATTCCAGGAGAGCTTTGGAGAGTGGCCTTCCCTGAGAATGAAGGTAGTGGCTCAAAGCTGGCTCCTGACAACTTCAAAGAGTTGGCCAAAAATTCCAGCTCTGAGACAGTACAGGGCATTTTGGGGGAACATAGTATGGTACAACAGTCAGAGGAAATTCCGAGAGTCAAAGACCTACTTGGGGGAAGAAAGTCCTATGTTGTTGTGGGTGTGAGTTTGTTGTTTTGTCTCATGTTCTGAGAATTGGTAGGAAAGGCAGTTTGTTTGATTTGAAGTGGACTGTTTCTAGTAAGTCGTTTGACAAGGCAAGTGTTTCTATGTCTATGTATCCCACTGTGTTTGTAGTTGTAGACATTAGAAAACATAATGCATCAATGAATGTGTCCTGTCTAGTACAATGCTTCCCAAAATTCATACTGCCCGATTCATGATTGGACTGCAGCTTTCCTTATGGATGGGTAGCAATGACTAACTTCCTAATTTCCTGTTTTATTCCTGAATTCTGGCCACTCTCCGGAATAGGCTCATGGTTTTCTTTCCAAGATATGTACCACCTCCAAGCTCTGTGACATGGCCATGTACTGGAGAGCTGAAGGAAATGGGAGCATCTCAGGAAACTCAGATATCAGTGTGAACAGTAAAGACTATGTGGAGAAACCCTGCTTTGGGAATTTTGCTTACCTATGGTTCTGGTGCTGTGAATATCTAGAAGGTCTTTGCCTTAGGCCACCCCTTTGTGAATCCTGAAGAAAAGAGTTTTCAAATGGAAATGAATAGGCATCACCTGTGGCTCTTTGTTTTATTGCTTTGTAAAGAGATGTGTCTTAATCAGCATATTTTCCCAGTGTGATTATTTGGAGAAGTAGATCAGTATTAATGGCAGGCCTATTTGATCATTCCTGGTTAACAGGAAGGGTTTCCAGGCCACCCTGACTTTAGGCAAATTAGAGGCAAGGGAGATTATTTTGGGCACTGTCTTGGTATGCACCCCTCATGGAAACCTCAACCCAGGGGTTATGATGAGTGTCTATATAAAAGAAGATGAGGGCCATGTGGGAGTGTTTTGGTATTAATTGTGGTCAGTTGTGTGGCAGTAGGAAGAGATTCCTGGGTCAACCTGGGCTTGAACTATGGTGTGATTCCCCTTAGAGACTGAGTTTTGGAACTGAACTCAGAGAAGTATTACCATGAATTCTGTTGGGATATTAGAAGGCCACGCATGAGAATTGCCCTTGGAGACTGAGATTTAGGCCCAGGATGGCTTTCCACAGAGCACTGGGAATCTCAGCTAGGATATCACATGATTTTATTCTGAAAAACTTGGCAGCCATACTTGAGAGTCAAATCACACATGGAGCTCACATTGTAGACCTCAATGGGCCAGGCTTCATTTGACCTTTTGGCCACTCTTTGGGAAGACTTGCCTGTGAGAGTTCTCCTGAGCTTTCATTGAAATGAGCTTCCTCACCATTTAATGGTTCCTGAATGAATTGAAACCCACAGTGACACCAACTTCATCCTTGAAAAATGGCTAGATAAATACCATGGAATATTTGAAATTCCCAAGAGCAGGTGGCACTGGAGAATCTTTGGATGTTCTGTTGCTGATCATGAGTGTACCAGACAAAGCCTTGATTTACTGGGTTTCATGAAAATTGTGAAGAACAAAGGTGCCAGTACGTTGGAACCTGCTTAGTAGTGGGCCTAGAGCAGTGGTTTGCAGGTGTATGATAAAACATCTGTGATGGGGCCACATGGATCTGCCATTGGCTTCCAAATGCCTTGTGACTGACATGGTGCAGCCAGCAGACCCTTATATGTTATGGCATCTTGTTACATTGAGAGGTTTTAGGGCAATGTTCAGAATTGGGTTGCTGCAGACAAGGAGGCAAGCTTTGTTGAATAGAAGCCTGGTTGGGGCATTCTCCTGCACACCCTGACCCACCACACGTGAGAGTACTCCCTCCAGCACTGTGTCCCCGTTGAACTCATGGTATTTACTGATGCCAATACCAAACTCCCAGTGCAGCAGTAAGAATCACCAGGAAAAGTGGAGGATGACCAAATGGCTTCTCAGTCCACACGAGGAGACACTTAGCTCCCAGTGGCCACAGTTTACCTACAATGAGGGAATTCAGAACTGCTGCCTCATGTTCACTAGAAAATAAGAAACTATGTCCTTCAGGTCACATATATGCAGATCCAGCTTTGATTGTCTCACTACAAAGGAAGCTGAAGCTCCTGACAACAACATATATTACAAGGTCCCAACTTCAAAGGCAGTTTCTCAAAGAGTCATTAGGCCAGCAGAACTCCATATTTGTGGAGTATTTACCCTATCCCATACTTTTGGAAATTTCTCTACCGCCTCCAAGGCTGTGAACTCCTGAGCATTTTCATTTCCACATACGTATTCACATATATTCTACCTCTTCTCCACTAATTGTGTCTTAATTGGGGCGAAGGTTATGTCAAGGCATTGTTCTGGATGAGAGTGGGATGATTTTTGTGTAGCACATATTTGCATACACATTAGATTCATTTTCATATATTCCATTTGAAATACTGAATCCCTGACATTAACCCATAACCTACTAGACTCTGACTACTAATCCTAATATGATGGAGAACAAGAAACCTAACAGAATAGAAATACAGGCCGTTCATAGGAGGCATGGTGTATACTTGGACTTCCCTTCTGCTTTATCAAGGGTATGTGTTATAAATCTAGTAAACTTTTCATTGTAATAGTTCTCCATGAGTTTTTAAAGTTAACACATATGTAAATTTCTGTCTCCCGTTCTCTGTAGCCTATTCATCACATGTATTTTTTATGCATATTTAGAATCCTACCTGGTATCACAAGTACATTTTTGTAAGCTCGCTGATTTTGAAAGATACATATTGTGATAAGATATAACTCCCCCTAAATAATGATGGAACTGAAAATTAAACCTATTGTTGAATTTCCTAGATGAACAACATTATATACAAATCGATGTTCAGTAAAATGAATATTTTTGGATATGTGGATGATATGTAGTACACGGTGAATTTCGATTAGCATTTATATTGCTACATTATAATGTCTGTGTGTGTCTATCTATCTATCTATCTATCTATATATATATATATATATATATATATATATATATATATACTGTCCAGATTTTTCAAAATATGAAATATGTATGTCTTATTATACACTCCCTAAATTCACTCATGTTTCTATATGTGGTTTATAATCAACTTTTCACAAGATAATTCTCAGAAATATTCATCCGCCTGAAATACATATTTATTTCCTAGTACTGAAAACTAACTTCAGTGAATGGAGCTTACAAATCCTAATATTTCTACAGTAACTGAATCAGTTTAACATCAATGCAAGTAGAATCCTACGGGACATGATGTGTATTTTGAAGTTTATTTTTATTCAATATTGGTACATTATTATTTTTTCAGTTTATGGACATCATAGGATATATCATTTCATCCACAAGTTCAAAAATTTATAGGCATTTGTTTCACTTTCAATCACTTCCTGCTTCAGAACACATGTATTCCTCTAAGTTTCTTGACTGGTCTTTTCATGAGATTTTATACCAAACACATTAATTTTGATTTTCATAATCACTTTTGAAGCAAAACTCACATACCATTCATATTACTTATCACTCTGATATTACCATTAGATGTATAACTGGTTTGAATGAATGATTGTATGTCAATATAAGATTTCTTATATCTTTTCAGATATCAATTCTATCCATTATTTAAAGTGGAACCAGTTATATTATTTATTCACACTATGGTCTATTCATGCATTATCTCTATATTCATAGACACAGTGTACACCTCTTTGTACCCCCAATACTAATTTATACGTTTTCAAAATATTGCTCCCTGAAATGGTGGATGTGGACTCATGTCACCTGATCATTATATACATTTAATCACAGAAATATTCTGGACACAAAATGCAAAGGTCACACTTATGATTGTATAAAAGCCCAAATGGAAAGAAAACATGGATTACTAAAAACATCCATGTCCAGGTTCCCTAATGCTCTCAAATGTCAATCCTATTGGTGACTACATATGTGTTTCTTCTTAAAATTATATATTCAAACTCAACCCAATTGAAAATGTCTAATCCTATCCCTCACTTTATACTTTGCCTGATTTCATTATGTCTCTATTGCTATCTGCTTTCCTAGATATATTCCCCAGTTCATCATTGTGACTGACTCTTCACATGTGCTGACATTTACATTCACACCCTAATAAATAACCTATTGCTAAAGAACTTTTGTTCCAAATCCTATACTCACTCTTCTTCCTAAACATACTAACTATCTTCTTAATCCTACCGAGTATCCCTTTTTGACTGGATGTTCTCTTCTACATTCAATCATTCAAGGTACAAGGTCTTATGCTATTGTATATTGATTTATCTGAGACATCGGTGCAGAATGTAATTCAACGCTAAGTATCACAATTAAGGGCCCAATGCCCTTCTGGGCTTCAAATCTTACTTAGATTTCTTTTTTCATACATATATTTCATCTCTATATTCTTAAAATAATCACAAGTTTCCAATACCATTATTCATGCAGCAGAATAATTCCTAACCCAAATGGAACATGTTATTAACACTAACCATACACTGTTTGTGTTAATAACATGTTTACAGAAGAGCAGGGACAGTGTTGATCTTACAATACAGGAATGTAGTGGATCTTCCATCTGCTGAGAACCTCAAAGCTCCATGCAGAAATGATCCCTGGAGAAGATGTAGGCAGGTATGAAGGACCTGAGAGAGCAAAAGTTATCTTCCATTGCAAACAACCTGGTCAGGATGAAGGGATGTTTCTGAATCAGCCTCTCTCATCTTAATGTAGAGAAGATGGACCAAACCAAGACTGTGTGGAGAGCTGTTCCTGGTTCCCTATGGTTGATATACCATTCTAACTTGTGAAAGTGTCACAGGAAGTAGGAGCAGCCTCCATCTCATGGGACCGTTGGAAGAAACTTCTAGGACAAAGTGGTTGCCGAGGCAGTGATCTCATTCAGTTCCTGAAGGAAATGACCTCAAAGCACTTCCTTATTGATGGAACTCTCTGAACATGGGATCCAGGACGCCAGGCACCCAGATCCAGTCCCAGTCCCAGTCCCAGTGGTCTCACTTGTTTGGATTTACCAAGGACAGAATCAGTCTTTCTTGGTACCTACTAAGGTGAGGAAGCCAAATGCCTGGAAAGCTTGGAAGAGGGTTTTTTCCTGGAAAAGCAGGTAGTGGCTCACTCCTGGCTCCTGACAACTTCACAGAGTTGGCCAAGGAGACCAGATCTGAGACAGGACAGGACATTTCGGGGGAACATAATATGGCCCACCAGTCAGAGGATACTCCGGATAGTCTCATACCTATTTGGGGGAAGAAGGTGTCATTGTCGGTGTGGGTGTGGCTTTGTGGTTTTGTCTCATGTTCTGAGAATAGGAAGAAAAGTCAGTTTGTTTGGTTTGGAGTGAACTGTTTTTAGTAAGTCGTTTAACAAGGCAAGTGTTTCTGGGTCTGTGTATCACACTGTGTCCGTGGTTGTAGACATTAGAAAAGAGAATGCATCAATGGATATGTCCTGTCTAGTAGAAAGCTTCCCAGCATTCATTCTGCCCATTTTATGAATGGACTGTGGATTGCCTTATTAATGCGCAATACCTGCTACCTTCTTAAGTTGCTGTTTTCCTCCAGAATTCTGGACACTCTCCAGAATAGGCTCATGGTTTTGTGTCTAAGTTATGTACCACACCCAAGCTCTGTGACAAGGCAATGTTCTGGATAGCTGAAGGAAATGACGAGCATCTGAGAAAACTCAGATATCAGTTGACGAGGAAAGTCTCAGTGGAGAAACCCTGCTTTGGGCCATTTGCTTGCCTATTGTTCTGTTGCCCTGAGAGTCAGGAAGTCTTTGTCTCACACCACCCCTTTGTGAATCCTGAAGAAAATAGTTTTCAAATGGAAATAAATAGGCTTCACCTTTGGCTCTTTACTTAATTGATTTGGAAAGAGTTGTGTCTGAATCAGCCTCTTGGCCCAGTGTGATTCTTTGACTTAGATTCTCAGCACCTGATGGATCTAAAGAAAGATCCCATGTGTGCATCCAAATCAAAAATGGCAAAAAGAGCTGTAATTGTGGATGAAGTCTTCTGCCTTCCTCTGTAAGGTTCCTGAATTCCATCAAGTGAGAATAGGGATCATTTGGGTCAGATGAGTTCGTCAAAGCCCTTCTGAGGCTATCCCGTAGGTGCTTAGGTTTTCTCATCACTCCAATTCACATAAAGTATCTTTAAGCGACACTCAATAGGCCTCAAATGGGAAAAGTGAAGCAGTATGACAGGCAGGCCTTTTTGATCACTCCTGGTACAAAGGAAGGGTGTCCAGGCCACCCTGAATTTAGGCAAATGAGGAGCAACAGAGCTTATTTTGGACACTGTCTTGGGCTGCGTCCCTCATGGACACCTCCAGCCAGAGGTTATGATGAGTGTCAATATGGAAGAAGATGAGGACCATGTGGGAGAATTTCGGTTTTATTGTGGTCATTTGTGTGGCAGTTGGAAGAGATGACTGGGTCCACCTGGGCTTGAACTCTGGTGTGATTCCCCTTAGAGACTGAGTTCTGGAACTCACCACAGAGAAGTATTGCTATGAATTGTGTTGGGATTTGAGGAAGCCACGCATGAGAGTCATCCTTGGAAACTGAGATGAAGGCCCAGGGTAGCTTTCCACAGGGCACTCTGATCTCAACCAGGATATCACATGATTTTATTCTGAAAGACTTGGAAGCCATTGTTGAGAGTCAAAACAGACAATGACATCACATTTTAGACCTCAATGGCCCTGGCTTCATGTGACCTTTTGGCCACTCTTTGGGAAGCCTTGCCTGTGAGAATTCTCCAGAACTTACATTGAAATGAGTTTCCTCAACATTTAATGGTTACTGAATGAATTGAAACCCACAGTGCATCCAACTTCATCCGTGAAAAATGGCTAGATAAATACCATGAAAATTTTCAATTTCCCATGACCAGGTGGCACTGGAGAACCATTGGATATTCTGTTGCTGATCATGAGTGTACCAGACAGTGCCTTGATTGATTGGGTTTCATGAAAATAAGTTGGAGCCTGCTGAGTAGTTGTCCTAGAGTAGTGGTTGGCAGGTGTGTGAAAAAACATCTGTGGTGGGGCCATGTGGATCTGCCATTGGCTTCCAAATGGCTTGTGACTGACATGGTGCAATCAGCAGACCCTCCTATGCAAAGGCATCTTGTTATATGGTGATGTTTCAGGGCAATGTTTACAATCAGGTTGCTATGTTTAAGGGGGCAAGTTATGTGGGATAGAAGCCTGGTTGGTGCATTCTCCTGCATACCCTAACGCACCACGCCTGAGAGAACTCGCTCCAGCACTGTGTCCCAGTTGAACTCCTTGGATTCCATGAAGCAATTACTAAACTCCCAATGCAACAGCAATAAACACATATAGAATCCTACCTGGTACCACACCTACATTCTTGTGAGGTGAACGACTTGGCAGATACAAATTGTGAGAGAAGATCACTCCTCCTAAACACTGTTGGAACTGAAAATATAACCAATGGGTGAGCTTCCTAGTTTTACAACATTATATATAAATCCATGTTCAGTAAAATGAATATTTTTAGATCTGTGAATGATATATATTTCATGATGAATTTCGAATAGCATATATATTGCTAGATTTTAATGTGTGTGTGTATGTATATATATGTGTGTTTGTATGTATATATAATGTGTGTGTGTATGTATATATATGTGTGTTTGTATGTATATATATGTGTGTGTGCGTGTGTGTGTGTATATATATATATGTATATATATATATACATACACACATTCTCCAGATTTTTCAAAATATGAAATATTTGTATCTTAATATACACTCCCTTAATTCATTCATATTCATGTATGTGGATTTATGATCATCTTTTCTAAATATTATTCTCAGAAATATTCATCCACCTGAAATACTTTTTTGTTTTTAGTACTGAAAACTAACTTCAGTTAATGTTGCATACAAATCCTAATATATCTAGAGTAACTGACCCAGTTTAACCTCAATGCAAGAAGATTCATATGGAACATGATGTGTATTTTGATGTTCATTTTAATTCAACACTGGTACATTACTATTTCTTCAGTTTATGCACATCATAGGATATATATTTCATCAAAAAGATCACAAAATTATAGGCATTTTTTCACTTTCAATCACTTCCTACTTTAGAACACATGTATTCTTCCATATTTCTTGACTGGTCTTCTCAAGATTCTTTTTTACAAACACATTATTTTCGATTTTTATAATCACATTGAAGCAAAACTCACACACCCTTCATGATAAACCATAACCCTAATATTAACATTGATGTATAACTTGTTGGAATGAATGATTGTATATCAATATACGATTTTTTATATTTTCAGATATCAATTCAATCCACCATTTAAAGTGGAACCAGTTATATTACTTATTCACAGTTGGTCTATTCATGCATTATCTCTATATTCATAGACACCGGGTACACCTGTTTGTACCCCAAATACTAATTTATAAGTCTTCAAAATATTGCTCCCAAAAATGGTGGAAGAAATACTTATGTCACCCGATCTATATATACATGTTATCACAGTAATATTCTGGACACAAAATTCAAAGGTCAAACTTATATTTGTACCAAAGCCTAAATGGAAAGTGAACATGGATTACTAAAAACATCAATGTCCAATTTGCCTATTGCTCTCAAATATCAATCCTATTGATGACTACATATTCGTTTCTTCCTAAGATTATATATTCAAACTCAACCCTGTTGAAAATGTCTAATCCTATCACTGACTTTATACTTTTCCTGATTTTGTAATGTCTGTATTGATATCTGCATTCCAACATATATTCTCCAATTCATCATTGTGACTGACTCTTCACTTGTGTTGACATTTACATTCACTCTGTAACCGAAACCCTATTGCTAAAGAACTTTTGTTCCAAATTTTATACTCACTCTTCTTCCTAAACCTACCGACTATCTTCCTAATTTTACCGACTATCACTTTTGAATGGATGTTCTCATCTACATTCAATCATCCAAGTAAATGTAGGGTGAGTGTCAGAGGATGAGACCACCAAGAGACTATCTCATGCAACAGAAAGGGTTTATTTGGGGTCCAGAATGCTGGGGCTTAGAGCTCACTTGAATAGAGCAGAGAGCCCTGAGAACATCTTAAGCAGAACTTATATAATTTTCTTGGAGAGGGCAGGGAGGGAAATTTATTGATGGGTCAGGGCGAGTTAGCGGTTTGTGTGTAAACGCGTGAGGGAGTACATTCTGCAGTTTGGCAGTTGGGGACAGCACATTCTGGGAACAAGATTAAGAAACATTTCTCAACATTTCAACAGTGTTTTGTTAAGCATACAGAAAAACAGGAAGTGACAAGTACATATTTTATTAACATTTCATTCCCCACTTCTTCTTCTGGCTACTTTTAATCATAAAAGTGATTGTTGGGGGGTGTCACATTTTATGTATGCTAGTGGGGTATTAGCATAAGTTTAACTTGTCCAATTTGAGCTTGGAGAAAAGAAATTACATGGTTGAGAAAGAGGGTTTTATAGTAAGCAATAAAATGAGGATTATTATTCGACCGGCCAGGGTTGATTAAAACGTAGTTAACCAGGGGGACTGTGTAAACCAAGACTCAAACCACCAATTTTGGGTCTCTATCTCTCTTTGATGCTCTTCACGGCATCTTTTTAATTTACTCATAGGATTTGTTACAACTCCAGTATGGTGGACATAAAAAAAAAAAACATTCTTTCCTCAATGCAGCACAAAGGCTCCCTTCTCTCATGAAATGGAGGTCCAAACCTCGACTTTTCTGTAAAACAACTTCAAAGAGAGAGGTAAAAGATTCCTGCAAAGTTGTGATGGAATTTTCTAATATCTTTAAGTTTTCATCTATTGCTTCTTCTAATTGGGTCATTTGTTGTGTCCCATGGACCAGGGCAGTGGTTCCTGTGCGAACCCAGGCAGCAACTCCTATTCATAATAGAATGGCTAAGGTGAGAGATATATGTTCCCAACTGAACCGGGTTGTATGCCCCTCTATTTGATCTTCCAATGAACCTGCATCATAATAGAGCACTCTGGGAAACATCTGCACCATTACACAATTAATCACTTCTGTTGACCATTTCATAAAAACATAAACAACGTTTAAGTATATAGAATTATATTGTTGTAGGGACGGACAAGGCAAGGCACCTAAGATAGCACCAAAGACAAGGAAACAGTCATATTTGGTTGCAACCAGATTCAGAGGGCATTGCTTCTGTTGTAATCAATTAATCCCCTGAAACCCAAGTTTAGGTAGTTTCAGAATTTTGTACCCAACATGTAAGGGAAGGGGCTCTGAAGTTCACAGTCTGCAGAAGTTCACAAAGAGCAGTTTTTGTTTCTGATTTTTCCTCAGTTCTGGGCAAGTTAAATTTTCAAGGACACCTGGGTGGGGGAGACCTTTTTTTTCCCTTTTTTTTCCCCCTGCCAGCTGTTTCCATGGAGCCCAGTTTGTAACTTATTCATCTTAGCAATGTAGCCATCTCCATGAAGCCCCAGCTAAAGGACAGAAGCCTTGATCACATATGTTGTGAAAAACTAGTAAGGGTGTGTCTAGCTCAGGAGTGCTGATTTTTTTCAGCCAGTTGCCAGGTAGACCAGGGCAACACAAAAAGAGGAAGTTTATCTACACTGAACTCTTTTATAGGGACTCTTTTGCTGAAAGTCCTAAAGTTAGCCATGGTGAAAACTTCTGGATAAGGTCAGTTAAGACTTTCCTGTGGGCCTGGTACAGAGGGGGAAGACGGGGAATGCAGGGCTGAGAGCAGCTCTTTGGATCTGAGAATGAGGAAGGAGAGATGTAAAAAAATAATGGAAAAGGGTTTTGGGATCTTCCTAGCAACAAAAAAATGAGTAGTAGAACGGGTAGAACAGAGCGGGAGATGGGAGTGAGTATCCCAAAAAGCCTGTAAGGGACTTTAAATTCTTAGTAACCTGTTTTCAGTGATGGCAAAGCAACTTTAAAGGCCATTTTCATTACATCTTGGATAGGGGTCTGAGGGCTCTTCTCAGCTGGTTTGAGCTTTGGGTTAGCTGGTAAGAGGACCTGGTGGGACCCAGTGTGGGCACTGACAGGAGAAGAGAGGAGTGAGTGAGTGGAGGGTTACCTCAGTACCTGCTACCTCAGCAAGGGGGCAATGGTCTGAGAAACGGTGGAGGTTTGGGTTTTTAATATAGTAATTGGAGGGGAGAAATCAAGTTGATGAGGGGGGAGTGACAACAGAGAGTCTAGAGCAGAAGGCTGAGGGTGAGCATGTATTGGAGAAGCATAGTTCACGATGTGATCAAAGGAGAGAAAAGGCCTCCACATAGAGGAATCTCCTTTCACCCTTTTGAGCACTTGCAGAAGTTAAAAAGGTCACACAGAATTTGAGGATCTAGAGACCCTTCTGGGGGCCATCGGTTTTGGTTGTCTAATTGGTAATATGGCCAATGCTGTGTAGAGAATTTCATGAGTAGTTTGGGTTCCATGTGGCAGTCCCTGTATGCTCACATCCCCATGACTTACAGAAGATGTCGGCGTTCCCCACACACAGCCTTGACTGTTTGTGGCTTTGATAGTACACTGGGCAAACATAGTAATCTAGGCTAGCCAACCAGCATCTGGCTCGCGTGTCCCTACATCAATAATGTTTGTTTCCATTATCTATGGTATGGAAGGAATTTAATGGAATTTTAGTGGGATCCTCTTCATTAGGGATATCCCAATCGGGAAGACCTATACGCAGCTGACAAATATCTGGCTGGAGAGATGGCCACCAGGTCCCTAAGCGGGCTGTATGCAAGATAGACCATACTTCCGTTCCAGTAGGATTTGTGATCAGCCATCGCTGCTGAACAGGCTTATGAGGGTTAGGACTACTGGTGGTCAAGGGGAGAGTCTATAGCCTTATCCACACAGCGAATCCACAATTTGAAAGGGTTTCCAGTCTTTTCCAGTTTCCAGCCAGAGTCTGGACAGGGCACAGGCTTGAGATGAGAGGTAGGGATCCAGGAAGTGATTTTGACTACCTTTACCCTGTAGGTGTTATAAGTAGCACCTGGTATGGTCCTTTTCAGCGGAGTTCCAGGGATGACACGAGATGTCGTCTTACATAGACGAAGTCTCTACTTGATATCGCTGTACAGTCCCCTCATCCCCAGGTTGGTAGGCAGTGGCCATCTGTTTTCACAGGTATCCCTGAGTTCTTTCAAGAGCTTTAAGTCTGTTAAGCAAGGGGGTGTGGAAGGAATCGTTATGTCTTAGAGTTGGGGTAGGTCCCTTACTGGAGGAGGGACACCATAGAGAATTTCACAGGGTGTGAGGTTACACAAAGAAATAGATTGAGTATTTCTTGCATGAAACAGTACATAAAGCAGGAGCATAGTCCAATCTTTTATGCCGGTCTCTAAGTTTAATTTCGTTATGGTCTCTTTAATGGTTCTATTCATTCTTTCTACCTGTCCTGAACTCGGGGGTCTGTAAACACAATGTAACTTCCAATTAATCCCCAGGGTCCTTGCTAACCTCTGAGTTACCTGGGCCACGAACGCCGGTCCATTATCAGACCCTATTACTTTAGGCAGGCCGTACCTTGGAAAAATATCTTCCAGGATCTCCTTGACCACCATTTGCGCTGTTTCATTTTTTTTTTCTTTTCTTTTTTTTTTTGGGGGGGGGAGGCTTCAATCCATCCTGAAAATGTATCTACAAAGACTAGGAGATATTTAAGTCCATTCCTTGCTGGCTTAATTTCAGTAAAGTCCACTTCCCAGAATTGTCCTGGTCTGGTTCCTCGTAGGTGCTTTCCTGCAGGAAGCTTGGAAGGGTAAGAATTAACCAATTGATGGACCCAACAGGCTTTTGTTATCCATTCAGTTGTTTCCTTTCACTGTGAGTTGGTTAATGGAAAACTCTGTTCTTGATCCTTCAGAAATGAATGCAGTTTCTTTGAACCAAGGTGAGTGATTTGATGTACATTTTCTACTGACATAGTTAGAGCCGTGATTATAGGAGTTTTTACTGAAGGATTTAGAAATTCCACTTGGGGGCCTTCAGGGTAAAAAGTTATTTTGGCCCAGAGCTTTGTGAGCAGATCTCTGCCAATCAATGGGGCCGTGCATTCTGGGATTACTAGGAATGAGTGATGGATTTTTCCTTTCCCCTGGTCCATGGTCCTCTTAGTTGTCCAAGCCCGATATTTACTGCCATTAGCCCCTTGAATTAGAGACCTTTTATTTGATAGAGGTTCCAATGGGGCCTTAAAGGCAGAATATCTTGCCCCTGTATCCACTTCAAAGTATACTGGGGTCCCCTCCACTTCAAAAGTTACCCTGAGCTCGGGGAGAGGATCTGAGCCCCGACTTTCTTAGTAATCCTACAGAGTCAGAATGTCCAGCTGGCCTGGCTGTCTCTTTCTAGGGCACTCTTTAGCCCAGTGTCCTTTTTTTAGAGTAGGCACATTGAATTGAGGCCAGGGGTGGCCTCTTGTGTGGGCCCCAGTGTCCCTTCCTGTCTCCATGTTTCTTAATTTCTGGTCTATTTGTTGTTGTGACCAGGATCTTAGTCAATGCCTTAGTCTGTCTTTTGTTTCTTTTATCCTCCCTTTGCTCCCTAGTCTTCCTCAGTTTCTCTCTTATAGTATACCTTCTTGGCTTCTGTGACTAAACCTCTCAAAGTCATATCTTGTAATCCATCTAAGCATTGTAACTGTCTTTTAATATCCAGAACAGCTTGCCCAATAAAGGCCACCATGACAGATGCCTTTTGATTCTCTCCCTGAGGATCGAAAGGATTAAATCTCCTATATGCCTCCATAATTCTCTGTAGGAACATGGAGGGACATTCATCAGTCCCTTGAATAATCTCTCTTACCTTGGCCAAAATAGTTGGTCGCCTAGCGGCCACTAAGATACCCACTATTAGAGCCCGGCAATAAGAGGAAGGATGCTCATTACCTTCACAGGTTTTGGGGTCCCAGTTGGGTCGGTGCAAGGGAAAGGCGGCTTCGCATATGTTGGGAAGTTTTGTCGGTCACCCATCTGGTCCGAGAATATTTTTTTCTAGAATCCAGGAAGATTCTCTTTTGTTCCTCTGTCATGAAGAGAGTCCCTAGGAGTTGTTGGCAGTCATCCCAAGTAGGCTGGTGTGAAAACATCAATGACTCAACCACACCTGAGACCCAGGTGGGGTCCTCGGTAAAAGGGGGATTGTTATTTTTCCAGTTATTTAGGTCTGAAGAGGAGAAAGGTAAATACTGGTAGGCTTGCATTTTTCCCCCATGGTTGTCATCAATCATTGTTCATTAGAAATGGAGAGGGAGCATCACGTGAGTTCCAGGGATTTCAATCATTCAACGCCAGCAAATTCCTTTAGCCAGGCCAGCAACCTCCAGGAAAGGAGGGGCTGTGTTTTCCGCAGGGGAGTTATCTGGAGTGCGCTGGGCTCGCTTAGCTTCCTCCAATGGCGGAGAGGCTGAGACAGCAGCAGGGGAATTACTTAGAGGGTGTTGGGGGTTGGGGGACGAGGGCAGGGAATAAGTAGTAGGACGAGAGTCCAGTAGAGTAAAATCTTGTGACTCAGGGGGAACAGAGGTTGAAGGAGGAGGAGAAGCAGAAGGTTTGAGAGAGCATGATGGAAAGAGTAGGAGCGGGGGCAGGGGCAAGGAAAAGCTTCACACATGGAGGAGGAGAATTGCAGAGGTCCTGCAAAGTTAAGATATATGTCTCTTGATCCTGATGTCTATGTGGCGCTGGCTGAAAGTCAATATCTCTGACTTTTTAAATTAGTGGGAAGTAGAAAGATCCTTCTAGGGGCCATCTGAATCCAAAGGTGGGCCATTCTGAGGCACAGAGAGTCTGCCAGGTCCAGCGTTTAACTGAAAAAGAAAGATTCTGAGCCCTTAAGTGGACTTTGGTTCAATTATCAAGGGTCAGCAAAAGAGGCATTGAAGTGCTCTATCCCATAATGAAAGATAAACAATCAGTAAAAGCAACGACACACGACACAGACAAGACAATACAATAAAGACAGGCAATGGACGTCCAACACTGAGACCAGGACTGAGTAGCCGGCAAAACCCGATGGGCTGGCAATACCGAATCTGAAACAAAATATCACTGAGTTGAGGAGACTATTGTTCCTCGATTTCCCGAGTCCTCTGGGGAGTCCCCCAGTGACGTAGCCTGTGGCTCTATGACATGTCTCTCAGCCACCGTCGGAAAGAGCTCACACTCTTCATCAACAGCCATTTGCCAAGCCCTAACCTGAAACCTGAAACTAGAAAGAGGCACCTTACATACCCTGAGAGGAGCCCGTTGGGGTCTCTCATCTGCCGCTGCTGGATCTCAGTGGAACCTCCATATGTAAAGGTCGGGCGAGCGTCCGGGGAAGAAACCACCAAGAGACTGTCTCATGCAAAAGCAAAGGGTTTATTATGGGTCCAGCATGCTGGGGCTCAGAGTTCACTTGAATAGAGCAGAGAGCCCTGAGAACAGCTTAAGCAGAGCTTATATACTTTCCTTGGAGAGGGCAGGGCAGGATGTTTATTGATGGGTCCGGGCGAGTGAGCTGTTTGTGGGCAAACGGGTGAGGAATTACTTTCTGCAGTTTGGCAGCTGAGGACAGCACATTCTGGGAACAAGACTAGCAAACATTTCTCAAGATTTCAACAGTGTTTTATTAAGCATACAGAAAACAGGAAGTGATAAGTACCTATTTTATTAACCTTTCACTACGGACTACACTTTGCCAGATTTCCTAATGTCTCTATTGATATCTGCTTTCCTACATATTTTCCCAGTTCATCATTGTGACTGACTCTTCACATGTGGTGACATTTACATTCACTCTATACCCAAAACCCTATAGCTAAAGAACTTTTGGTCCAAATCCTATGCTCACTCTCCTTTCTAAACCTACCGACTATCTTCCTAATCCTACTGATTATCCCTTTTTGACTGGAAGTTCTCTTTGACAATCAATCATCCAAAATACACGGACCTTTGCCATTGTATATTGATGTATCTGAGACATCTGTGCAGAAAATAAATCAAAGCTCAGTATCACAATCAAGGTCCCAATGCTCTTCTGGGCTTCAAATCTTACCTAGATTTCTGTTTTCATACTTAATTTTCACCTATATATTCTTGTAAATATCGTAGGTTTTCAATACCATTATTCATCCAGCAGAATGATTCCTAATGCAAATTGAACCTGTTATTAACCCTAACCATACACTGTTCCCTCAATCTAACTTTACAGAAGAGTAGGGACAGAGTAGGTCTTACAATACAGGAATGTAGGGGAACTTCCTATTGCTAAGAAACTCAAAGGTACATGCAAAAATGATCCCTGGAGAAGTTGTAGGCAGCTATGAAGGAACTGAGTGAGCAAAAGTCATCTTCTCTTGCAAACAACCTGGTCAGGATGAAGGGATATTTCTGAATCATCCTCTCTCTTCTTAATGTAGAGAAGAAGGACCAAACCAGGCTGTGTGGAGAGCTGTTCCCGGTTGTCTATGGTTAATATACCATTCTACCTTGTGAAACTGTCACAGAAAGTAGGGGCAGCCTTCATTTCAGGGGACCCTTGTAAGCAACTGTTAGGACAAAGTGGTTGCCAAGGGTGTGAGCTCATTCAGTTCCTGAAGGAAGTGACCTCAGACCTCACCTCACATCCTTGGTGATAGAACTCTCTGAACTTGGGATCAAGGAAGCCAGGCACCCAAATCCCATTCCAGTCCCAGTAGCAGTGGTCTCACTTCTTTGGATTTAGCAAGGACAGAATCAGTCTTTGTTGGTACCTACTGATATGAGGATGGCCAAAAGCCAGGAAAGCTCTGAAGAGTGGCCTTTCCTGAGAAAGCAGGTAGTGGATCACCGCTGCCTCCTGACAACTTTACAGAGTTGGCCAAGGAAACCAGATCTGAAACAGGGCAGGCAATTTCAGGGGAACATAGTATGGCCCAATAGTCAGAGGACACTCCGGATAGTCAGAGACCTACTTGGGGGAAGAAGGTGCTTTGTGGGTGTGGGTGTGTGTTTGTGCTTTTGTCTCATGTTCTCAGAATAGGTAGGAATGGCGGTTTGTTTGGTTTGGAGTGAACTGTTTCTAATAAGTGATTTGATAAGGCAAGTGTTTCTATGTCTGTGTATCCCATTGGGTCCGTGGTTGTAAACATTAGAAAAGAGAATGCATGAATGGATGTGTCCTGTCTGGTAGAAAGCTTCCCAGCATTCATCCAGCCGAATATATGAATGCACTGTGGCTTCCCTTATCGATGGGCAACACCTGCTATTTTCCTAAGGTCTGGTTTTATTTTTGAATTCTGGCCACTCTCCAGAATAGGCTCATGGTTTTGTGTCCAAGCGAAGTACCACCTTCAAGCTCTGTGACATGGCCATGTACTGGATAGCTGAAGGGAATGGCGAGCAACTAAGAAAACTCAGATATCAGTGTGACCAGTAAAGTCTCAGTGGAAAAACCGTGCTTTGGGCCTTTTGCTTACCTTTTGTTCTATTTCCCTGTATTTCAGGAATTACTTTGCCTCAGGCCACCCCTTTGTGAAGCTGGAAGAAAACATTTTTCAAATGGAAATGAATGTGCCTCACCTGTGGCTCTTTGCCTAATGGCTTTAGAAAGTGGTGTGTCTGAATCAGCCTCTTGGCCCTGTGTGAGGCTTTGGCTTAGATTCTTAGCACCTGATCGATATAAAGAAAGATCCCATGTGTGAATCCAAAACCGAAATGCCCAAAAGAGGAGTCATTGAGCATAAAGTCTCTTGCCTTCCACTGTAAGGTTCCTGACCTCCATCAAGTGAGAATAGGGATCCTTTGGGTCAAATGATTTCTTCAAAGCCCTGCACATGCTAGCCCAGAGGTGCTTGTGTTTTCTCATGACTCCAATTCACATAAAGATTCTAAACCCCACTGTCAGTAGGCCTCAAATTGGAGAAGCAGAGCAGTATTACGGCAGGCCTATTTGATCACTCCTGGGTCACAGGAAGGGTGTCCAGGCCACCCTGACATTAGGAAAATAAGGGGCAAGGAAGCCTATTTTGGACACTGTCTTGGGCTGTGTCCTTCATGGAAACTTCCAGGCAGAGGTTAAGATGAGTGTCTATATGCAATAAGATGAGGGTCATGTGGGAATGTTTTGGTTTAATTTTGGTCATTTGTGTTGGGTTTGGAAGAGATGAGTAGGTCAACCAGGACTTGAAATCTGGTCTGATTCCCCTTAGAGACTGAGTTATGGAACTGAACTCAGAGAAGTATTGGCATGAATTGTGTTGAGTTTTTAGGAGGCCACACATGAGACTCGCCCTTGGAAACTGAGACCTAGGCCGAGGGTGGCTTTCCACAGAGCACTGGGAATCTCACCCAGGATATCACAAGATTTTATTCTGAAAGACTTGGCAGCCATAGTCAAAACACACATAGACCTCACACTGTAGACCTCAATGGGCCTGGCTTCATGTGACCTTTTGGCGACTCTTTGGGAAGACTTGCCTGTGAGTGTCCTCCAGAGATTTCATTGAAATGAGCTTCCTCACAATTTAATGGTTCCTAAATGAATTGAAACCTACAGTGCCTCCAACTTCCACCTTGAAAAATGGCTAGATTAATACCATGAAATTTTTGAAATTCCTATGACCAGGTGACACTGGAGAACCTTTGTATGCCCTGTTGCTGATCATGAGTGTACCAGAAAGTGCCCTAATTGACTGAGGTTCATTAAATTGGTGTAGAACAGAGATGCCAGTAAGTTGAATACTCCTCAATTGTAGGCGCAAGCTGTGGTGTGCATGTTTGTGATAAAACATCCGTGGTGGGGCCATGTGGATCTACCATTGCTTCCAAATGGCATGTGACTGACGTGGTGCAGCCAGGAAATTCTTATATGTAAATGCATATTGGTATATGGAGAATTTTTAGGGCAATGTTCAGAATCAGGTTGCTATGGACAAGGGGACAATCTATGTGGGCTAGAAGCCTGGTTGGTGCATTCTCCTGCAGACCATGACCCACTACACATGACAGTACTCCCTCCAGCACTGTGTCCCAGTTCAACTCCTTGTATTTCGTGAAGAAAATACCAAACTCCCAGTGCAGCAGCAAGAAACACCACGAAAAGTGGAGAATGACCAAATGCCCTCACAGTCCACACGGGGAGACTCTTAGACCCCAGTGGTCACAGTTTACCTACATAGAGATAATTCAGTACTGTAGCCTAGTGTTCATTGGAAAATAAGAAACCACGTCCTCCAGGTCTCATAGATGTAGACCCAGCTCTGATGGTCTCACTAGAAAGAAAGCTAAAGCTCCTGACAACAACATATATTTTGAGTTCCCAACCTCAGAGGCAGTTTCTCAAGAAGTCTTTAGGCCAGCAGAGCTCCAAGTTTGTGGAGTGTTTACCTTGTCCCTTACATTTGGAAACTCCTCTACCACATCCAAGGTTGTGAACTCCTTTGCATTTTCCATTCCAGATATATATTCACAGATTTTCTAACTCTTCTCCTCTAATTGTGTCTTATTTGGGGCGAAGGTAATGTGAAGCCATTGTTCTGGATGAGAGTGGGCAATTTATTGTGTAGCCCATATTTGCATACACATTGGATTCATTTTCCTTTTTTCCATTCAAAATACTGAATCCTGACACTAACCCATACCCTACTAGACTCTGACTACTAATCCTACTATGATGGAGAATAATAACACAAACAGAATAGAAATACAAGCCGTTCAGAGGAGGCATGGTGTATAGTTGGACTTGCCTTTTGCATGATAAAGCGTAGGTGTTATATGTCTAGTCCATTTTTCAATGAAATAGTTCTCTATGTGTTTTTTTTCCTTTAATTTTTATTGTTGGTTGTTCAAAATTTACCTATTTCTTGACATATCATATTTCACACTTTGATTCAAGTGGGTTATGAACTCCCATTTTTACTCCGTATACAGGCTTCAGCATCACATCTGTTACACATCCACTGTTTTACGTATTTTCAATACTAGTGTCTGTTGTAGTCTGCTGTCTTTCCTATCCTCTACAATCCCCCATCCCCTCTTCTCCCATCTTCTCTCTCTACCCCATCTACTGTAATTCATTTCTCCCCCTTGGTTTTTTCCCCCCTTTTCCCTCACTTCCTCTT
This sequence comes from Callospermophilus lateralis, assembly GCF_048772815.1. Classification (NCBI taxonomy): domain Eukaryota; kingdom Metazoa; phylum Chordata; class Mammalia; order Rodentia; family Sciuridae; genus Callospermophilus; species Callospermophilus lateralis. The sequence goes on along the minus strand of NW_027516455.1, from coordinate 445,411 downwards.
GTATGTAATTTTGTATAACCATGAGGGTCTCCTTCCATTTCCATGCAATTTCCCTTCTCTTTCCTTTTCTCTTCTACCTGTCACCCCTGTTTAATCTTAATCTTCTTCTCATGCTCTTCCTCCCAAATCTGTTCTAAGTTACTCTCCTTATATCAAAGAAAACTATTGGCATTTGTTTTTTTAGGGATTGGCTAGCTTCACTTAGCATAATCTGTTCTAATGCCATCTATTTCCCTGCAAATTCTATGATTTTGACATTTTTTAATGCAGAGTATTACTCCATTGTGTATAAATGCCACATTTTTTTTCCATTCATCTATTGAAGGGCATCTAGGTTGGTTCCACACTCTTGCTATTTTGAATTGTGTTGTTATGAACATCAATGTAGCAGTGTCCCTGCAGCATGCACATTTTAGGTCTTAGGGAATAGACCGAGAAGGGGAATAGCTGGGTCAAATGGTGGTTCCATTCCTAGCTTCCAAGAAATCTCCATACTTCTTTCCAAATTGGCTGCACCAATTTGCAGTCCCACCAGCAATGTACAGGTGTACCCTTTTCCCCACATCCTCGCCAGCACTTGTTGTTTGACTTCATAATGGCTGCCAATCATACTGGAGTGAGATGATATCTTAGGGAGGGTTTGTTTTCCATTTTTCTGACTGCAATAGATGGTGAGCATTTTCTCATGTACTTATTGATTGATTGTATGTCCTCATCTGAGAAGTGTCTGTTCAGGTCCTTGGACCATTTGTTGATTGGGTTTTTCGTCTTCTTATTGTTTAATTTTTTGAGTTCTTTGTATACTCTGGATATTAGGGCTCTATCTGAAGTGTGAGGAGTAAAGATTTGTTCCCAGGATGTAGACTACTTATTTACCTCTCTTATTGTTTCTTTTGATGAGAAAAAACTTTTTAGTTTGAGTAAGTCCCATTTGTTGATTCTAGGTATTAACTCGTGTGCTAATGGTGTCCTATTGAGGAATTTGGAGCCCAACCCCACAGTATGTAGATCATAGCCAACTTTTTCTTGTATCAGATGCCGTGTCTCTGATTTGATATCAAGCTCCTTGATCCATTTTGAGTTAACTTTTGTGCATGGCGAGAGAAATGGATTCAGTTTCATTTTGTTGCATATGAATTTCCAGTTTTCCCAGAACCATTTGTTGAAGATGCTATCCTTCCTCCATTGCATGCTTTTAGACCCGATTGGCATTGCATTTAACATATAGAGAACTTTTGGTTATATTACCATTTTGATGATGTTAGTTCTGCCTATCCATGAACATAGTATATTTTTCCATCTTCTAAGATCTTCTTCTATTTCTCTCTTTAGGGTTCTGTAGTTTTCATTTTATAAGTCTTTCACCTTTTTTGTTAGGTTGATTCCCAAGTATTTTTTTTTGTGTGTGTGTGGATATTTTGAATGGAGTTGTTGTCCTCATTTCTATTTCAGAGGATTTGTTGCTGATATACAGGAATGCCTTTGATTTATGCATATTGATTTTATATCCTGCCACTTTGGTGAAATCATTTATTACCTCTAATAGTTTCTTTGTATACCTTGCTGGGTCTGCTAAGTATAGAATCATGTCATCTGCAAATAGTGATAATTTACGTTCTTCTTTTCCTATTTTTATGCCTTTGATTTCTTTAATCTCTCTAATTGCTCTGGCCAGTGTTTCGAGAACTATGTTGAACAGAAGTAGTGAGAGAGGGCATCCCTATCTTCTTCCAGATTTTAGAGGGAATACCTTCAATTTTTCTCCATTCAGAATGATGCTAGCCTGAGACTTAGCATAGATTGCTTTTACATTATTGAGGTATGTTCCTGTTATCCCTAGTTTTTCCAGAGTTTTGAACATAAAGGGATGCTGAACATTGTCAAATGCTTTTTCTGCATCTATCGAGATGATCAAATGGTTCTTATTTTTAAGTCTATTTATGTGATGAATAACATTTATTGATTTCTGTATAATGAAGCAGCCTTGCATCCCAGGGATGAATCCTACTTGATCATGGTGCACAATTTTTTTAATATGTTTCTGTATCCGATTCGCCACAATTTTATTGAGGATTTTTGCATTTTTCCTGAAATAGCTTGAAAAGTATTGGTATTAGTTCCTCTTTAAAGGTTTTGTAAAACTCTGCTGTATACCCATCTGGTCCTGGGCTTTTCTTAGTTGGTAGTCTTTTGATGGTTTATTCTATTTCCTCAATTGTTATGGGTCTGTTTAGGTTGCCTATATCCTCCTGACTAAATCTGGGCAGATTATATGACTGAGAAATTTATCGATGCCTTCACTATCTTCTATTTTATTGAAAAATAAGAATTCAAAATAATTTCGGATGATCTTCTGTATTTCTGAACTATCTGTTGTGATACTGAGTTCTCCCTCTTCTTTTCTTTGTTAGCTTGGCTAAGGGTCTGTCGTTTTGATTTATTTTTTCAAAGAACCATCTTTTAGTTTTGTCAATTTTTTCAATTGTTTCTTTTGTTTCGATTTCATTAATTTCAGCTCTAATTTTAATTATTTCTTGCCTTCTACTTATTTTGCTGTTGTTTTGCTCTTCTTTTTCTAGGATTCTGAGATGAAGTATGAGATCATTTATTTGTCGTTTTTTTTTTTTTCCTTTTTTTAAGGAATGAAATCTAAGCAATGAATTTTGTTCTTAGAACTGCTTTCAATGTGTCCCATAGATTCCGATATGTTATGTCTGTGTTTTCATTTATCTCTAAGAATTTTTTAATTTCCTCCTTGGTGTCTTCTATAACCCATTGATCATTCAGTAACTTATTTTTCATTCTCCAAGTGTTACATGATTTTTCCTTCTTTCTTTTATCGTTGATTTTCAGTTTCATTTCATTATGATCAGATAAGATGCCTGGTATTATATCTACTCCTTTATATTGTCTAAGAGTTGCTCTGTGACATAATATATGATTTATTTTTTGAGAAGTATCCATGTGCTGCTGAGAAAAAAGTGTAGCTGCTTGATGTTGGGTGGTATATTCTATATATAACATAAGTCTGGGTTATTAATTGTGTTATTGAGTTCTATAGTTTCATTATTCAACTTTTGTTTGGAAGATCAGTCCAGTAGTGAGAGAGGTGTGTTTGAGTCTCCCATGAGTATTGTATGGTGGTCTATTAGACTCTTGAACTTGAGAAGAATTTGTTTAATGAACATAGCTGCACCAATGTTTGGGGCATATATATTTATGATTGTTATGTCTTGTTGGTGTATGGTTTCCTTGAGAAGTATGTAGTGTTGCTCTTTATCCCTTTTGATTAACTTTAGCTTGAAATCTATTTTATTTGATATGAGTATGGACACTTCTGCTTGTTTCCGAAGTCCATATGGGTGATATGATTTTTCCCAACTTTTCACCTTCAGTCTATGTATATCTTTTCCTAACAAATGTGTCTCCAGTAGGCAGCATACTGTTGGGTCTTGTTTTGTGATCCATTCTACTAGCCTGTGTCTCTTAATTGGTGAGTTTAAGCCATTAACATTTAGGGTTATTATTGAGATATGGGTTGTTCTTCCAGCCATATTTGTATATTTATGTTACTAAACATGGTTTTTTTCCTCCTTGATTATTTTCCCCCCTTTACTGTCCTACCTCCCACTGTTGGTTTTCATTGTTATTTTCCATTTCCTCTTCCTGTAGTGTTTTGCCAAGGATGTTTTGAAGAAATCGTTTTCTAGCTGCAAATTCTTTTAACTTTTGTTATCGTGGAAAGTTTTAATTTCATCTTCTATCCTGAAGCTTAATTTCGCTAGATACACAATTCTTGGATGGAACCCATTTACTTTCAGTGTTTGAAAAATGTTATTGCAGGATCTTCTAGCTTTCAGAGTCTGTGTTGAAAGATCAGCTGTTATCCTGATTGGTTTACCACTAAATATAATCTGCTTTCTTTATCTTGTAGCTTTTAAAATTCTGTCCTTTTTCTGTATGTTGGGAATCTTCGTTATAATATGTCTAGGTGTGGATCTCTTATAATTTTGCACATTTGGCATCCTGTAAGCTTCTAGGATTTGCGATTCTGTCTCATTCTACAAGTCTGGGAAGTTTTCTCTTTTATTTCATTGAATATATTGCTCATTCCTTTTGTTTGGACCTCTATACCTTCCTGTATCCCAATGACTCTTAAGTTTGGTCTTTTTATGTTATCCCATATTTCTTGAATGTTCTGCTCATGGTTTCTTAAAAGTCTTCCTGAGCTGTCTGTGTTCTTTTCAAGTTGAAATAATTTGTCTTCATTGTCTGATGTTCTATCTTCTAAGTGTTCTACTCTGCTGTTAGTGTTCTCAATTGAGTTTTTAAGTTGGTTTATTGATTCCTGCATTCCTAGGATATCTGTTTGTTTGATTTTATAATCTTTTTCTCCCTGGATAGTTGATATTATGCTTCTTGGATTTTTTTATGTAATTCATTATCAAGGTGATCTTTCATTGTCTGATTTTGCTCTCTAATGTCTTCCTTGAGACTCCAGATCATCTGAAGCATGTATATCCTGAGTTCTTTATCTGACATTCCATCTGCTGCAGATATTACCTTTTCTAAAGTTGACTTTACCTGCATTGCTTATGGTCCTTTCTTTCCTTGTCTTTTCATTCTGTTCATGTTTCTTTCTGCTTGGTGAAACTGTTGTGTTATTGAAATTTTCCCCTATATATTTTTATTGCTTGTATAGTTTCAAAGTCTCTCTCGCAGGCACGGGTGGTGGCTCTGCCCCTCCTACAATTGGGACAATGTGCCTACCACACCAGCAGGCTGCTGGGCCTGTTCTGTCAGTCGGTAGCTGGTCCGCCTACCTTGAAGGTGCGAGCAGCAGCTCTGCCCCTCTGCAGGCACTGGGCCTGTTCTGCCAGTGGGTCGCAAGTCGGGCTACTTTGCAGGCGTGGGTGGCAGCTTTGACCATCTGCGGGCCACTGGGTCTGTTTTGTCTGTCCCTTGCAGGTCTGTCTACCTTGCAGGCGCGTGTGGCTGCTCTGCCCCTCCCCCAACCGGGACGATGTGTCTACCATGCTGGCGGGCCATAGGCCTGGGCTGTCGGTGGTCGCAGGTCCACCTACCTTGCAGGCGCGGAGGGCGTCTCTGCCCCTCCGCAGATTGCTGGGCCTGTCCTGCTGTGGGTCACAGGTCTGCCTACCTTGCAGGCCCGGCGGCATTGCCCCTCCCCCAACCAGGGCGATGTGTCTTCCACGGTGGCGGGCCACTGGTCCTGTTCAGCCGGTGGGTCGCAGGTCCGCCTACCTTGAAGGAGCGATTGGCAGATCTGCCCCTCCCTCTCTCAATGTGTTTTTAAAGTTGACAAATATGTGAATTCCTGTCTCCCTTTCTCTGTAGCATATTCAGCACATATATTTTTATATGCACATATAGAATCCTACCTGGTATCACACGTACATTTTTGTGAGGCTGCTGACTTGGCAGATACAAATTATGAGAAGAGATCACTCCTCCTAAACGCTGTTGGAACTGAAAATTTAAGCTATTGGTGAGCTTCCTAGTTGAACAATATTACACATAAATCCACGCTAAGTAAAATGAAGATTTTTGGATCTGTGGATGATATATATTTCATGAAGAATTTCAATTGGCATATGTATTGCTACTTTTTAATGTCTGTTGTGTGTGTGTGTGTGTGTGTGTGTGTGTGTGTGTGTGTATATATATATATATACACACTCTCCATATATTTCAAAATATGAAATAGATGTGTCTTATGTACAGTCCCAAAATTCATTCATGTTCATGTATGTGGAGTTATAATCAAATTTTCACTAGATTATTCTCAGAAATATTCATCTACCTGAAATACATATTTGTTTCTTAGGTCTGAAAACTAACTTCAGTGAATGGTGCATTCAAATCCTAATATTTCTAAATTAACTGACTCAGTTTAACATCAATGCAAGAAGATTCCTATGGGACATGATGTTTATTTTGACGTTCATTTTTACTCAACACTGGCACATTACTACTCCTTCAGTTAATGCACATCATAGGATATATATTTCATCTACAAGTTCGCAAATTTATAGGCATTTGTTTCACTTTCAGTCACTTCCTGCTTCAGAACACATGTATTTCTCCAGGTTTCTTGACTGGTCTTTTTATGAGACTTTTTTCCAAACAAATTATTTTCAATTTCCATAATCAAATTGAAGCAAAACTCACACACTCTTCATGATAAACCATAATCCTCATATTACCATTAGATGTAAAACGGGTTGGAATGAATGGTTGTATATCAATATAAGATTTCCTGTATATTTTTACATTTCAATTCAATCCATTATTTAAAGTTGGAACCAGTTATATTATTTATTCACAGTATGGTCTATACATGCATATTCTCCATATTCAAAGACAAAGAGTACACCTGTTTGTACCCTGAATACTAATTTATACTTCTTCAAAATATTGCTCCCTGAAATGGTGGAAGAAATACTCAGGTCACCTTATCTACATATACATTGTATCACAGTAATATTCTGGACACAAAAAGCAAAAGTCACACTTATGATTTTACCAAAGCCTAAATGGAAACTGAACATGGATTACTAAAAACATCCAGGTCCAGGTTGCCTAATAGTCTCAAATATCAATCCTATTGGTGACTACGTATTTGTTTCTTCCTAAGATTATATATTCAACCTAAATGCAGTTAATAATGTCTAATCCTATCACTCACTTTATACTTTGCCTGATTTCCTAATGTCTCTATTGATGTCTGCTTTCCTAAATATTTTCCCCAGTTCACCATGTGAGTGACTCTTCACATGTGATGATATTTACTTTCACTCTCTAACCGAAACCCTATTGATAAAGAATTTTTGGTCCAAATCCTGTACTCACTCTTCTTCTGAAAGCTACTGACTATCTTCCTAATCTTACTGAGTTTCCCTGTTTGAGTGGAAGTTCTCTTTTCCATTCAATCATCCAAGGTACAAGGTCCTATGCCATTGATTATCGATTTATCTGAGACATATATGCGGAACATAATTCAAAGCTAAGTATCACAATCAACAGCTCAATGTCCTTCTGAGCTTCAAATCTTACCTAGATTTCTGTTTTCATACTTATATTTTATCTCTATGTTTTAATAAATGTCACAGGTTCCCAATACCATTATTCATCTAGCAGAATGATTCCTAACCCAAATCAAACATGTCATTAAACCCTAAACATACACTGTTCCCACAATCTCACTTAACAAAAGACCAGGGACAGTGTTGGTCTTACAATACAGGAATGTAGGGGATCTTCCATATGCTGAAAACCTAAAAGGTCCATGCAGATGTGATTCCTGGAGAAGATATAAACAGCTATGAAGGACCTTAAAGAGCAAAACTCATCTTCCATTGCAAACAACCTGGTCAGGATGAAGGGTTGTATCTTAATGAGCCTCTCTGTTCTCAATGTCGAGAAAATGGACCATACCAGGCCTGTGTGAAGAGCTGTTCCTGGGTGCCTATGGTTGATTCACCATTCTAACTTGTGAAAGTGTCACAGGAAGTAGGGGCAGCCTCTAGCTCATGAGACCCAAGGAAGCAACTGTTAGGACAAAGTGATTGCCAAGGCAGTGTCCTCATTCACTACCTGAAGTAAGTGATCTCACCTCTCTTCCTTGGTGATGGAACTCTCTGAACTTGTGATGCAGAAGCCAGGCAACCAGAGCCAGTCCCAGTCCCAGTCCAAGTCCCAGTGAGGTCACTTGTTTGGATTTACCAAGGACAGAGTCAGTGTTTCCTGGAACCTACTGATGTGAGGATGGCCAAATGCCAGGAGAGCTTTGTAGAGGGGCCTTTCTTAAGAAAAATGTACTTGCCCACTTCTGGCTCCTGACAACGTCACAGATTTGGCCAAGGAGACCATATCTGAGACAGGACAGTCCATTTGGGGGAACATAGTATGGCCTACCAGTCAAACGACACTCAGGATAGTCACAGAATTACTTGGGGGAAGGAGGTGTCTTTGTGGGTGTGGGAGTGAGTTTGTGGTTTTTCTCATGTTCTGAGAATAAGTAGGAAAGGCAGTTTGTTGGGTTTGGAGTGGACTGTGTCTAGTAATTCCTTTGACAATGCGAGTTTCTATGTCTGTGTAACTCTCTGTGTCCGTGGTTGTATTCATTAGAAAAGAGAATTCATCTATGGATGTGTCCTGTCTAGTAGAAAGAATTCCAGCATTTATCCTGCCTAATTTATGAATGGACTGTGACTTCCCTTATCAATGGGCAACATGTACTATCTTCCTAAGTTCCTGTTTTCTTTCTGAATCTGGCCACTCTCCAGAGTAGGCTCATGGTTTTTTGTCCAAGTTATGTACTACCTCCAACCTCTGTGACATGGCCATGTATTCTATAGCTGAAAAGAAAGGGAGCATCTCAGAAAACTCAGATATCAGTGTGACAAGGAAAGTCTCAGTGGAGAAAACCTGCTTTGGGCCTTTTGCATCCCTATTCCTCTGTTGCCCTGAATGTCAGGAAGGTCTTTGCCTCAGGCCACCCCTTTGTGAATCCTGAAGAAAACAGTTTTCAAATGGAAATGAATGGGCATCACCTGTGGCTGTTTGCTAAAATGCTTTGAGAGATATGTGTGTGAATCAGCCTCTTGGCCATGTGTGAGGCTGTGTCTTAGATATTCAGTGCCTAATGGATCTTAAGAAAGATCCCATGTGTGCATCCAAAACCAAAATGTCTAAAAAATCAGTCATTTTAGATGAAGTTTATTGCCTTTCTCTGTTAGGTTCCTGACCTCCATCAAGTGAATGTGGGGATCCTTTGAATTAATCGAGTTTTTCAAAGCCCTGCAGAGGCTAGCCCATAGGTGCTTGGGTTTTCTAATGAATCCAAATCACATAAAGAATCTATACCTGACAGTCAGTAGGCCTCAAATTGGAGAAGCAGAGCAGTATTAGTGGCAGGCCTATTAAATCACTCCTTGTTTACAGGAAGGGTGTCCAGGTCACACTGACTTTAGGCAAATGAGGGCAAGGGAGATTATTTCAGACTCTGTCTTGTGCTTTACCCCTCATGGAAACCTCCAGCCAGAGGTAATGATGAGTGTCTATATGGAAGAAGATGAGGGCAATGTGGGAGTGTTTTGGATTTAATTGTGGTCATTTATTTGGCTGTTGGAAGAGAAGACTGGGTCCACCTGGGCTTTAACTCGGGTTTGATTCATCTTAGAGACTGAGTTCTGGAACTGACCTCAGAGAAGTATTGACATGAATTGTGTAGGGATTTTAGGAGGCCACGCATTAGAGTTGCCCTTGGAAACTGAGATCTAGGCCCAGGGTCTCTTTCCACAAAGCACTGAGAATGTCAGCCAGCATATAACCTGATTTTATTCTGAAAGACTTGGCAGGCATATTTGAGAGTCAAAACACCCATGAACCTAACATTGTAGACCTCAATGGGCCTGGCCTCATGTGACCTTTAGGCCACTCTTTGGGAAGCCTTGCCTGTGAGAGTTCTCCAGATCTTTCATTGAAATGAGCTTCCACAACATTTAATGGTTCATGAATGAATTGAAACCCACTGTGGCTCCAAATTCATCTTTGAAAAATGGCTAGATAAATACCATGAAATTTTTAAAATTCCCATGACCAGGTGGCACTGGAGAACAGTTAGATCTCCTGATGCTCATCATAAGTGTACCAGACTGGGCCTTGATTTACTGGGTTTCATGAAAATGGCATAGAACAGAGATGCCAGTAAGTTGGAACCTTCTGAGTAGTGCGCCTTGACCAGGTGTGGGCAGGTGTGTGACAAAACATCTGTGGTGGGGCCATGTGGATCTGCCATTGGCTTCCAAATAGCATGTGATTGACTTGCAGCAGCCAGCAGACCCATTTATGTAAAGGCACTTTGTTATATAGAGAGGTTTCAGGGCACTGTTCAGAATTAGGTTGCAATGGAAAAGGGGGCATTGTAGCAAGCAATGAGTGATAGAAGCCTGGATGGTGCATTCTCCTGCAGACTCTAACCCACCACAAGTGACAGAACTCCCTGCAGCACTGTGTCCCAGTTGAACTCCTTGTTTTTTGTGAAGCAAATATCAAACTCACTGTGCAGCAGCAAGAAACACCACGAAAAGTGGAGGATGACCAAATGGCTTCACAGCGACATGGGGAGACACTAAGCCCCCAGTGGCCACAGTTTACCTACAAAGAGAGAATTCAGCGCTGCTGCCTCATGTTCATTGGAAAATAAGAAAACATGTCGTCCAGGTCACATAGATGCAGACCCATCTTTGATGGTCTCACTAAAAATAAAGCTAAAACTTCTGACAACACCTTATATTTCAAGTGCCCAATCTCACATGCAGTTTCTCAAACAGTCTTTAGGCCAGAAGAGCTCCATGTTGGTGTTGTGTTTACCATATCCCTTGCTTTTGGAAACTCCTCTACCATCTCGAAGTTTGTGAACTCCTGAGCATTTTCCATTCCAGACATGTATTCACAAATTTTCTAACTCTTCTCCTCTAATTGTGTCTTACTTGGAGCGAAGGTAATGTCAAGGCATTGTTCTGGATCAGAGTGGGAAGTTTTGGGTTGCACATATTTGCACACACATTGGATACAATTTCCAATTTTCCATTCAAAATACAGAATCCCTGACACTATCCCATACCCTACTAGACTCTGACTACTAATCCTAATATGATGGAGAAAAATAACACAAACAGAATATAAATACAAGCAGTTCAAAGGAGGCATGATGTATATTTGGACTTGCCTTTTGCATGATAAAGTTTATGTGTTATTAATCTAGTCAATTTTTAATTAAATAGTTCTCCATGTGTTTTTAAAGTTCAATATATGTGTATTACTGTCTCCCTTTCTCTGTAGCCTATTCAACATATGTATTTTTATATGCACATACCGAAAGCAACCTGGTATCACACCTACATTTTTGTGAGGTGGCTTCCTCACCAAATAGAAATCGTAAGAAGAGATCACTCCTCCTAAACGCTTTTGGAACTGTATATTCAATCTATGGGTGAACTTTCTAGTTGAACAAAATTATAAGTCTATTCTTTGGTTGGCAGCTAAAATCCCTGACAAAATATGTTGATTAATTGTATTTTGGGATTCAAGTATGGTGGAAGTTTGTTGGACAACTTGATTAATGGTGATTAATGGTGGCAGCAGTTTGTACTTGATTGGCCATAGCCACTCCAGCCATAACTGCTGCAGCAGCAGATACCGCCACGGCTGTCACTATAGCCGCTGTGATTCCAAAATCTCTGCGGACTCTAAGTAGCTCAACAAAAGGGAATTTATCAGGATCCGCAGTGACCGGGATTGGGACAAAAGTTGGAATTTTCATAATCACTGCTACAGTCCAGGAACCATTCCAACACTCAGATAAGAGACAGGTAGTATGAGAACAATCCAGCATCCCCGACGAGATGGCCTCAGCCAAAAGGAATAAGAAGGGGGATTGGACACAGACCATTGCAGGAGGCAATGTGGCATTATACAACAGAGAGTTGAATGAAACAGATGTAAGTCTATTACCTTGTTCACTTTCCCTAACAGTACCAGAAATATTAGCCAGCCAACTTTTGGCTCCTAGCAACTGAGCCAGTGCAGAAATATCGGCTGAAGTCCCCTTTTCATTGGAAATCAGCCATTGAAACCAGGACCAACCTACTCCTGTAGAGGAGCTGGCACTATTGTTAAAGTTATAAACATACCTCTTAAGAGAGGGGGAAAGGGAGAAACCTTTAGCAACTTGATGTTTCTCCCAAGAATGATCCTGACAAGGTGTAAATGTTGGGGGGAAACCAAGATTAGGGGAACAGTAAGGAGAGGCCTTGAAATGAGTGGCATTATAAATACTACTAGAAAAAGGAGGCACTGGGATTATTACCTCGGAGATAATAGCCAAGGTAGTTATGTTAAGAGCAGAGCTGCTGTTTGCGGGGGTCTCTGAGCCTGATTGCTTCGCCGAAGCTACCTTGCTCAATACAGCACTGATAATGCTTCCTGAGACCTGATTGGACCGCAATGGGTCCTCCCAGTTAGTCAAATTTTTGGTCTTAAGGCTAATGCAATTAGCGTTTCTAAGGCTGAAACAAAAAACTCCTGTGAGATTAACTTGAGATTGATTAAAAATTCTCTCCATGTCCCCTCTAGGAGAGGCACAGGGAGCAGACATCTCACATGAGGTTGAAAAAAGAGTGGGGAGGACACTAGAATTACCATGAACCGGCATCGGCATTGGCCATGCCCGTGCCACTGCCCACCACCGCATTGGTGTCGCCTGTGCCATCGGCACCAGCACCAGAGCCAGAGCACTTAGCAGAATGAAGATCTTCATCACAGGATTGTTGTGGTATCTCTTGTTGCTGGTCAGTTGATGTCGAGACTCCTCTTGTCAAGCGTTCAGGGACCCACAACGGTTCCGTACGATCCTGGGGAAAAACACATACAGATCCTCGTGCCCATGTCAGCACGGGGTCAGGGCCGTTCCATTGGCCCGTAAGAACATCCTTACACTTAACATAGCCAATCACAGAGGGCTGAGGGGACACATGTCTATCGGCCGCAGAGCGACCATGAATATCCAAATTCAAAAAATTAATGGTAAATAGAGCTAAGGACAGGCGTTCTTTAGGAGTGTGTTCAGCTCCTATTCCCCCTTTTTGTTTTTGTAAAGTTTCCTTTGAGGTGCGATGAGCACGCTCAACAATGCCTTGTCCTTGAGGATTATAAGGCAAACCATGAGTAAGTTGCACTCCCATAGTAGAACAAAAAACTGTAAATTGTCTGCCAGTATAAGCAGGTCCATTATCAGTCTTAAGGGATGCAGGTGCACCCCATGCTGCCCATGCCTCTAAACAGTGAGTAATGACATTACGTGCCTTTTCTCCCGATAAAGCAGAAGCATGGATAATTCCAGAGCACGTATCAACGGAAACATGCACATACTTAAGGTTACCAAAGTCAGGTATATGTGTCACATCCATTTGCCAAACAATCAATGGCTTTAATCCCCGTGGGTTTACTCCATAATTAGGGGGATGAAGAAATGTGACACAATGGGGACATTGCAATACTATCTGCCGAGCATCCGCTCTTGAAATGGAAAAACGCCTGCGCAGCGTTAATGCATTAACATGGAAGTTTTGGTGAAACAACTTAGCCCCCTCTAAGGAGGAAGCCAAGCATATCAATTGACCTCTAGTGGCTAAGTCCGCACAGGCATTACCTTGGGATAACGGACCAGGAAGAGAGGTGTGAGCCCTGATATGCATTGGATAAAAAGAAGCAGTGCGGTTAGAGATAAGCTGTTGAAGCTGAGTAAAGTAAACAGACACATTGTGGGCATCACTAATAGTTCCCACGGCCTCCAGGACTTTTAGTGCTTGTACCACATAGCTGGAGTCTGAAATAAGATTAAAAGGAAAAGAACACTGTTTAAAAACTTCAATACCAATTTGTAGTTCTACCCATTGTGGATTTCCAGGAGCAAATTGATGCTGGATAGGGGGAGAGTCATTAATTATGTAGGCTCCCATTCCAGACTTGGAACCATCAGTAAAAATGTTAACAGCCCCCGTGTTTGGGCATGGAAAGCTCTCCTCGAAACACCCCCACCGTACGGCGGCGGGTCCGGAGGATCATTTTTTTTTTCTTCTGAGCTCCTGTTTATTTTTGTTCCCTTCTCCCATAGTTAGACTTCCTAGCTGCCGAGACAGTCTCCCGAGCTCCTCCTCATCATCATCCTCCTCTTCTGACCCACTTTTGCATGGGAGTGTGCGCAGTGTACTGAGATCTGGATACAAGCGTTTCCTCCCCCGTTTCTCGCTCTGCACATTCCCTTCCTCCTGAAATATTTTACTCCGTGCCAGAGACAATCGCCTCCTCCCCTGTTTCTCGCTCCACACACTGCCATCCTCCTGAAATACGTCACTGCCTGCCGGAGATAATTGTTTCCTCCCCTGTTTCTCGCTCCGCACACTCCCACCCTCCTGAAATACCTCACTGCCTGCCATTTCTGATCTTTCTTCATGCAATTGCTCTAAAACTTCTTGTCCTTTAGTAAGTGCTTCCTGACATCTGCCATCTGCGAGGCAACTACGGATCATCTTCCAAAGGGGTATCACCCCACCATCTAATATACCCTGCTCAGAAGCAAATTCAAGATCTGTGCCTAACTTATCCCAGCTAGTTAGAGTGAGGCTACCCAAGAACGCGAACCACGGTGCAACCGTCTTCTGTAAAAATCTCTGTAAAGTACTACGTTTCACTTCTAGGCCCTTGGAACGTACCAGGTTATCTAGGGCCAGGAGAAGCGGACTTGAAGATACTGCACCCATGAAACAACAAAAGACATACAAAAAACAAAAGTGAAAGTAAGAGCGAAAGTACACAGTGCAGCTGCAATAAGATGTAATGCTCTCTCTGGCTTTACAGAGGAGCTGCTGCTTTGATAGCGGGTCCCAATTACCTAGGACTAATCTCCGCTTTGATAGCGGGTCCCAATTACCTAGGACTAATCTCCACTTTGATAGCGGGTCCCAATTATCTGGGACTGATCTCCGCTTTGATAGCGGGTCCCACTTATCTAGGACTGATCTCCGCTTTGACCGCGGGTCCTACTTACCTGGGACTAACTGGTTCACCACCCCTGACTGCTGAAAGTTCTGGTTCCCGGGTTTTCAGCACCACTTGTCGCGATCCCTTGCCCGCAAGGAAGACGCAATTCAGGAATCTTCTTTCAGCAGTTTATTGAGGCCTTGATTAAAGTATCTTTTTGTGACCCCCCTCTCTACTGGCGAGCGACCAAGCACAGCCTAATAAAGTCTCCCACGTACCAATCTTAAGCCGCTGCGTGGATCTTTCTTATGGGGTGGCAAGGGATAGCGTGCCAACTCTCCACAAAAGAATTTGTTTATCACAGGCCACAGTGGAAGCCGGCGCCATCTTCTAATGGCGGCCACAATCTACAACAATGGCTTACCACAATAGGACATATATTTCATCAACAATTTCGCAATTTTATAGGCATTTGTTTCACTTTCAATCGCTTCCTGCTTCAGAACACATGTATTCCTCCAGGTTTCTTGACTGGTCTTTTCATGAGACTTCTTTCCAAACAAATTATTTTCGATTTCCATAATCAATTTGAAGCAAAACTCACACACTTTTCATGATAAACCAAAATCCTCATATTTCCATTAAATGTATAATGGGTTGGAATGAATGATTGTATATTAATATAAGATTTCTTATATATTTTCACATTTATTTCAAACTATTATTTCAAGTTGAAACCAGTTTTATTATTTATTCACAGTATGGTCTATTCATGCATTTCCTCTGTATTCATAGACACAGGGTGCACCTTTTTGTAGCCCCAATACAAATTTATACGTCTTCAAAATATTGCTTCCAGAAATAGTGGAAGAAATACTCATGTCACCTGATCTACATATACATTTCATCACAATAATATTCTGGACACAAAATTCAAAGGTCACACTTATGATTCTACCAAATCCTAAATAGAAAGTGAACATGGATTACTAAAATCATCCATGTCCAGGGTGCCTTATGCTCTCAAATGTCAATCCTATTGGTGACTGCATATTTGTTTCTTTCTAAGATTATATGCTCAACCTCAACCCTGTTGAAAATATCTAATCCTATCACTCACTTTATACTTTGCCTGATTTCCTAATGTCTCTATTGATATCTGCATTCCTACATATTTTCCCCAGTTCATCATTGTTGGAGACCCTCCACATGTGCTGTTATTGAAATTCACTCTCTAACTGAAACCCTATTGCTAAATAACTTTTGGTCCAAATCCTATATTCATTGTTCTTCTGATACTTACCGACTATCTTCCTGATCCTACTGACTATCTCTGTTTGAGGGGATGTTCTCTTCTACAATCAATCATCCAAGGTACAAGTTCCTATGCCATTGTATATCAATTTATCTGACATATCTGTGCAGAACGTAATTCAAGCTAAGTAATCCAATCAAAGACCCAATGACTTTCTGGACTTCAAATCTTACCTGGATTTCTGTTTTCATACTTATATTTCACCTATATATTCTTGTAAGTATCGCAGTTACCCAATACCATTATACATCCCGTAGAATGATTCCTAACCCAAATCGAACTGGTTATTAAGCTTAACAATACACTGTTCCCTCAATCTAACATTACAGAAGAGCTGGAACAGAGTTGGTCATACAATGCAGGGATGGAGGGGATCTTCCACCTACTTAGAACCTCAATGGTCCATGCAGAAATTATCCCTGGAAAACATGTAGGCAGGTATGAAGAACCTGAGAGAGCAAAGGTCATCTTTCATGGCAAACAGCCTGGTCAGGATGAAGGGTTGTGTCTGAATCAGCCTCTCTCTTCTTAATGTAGAGAAGATGGACCAAACCAAGCCTGTGTGGAGAGCTGTTCCTGGGTGGCTATGTTTGATATACCATTCTAACTTGTGAAAATGTCACAGTAATTGGGGCAGCATCCATCTCATGGGACCCTTGCAAGCAACTGTTAGAGCAAAGTGGTTGCCAAGGCAGTGACCTCATTCAGTTCTTGAAAAAAGTGACCTCCCCTCACTTCCTTTGTAATGGAACTCTCTGAACTTTGGAACCAGGAAGCTAGGCCCCCAGAGCCAGTCCCAGTCACAGTTGGCACACTTGATTGTATTTACCAAGGACAGAGTCAGTCTTTATTGGTACCAACTGATGTGAGGATGGCCAAATGCCAGGAAAGCTATGAAGATGGCTGTTTCCTGAGAAAGCAGGTAGTTGTTCTGGCAAAGACACCAGATCTGAGAAAGTACAGGCCATTTTGGGGGAACATAGTATGGCCCAAAAGTCAGAGGAAACTCCGGATAATCAAAGACCTACTTTTGGGAAGGAGGTGCTTTGTGGGTGTGGGTGTGAGTTTGTGGTTTTGTCACATGTTCTGAGAATAGGTAGGAATAGTGGATTGTTTGTTTTTGAGTGGATTGTTTCTAGAAGGTCGTTTGACACGGCGAGGGTTTCTAAAAGTGTATCCCACAGTGTCCGTGGTTGTTGACATTTGAAAAGAGAATGCATCAATGGAAGTGTCCTGTCTAGTAGAAAGCTTCCCAGGATTCATCCTGTGCAATTGATGAATGGACTGCAGCTTGCCTTATGAATGGACAACACCTACTATCTTCCTAAGCTCCAGTTTTCTTCCTGAATTCTGGCCACTCTCCAGAATAGTCTCATGATTTGGTGTCCAAGATATGTACCGCCTCCAAGATTTGTTACATGGCCATGTACTGGATAGCTGAAGGCAATGGGAGCATCTCAGAAAACTCAGATATCAGTGTGACCAGTAAAGTCTCAGTGGAGAAACCCTGCTTTGGGCCTTTTGCTAACCTATTGTTCTGTTGCCCTGAATGTCAGGAATTTCTTTGCCTCAGGCAACCCCTTTGTAAATCCTGAAGCAAACAGTTTTCAAATGAAAATGAATGGGCATCACCTGTGGCTGTTTGCTTAATTGCTTAAAAAGGGATGTGTCTGAATCAGCCCCTTGGCCCTATGTGAGGCTGGGGCTTAGATTCTCGGCACCTGATGGATCTACAGAAAGATCCCATCTGTGAATCCAAAACCAAAATGGCCAAAAGAGCAGTCAATGTGGATGAAGTCTCTTGCCTTCCTCTGTAAGTCCTGACCTCTATCAAGTGAGAATAGATATCATTTGGGTCAAATGAGTTCTTCAAAGCCCTGCAGAGGCTAATGCATAGGTGCTTGGATTTTCTCATGACTCCAATTCACACAAAGGAATTTATACTCAACAATCAGTAAGAGTCAAAATGGAGAAGCAGAGCAGTATTAAGGGCAGGCCTATTTGATCACTCCTGGTTCACAGGAAGGGTGTCCAGGCCAACCTGACTTTAGGCAATTGAGGGGTAAGTGAGCTTATTTTGGACACTGTCTTGGGCTGCACCCCTCATGGAAACCTGCAGCAAGATGTTATGATGAGTTTCTCTATGGCAGAAGATGAGGGTCATGTGGGAGTGTTTTGGTTTCAATTGTGGTCATTTGTGTGGCAGTGGAATAGGCCACTAATGAGATTCGCCCTTGTAAACTGAGATCTAGCCAACTCCTTGGGAAAAATTGCCTGTGAGAGTTCTCCAGAGCTTTTATTGAAATGAGCTTCCTCACCATTTAATGGTTCCTGAATAAATTGAAACCCACAGTGCTTCCAACTTCATCCTTGAAACGTGGCTACATAAATACCATGAAATTTTTGCCATTCCAATGACCAGGTGGCACTGGAGAACCTTTCATGTCCTTTTGCTCATCATGAGTGTAGCAGACAGTGCCTTGATTGTCTGGGTTTCATGAAAATGATGTAGAATAGAAATGCCAGTAACTTGTAGCCTACTGAATAGTGGGCCTAGAACGGTGGTGTGCAGGTGTGTGATAAAACATCTCTTGTGGAGCCATGTGGATCTGGCATTGCTTCGAAAGGGCTTGAGACTGACATGGTGCATCCAGCAGAAACTTATATGTCTGAAACCTCTCCATGTAAAGGCATCTTTTTATATGCAGATTTTCAGGGCAATGTTCAGAATCAGGTTGCTATGGTCAAGGGGGCAATCTATGTGGGATAGAATCCTGGTTGGTGAATTCTCCTCCAGACTCTGACCCACCACACATGACAGAACTCCCTTCAGCACTGGGTCTTAGTTGAACTCGTTTTATTTAGTGAAACAAATACCAAACTCCCAGTGCAGCGGCAAGAAACACCATGAAAAGTGGAGGATGATCAAATGGCTTCACAGTCCACACAGGAGACACTTAGCCTTAAGTGGCCACAGTTTACCTACAAAGAGTGAATTCAGCACTGCCGCCTTATGTCTTTTGGAAAATAAGAAACCATGTCCTCCAGGTTACATAGATGCAGACGCAGCTTTGATGCTTTCACTAGAAATGAAGCTAAAGCTCCTGACAAAAACATATATTTCAAGGATCTTCTAGCTTTCAGAGTCTGTGTTGAAATATCAGCTGTTATCCTGATTGGTTTACCCCTAAATGTAATCTGCTTCCTTTCTCTTGTAGCTTTTAAAATTTTCTCTTTATTCTGTATGTTGGGTATCTTCATTATAATGTGTCTAGGTGTGGATCTCTTATGATTTTGCACATTCGGCGTCCTGTTGGCTTCTAGGACTTGGGAGTCTGTCTCATTCTTCAAGTCTGGGAAGTTTTCTCATATTATTTCATTGATTACATTGCTCATTCTTTTGGTTTGGAAATCTATACCTTCCTGTATCCCAATGACTCAAAAGTTTGGTCTCTTTATGTAATCTCATATTTCTCGGATGTTCTGTTCATGGTTTCTTAACAGTCTTGCTGAGCTGTCTATGTTCTTTTCAAGTTGAAATACTTTGTCTTCATTGTCTGATGTTCTATCTTCTAAGTGTTCTACTCTGATGGTAGTATTCTCAATTGAGTTTTTAAGGTGGTTTATTGCTTCCTGCATTTCTAGGATTTCTGTTTGTTATTTTTTACAACTTCTATCTCCCTGTATAATTGATCTTTTGCTTCTTGGATTTGTTTGTGTAATTCATTGTCGAAGTGATCTTTCATTGTCTGATTTTGCTGTCTAATGTCTTCCTGGAGACTCCAGATCATCTGAAGCATGTATATCCTGAGTTCTTTATCTGACATTCCATCTGCTGCAGCTATTAACTCTTCTAAATTTGTGTTGACCTGCATTGCTTGTGGTCCTTTTTTCTTTGTCTTTTCATACGGCTCGCGTTTCTTTCTGCTTGGTGAAACTGTTGTGATTTTGAAATTTTCCCCCTATATATTTATATTGCTCTTGTATATTTGAAAAATCTTCCTTGCAGGGGCGGGGGGTGGCTGTGCTGCTCCTCCAATTGGGGTGATCTATCTACCACGCTGATGGGCCGCTGGGCCTGTTCTCCTAATCGGTCGCAGGTCTGCCTACCATGCAGGCGTGGGAGGCGGCTCTGCTCTGGCCCTCCTCCAATTGGTGTTACGTGTCTACCACACCCGTGGACCCCTGGGGTGTTCTGCCGATCGGTCGCAGGTCTGCCTACCTTGGAGGCGCGGGCGGCGGCTCTGCTCTGCCCCTACTCCAATTGGGGTGACGTGACTACCACGCCAGCGGGTGGGTGGGCCTGTTCTATGGTCGGTCACAGGTCTGCCTACCTTGAGGGCATGGGCGATGGATCTGCTCTGCCCCTACTCCAAATGGGTGAAGTGTCTGCCATGCTGGCAGGCCACTGGGCCTCTTCTGCTGGTCAGGTGCAAATTTGTCTACCTTGAGGGCACGGGTGGTGGCTCTGCTCTGCAGCTACTCCAATTGGGGTGTCGTGACTACCAATCCGGTAGGTTGCTGGGCCTGTTCCGGGCACGTGCAAAGATTCTGCTCTGCCCCTACTCCTATTGGGATGACGTGACTACCATGCCGGTGGGCCACTTGGATTGTACTAGGCGCGGGAGAAGGCTCTGCTCTGCAACTACTCCAATTGAGGTGACGTTACTACCATGCCTGCTGGTCACTGGGCCTGTTCTGGGCACCTGCGGCAGCTCTGCTCTTCCTCTATTCCAACTGGGGTGAAGTGATTATCATGCAGGTGTGTCGCTGGGCCTGTTCCGAGCATGGGCAGCGGCTCTGCTCTGCTCCTCTGGTTTGATGAAAAAGTGAGAGAGACTCGGGTGTTTGTGACTCACTTTCTTTACCAGGAGACTAACTGTTTCTGTCACCGCTGGTATCAATGAAGTTATCTCCTCCGCTGCTTTCTGATGACATCAGATCTCTGCCATGTTGGTATCCCATGCAAAAGGCAGCATTTCGTTCCCTTTGCTGGGTGACCAATGCAATGGGTGAGTCCTGAATTGCCCTCACAAGCCCCTTCTCAATCCTGTTGCCACTGCCTATGAAGGCTCGGTTGATATTTACCTCCACATTATTCAGCAAGACCCGGACCAGGAAGCAGTTTCCACGGGTTCTTTAGCCCTGAGCAAGATCAGTTCGGGGAGGCCAAATTTGGCCGCTCTGGGCTCAGTGTATGTTCTAATAGGAGCAGGCTCCAAGACGCAGTTTCTGCGGGTTCTTTAGCACTGAGCCTGAGTAATTTGTCTGCGAGACAAAGGTGAATGGCATCCTGAAATTACCTGTTCTATAGCTGAATGAGCTGCGATCAGTCAAAAACGGATGGTGACGTCAGCTCTTCAAGATGGTGGACGCTGGCTTCCTCTGTGGTCTGACCGGTATGGAGAACGGAATTGGACCGCATCCATCCCCGTCTCAATCCCAGAATTCAGCACTGAGCACAGTAATTGCATAGCTGGCAGGAGCCCATAGAATCCGCACCACTGTATATTTGCGATGCTATCTCGTCGTTTCCCAGTGCGCACCACAGACTCTAGCTACAGGGCAATTTGCTGAATAAGCAGCATGACCCTCCGTGCGGACAAATCACTCGCGTTTGAGCCCCCGTAGCTGATCCTCGTGAGATGGATATATGTCCACTAGGTTGTGGAGCACCCCAAATTTGCTGGAAATTCCTAACAAGATAGGTTTTAGCCATTCTCACTCGTCATTCTCCCGCACAGTGACGCGGTACATGGGGGTAATGCACTCCATTCGCCGCCATCATGTGATCCCCCAAAGTTAGTTTTCAGTACTAGGAAAAAAATATGTATTTCAGATGGAGGAATATTTCTGAGAATAATCTTGTGAAAAGTTGATTATAAATCCACATACATGAATATGAATGAATTTAGGGAGGGTATAAAAAAAATATACTAAATATTTTTAAAAATCTGGAGAGTGAATATATATATATATATATATATATATACACACAGACACACACACACACACAGACATTAAAAAGTAGCATTATGTATGTGAATTGAAATTCACCATGAAATATATATCATCCACAGATCCAAAAATATTAATTTTAATGTACATGGATTTATGTTGTTCAACTAAGAAGCTCACCCATATGTTGAATTTTCAGTTCCAACAGCATTAAGTAGGAGTGATCTCTTGTCACAATTTGTATCTGCCAAGCCAGCCAACTCACCAAATGTACGACTGATACCAGGTAGAATTCTATATGTGCTTATAAAAATACATGTGATGAATAGGCTACAGAGAAAGGGAGACAGTTATTCACATATTTGTTAACTTTTAAAACACATGGAGAACTATTTCAATTAAAATTCGCTAGATTTATAACACCTACCATTTATCATATGAAAGGCAAGTCCAATTATACACCATGCCTCCTGTGAACCTCTTGTATTTGTATTCTGTTTGGGTTATTATTCTCCATCAAATTAGGATAAGAAGTCAAAGTCTAGTAGGGTATGTGTTAGTGTCAGGGATTCAGTATTTCGAATGGAAAATTGGAAAATGTATTCAATGTGTATGCAAATATGTGCTACACAAATATCTTCCCACTCTCATTCAGAACAATGCCTTGATATTACCTTCGCCCTACATAAGACACAATTAGAGGAGAACATTTAGAAAATCTGTGAATACATATGTGGAATGGAAAATGCTCAGAAGTTCACAAATTTGGAAGTGGTAGAGGAGTTTCCAAAAGGGACAGGGTAATCACTCCAAAAACATGAAGTTCTGCCAGCTTAACATCTGAAGAAACTGCCTCTGAGGTTGGGCAATGAAATATATGCTGTTGTCAGAAGCATTAGCTTCATATGTAGTGAGACCATCAAATCTGGTTCTGCACCTATGTGACCTGGAGGACATGGTTTCTTATTTTCCAATGAACATGAGGCAGCAGTGCTGAATTTTCTATTTGTAGGTACACTGTGGCCACTGGTGTCTCCCCGTGTGAACTGTAAATTCATTTGGTCATCCTCCACTTTCGTGGTGTTTCTTGCTGCTGCACTGGGAGTTTGGTATTGCTTCATTAAATACAAGGGTTCAACTGGGACACAGTGCTGAAGTGAGTTCTGTCAAGTGTGGTGGGTCGGGTTCTGCAGGAGAATGCACCAACCAGGCTTCTATCCCACATAGCTTGCCCCATTGACCATAGCAACCTGATTCTGAACATTGCCCTGAAACCTCTCCATATAACAATATGCTTTTACATATAAGGTTCTACTGACTGCAAAATGTCAGTCACAATCCATTTGGAAGCCAATGGCAGATCCACATGCCCCCACCACAGATGTTTTATCACACACCTGCCAACCACTGCTCTAGTACAACTACTCAGCATGATCCAACTTACTGGAATCTCAGTTCTACACCATTTTCATAAAACCCAGTCAATCAGGGCACTGTCCTGTATACTCCTGATCAGCAACAGGACATCCAAATGTTCTCCAGTGCTACCCGGTCATGGGAATTTCAAAAATTTCATGTTATTGATCTAGCCAATTTTCAAGGATGAAGTTGGAGGCACTGTGGATTTCAATTCACTCAGAAACCATTAAATGGTGAGGAAGCTCATTTCAATGAAAACTCTGGAGAATTCTTACAGGCAAGGCTTCCAAAAGTGCCCAAAAGTCAGATTAAGCCAGGCCCATTGAGGTCTACAATGTATGGTCCATGTGTGTTTTGACTCTCAAATATGGCTGCCAAGTCTTTAAGAATAATATCATGTGATATCCTGGCTGAGATTCCCTGTCCTCTGTGGAAAGTCAACTTGGGCTTAGATGTCACTTTCCAAAGGCAACTTTCATGCATGGCCATTTAAAATTCCAACACAATTCCTGGCAATAATTCTCTGAGATCAGTAAAGAACTCAGTCTCTAAGGGGCATCACACCAGAGTGCAAGCCTAGTTTGACCCAGTGATCTCTTCCAACCGCCAGACACATGTCCACAATTAAAACCAAAACACTCTCACATGGCCCTCATCTTCTTCCAAAAGTACCATGAGGTGGAGGCTGCCCCGATTTTCATGGGACACTTTCTCTAGTTAGAATGCTGTATCAACCATAAGCACCCGGGAACAGCTTCCACACAGGACTGGTTTGGTCCATGTTCTATACATTAAGAAGAGAGAGACTGATTCAGACACAACCCTTCGTCCTTACCAGAATGATTGCCATGGAAGATGACTTTTGCTTTCTGAGGTACTTCATAGCTGCCTTCATCTTCACCAGGGATCATTTCTGCATGAACATTTGAGTTTCTCAGCAGGTGAAGATCCCCTGGATTCCTGTAGTTTAATACCCACACAGTTCCTGCTCTCCTGCAAAGTTAGTGTATGGTTAGGGTTAATAATATTTTCGATTTGGGTTAGGAATCATTCTGCAGGATGAATAATGGGATTGGGAACCTGCGATATTTATAAGAATATATAGGTGAAATATATGTATGAAAACGGGAATCTAAGAAAGATTTGAAGCCCAGAAGGGCATTGGGCCCTTGGTTTGGATACTTAGTGTTGAATTATGTTCTGTACAATTGTCTCAGTTAAATCGAAATACAATGGCATAGGACATAGTACCTTGGATGATTGAATGTAAAAGAGAACATCCAGTCAAAAAGGGATAGTCGGTAGGATTAGGAAGATAGTCAGTAGGTTTAGGAAGAAGAGTGAGTATATGATTTGGAATAAAAAGCTTCTTTAGCAATAGGGTTTCGTTTAGAGAGTGAATGAAAATGTAAGCACATGTGAAGAGTCAGCCAAAATGATGAACTGGGGAAAATATGTAGGAAAGCAGGTGTCAATAGAGACATTACGAAATCAGGCAATGTATAAAGTGAGTGATAGGATTAGACATTTTCAACAGGCTTGAGTTTGAATATATAATCATAGGAAAAAACAAATATGTCATCACAAATGGGAATGACATTTGAGAGCATTAGGCAACCTGGACATGGATGCTATTAGTTATCAACATTCACTTTCCTTTTAGGCTTTGGTACAATCATAAGTGTGACATTTTATTTTTTTTTTTTGTTCAGAATATTACTGTGATAAAATGTATATGTAGATTAGGTGACATGAGTATTTCTTTCACCATTTCTGGGAGCAATAATTTGAAGATGTATACATTAGTATTAGGGGCACAAAGAGGTGTACCCTGTTTCTATGAATATAGAGATAATGCATGAATAGACCATACTATGAATAAATAACATAACTGATTCCACTTTAAATAATGGATTGAATTGATATGTGAAAATATATAAGAAATCTTATATTGATATACAATCATTCATTCCAACCAGTTATATATCTAATGGTAATATTAGGATTATGGTTTATGATGAATGGTGTTTGTGTTTTGCTTTATAAGTGATGATGTTAAACAAAAATAATGTGTTTGGAAAGAAGT
This sequence comes from Callospermophilus lateralis, assembly GCF_048772815.1. Lineage (NCBI taxonomy): Eukaryota > Metazoa > Chordata > Mammalia > Rodentia > Sciuridae > Callospermophilus > Callospermophilus lateralis. The sequence continues at coordinate 420,065 of NW_027516455.1, read as the reverse complement.
CTCATGAAAAGACTAGTCAAGAAACATGAAGGAATGCATGTGTTCTGAATCAGGAAGTGATTGATCGTGAAACAAATTCCTATTAATTTTCTAATTTGTGACTAAAATATATATCCTATGATGTGCATAAACTGAAGACATAGTAACGTACAAGTGTTGAATAAAAATGAAAGTTAAAATACACATCATGTCCCCTAGGAATCTACTCGCATTCATTTTAAACTGGCTAAGTAACTGTAGAAATATTAGGGTTTGTATGCACCATTCACTGAATTTAGTTTTCAGTACAAGGAAACAATATGTATTGCAGGTGGATGATTATTTCTGAGAATAATCTTGTGGAAAGTTGATTATAAATCCACAGATATGAATATGAATGAATTTAGGGAGTGTATAATAAGACACATGTATTTCATATTTTATATTTTGAAAAATCTGGAGAGTGTGTATATATATATATATATATATATATATATATATATATATACACACACACACACACACACACACACACACGCACATGCACAGATATTAAAAAGTAGCAATACAGGAGATCCATTATGAAGGCAGGCATGGAGAAATCAAGTCTATGATCTCTTCAGCTGCATGGGCATAGGGAGTCGTAAACTGTCTAAATGCTGTTTGCTCAGAATCACTAGGCAATGTTGACCTGTTGTGAATCTGGGGCGAACAGTCTGGGCCCCTCAGAACACACACAGAGCCCGGATTGGCTGCATTCAAGCTTAGATTCGTCTGGTTTTTGTGACTCAGCACTAACATTCCCGCTGAAATAACTGGTCGGTCTTTCTGAATTGACAGAGTTAAAAGACAACTGAGCCTTCATAGGCAGTGGCCACAGGATTGAAATGGGGCTTGGGAGATATAGTCAGGACCCACCTGTTGCATTGGTCACCCAGCAAAGGGAACGAATGGTCACCATTTTAATGGGATACGACCATGGCAGAGAACTGACATTACAGGCGGAGGAGATAACTTCATTGAAACCAACGCGACAAGTGTGTAATCCCATTGCCATCTCTCTCAAAACCATGGGGAAACCTCAAGGGCCCTTCCCAGCTCTGCCGTAATGGCCCCTCCCAGGTCTCCCAGGAGCGCGATAGCCAGACCTAGGGAATCAGGATTGGCTCGGGACTCGCGGCGTGGAATTCCCGGCTACCACTCCCTCCAGTGCTGACAATTGAGGTCTCTTACACCACCTACTGGGGGCATGGCTCCCGGAGGACAAGAAAATTCGCTGGGGGTTCTCAGGCCAAAGCTCTACAAACTTAGGGTCTGAGGGAGGCAAACAGGGAGAGTGTGCCCAGGCGTTCAGTAAAACAGGGCTACCAGGAGCAGAGGCCTGGCGTGTAACCAGTATTGTGGTGAGCGTCAAAGGTGAGCAGGGCCTGGCTTGAGGAAGCACAAGAGAAGGCCCTAGGCACTCAGGATTGGAGACCCGCCCAGACTGGGAGGAAGAGCTGCTGCACAGTGATTGGTTCCCGCTAATTGAGAGGAGAATCTTGGCCCAGAGCACACAGCTCCACCTACTGGAAGAGAAGTAAATTGAACTCTAGGACTGCATGTATTAATATTATTATTTTATTTGTATGCTTTTCTTTTTCTTTGATTTTCATTTTTGTTGTTGTTCTTTAACTTTTTTAATGTTTTTATTTTTTTAATTTTTTATTTTATTATTATTATTATTATTTTAAATGTTAATTTTCATTTTTAAATTATCATTATTACTTAAAATTTTCTTTATTTTCTATTTTTTTCTTTTGTCTTTTCATTTCTTTTCAATTTTGTTATACCCCCTTCCTTGAATTCTACCTGCCTACTCTCATTCTCCTTAGTGACTTCTTCCCTTCCCTTCTAATATCTTTCCTTCCAAGCATCAAATAAATTTATAAGAGTAAGCAGTAACTCAGTAGTCAAACAGAACAAGAAGTAACATGAGAAGCATAAAAAAGCAAGGAAGAAAAAAAGTGCAAACAATGAAGGACAGCCTAAATATTCAAGAGCATCTAGAGTCATCAGAAAAATGGTCATATAAAGAACTCAAGGAATACCTTAGACAGATGGAATGGAACCTTAAAGAGGATACGAGACAACAAAAACAGTGAAAGAACGCATTGAAAATGAATTACATAAACAGATAAAATAAGAAATTTAGCATCTTTATCAGGAGATAGAGATTATTAGAAAAATCAAACAATAATTCTAGAAATGAAGGAAATGATAAACCAAATTAAAAACTCAATTGAGAGTATCACTAACAGAGTGGAGCAAGTAGAAGACAGAATGTCAGATAATGAAGACAAAATATATCATCTTGAAAAAAACTCTAGCCAAGAAAGAAATGCTGTAAAAAATTATGAGAAAACATCCAAGAGATATGGGATAACATAAAAAAACAAACTTATGAGTCATCCGGAAAGAGGAAGGTACAGAGATTCAAACCAAGGGAATGAGTAACCTGCTGAATGAAATAATTAGAGAAAACTTTCCAGAAATAAAAATGGAAACAGATAAACAAATTGTAGATGCTTACAGGACACTGAGCACACAAAATCACAGTAGACCCATGCCAAGACACATTGTTATGAAGATATCCAATATACAAAACAAAGAGAAAATATTAAAAGCTACCAGAGAAAGGAGGCAGATTACAATCAGGGGTAAACCAAAAAGGTTAACAATGGATTTTTTTATCACATGCTGGAAGTGAGAAGATCCTGGAACAACGTACTTCAAACACTGAAAGACAATGGATGCCAACCAAGAATTATGTATCCAGCAAAATTGAGCTTAATGTAAGACAACGAAATAAAAATATTTCATGATAAACAAAAGCTAAAAGAATTTGCAGCCAGAAAACCAGCATTGGAAAGCATCTGGAGCAAAACACTACACAAGGAAGAAATGAAAATCAACAATGAAAACCATCAGTGGGAAGTGCCTCTGTAATGACAGAGGGCGGGGAAAAGCTAAAAATGGAGAAACAATCTAATTTAAAAAAAAAAGATATAGGCAAACATGGGTGGCAGTACAAACCATATATCAATAGTAACTCTAAACGTTAATGGCTTAAACTCTCCATAAAGTGACATAGGCTTGTAACTTGAATTAAAAAAAAAAACAAATCCAACAATATGTTGCCTCCAGGGGACACATCTGAATGGAAAAGACATACACAAGCTGATGGTGAAAGATTGGGAAAAATTATACCATGCACACAGACCTCGTAAGCAAGCAGGGGTGGCCATCCTCCTATCGAATAAAATCGACCTCAAGACTAATTTAATCAAAAGGGATAAGGAAGGACATTATATACTGTTAACAGAAACCATTCACCGACAAGACATAACAATTATCATTATTCACGCAGCAAACAATGGTGCTGCGACGTTCATAAAACAAATTCTCCTCAAGTTCAAGAATCAAATAGACCACAATACAATAATTATGGGTTACTTCAACTCACCTCTCTCACCATTGGACAGATCCAACAAACAAAAGTTGAATAAAGGAACTATAGAACTCAATATCACAATCAATACCCTAGACTTAACTGACATATATACAATATATCAACCATCATCAAGTGGATATACTTTTTTCTCAGCAGCACATGGATCCTTCTCAAAAATAGACCATATGTTATGCCATAGGGCAACCCTCAGTAAATATAAAGGGGAGGAGATAATACCATAAATTTTTTGTGATCATAATGGAATGAAACTGGAAACCAATGATAAAAGAAAAAAGAAAAAATCATACATCACCTGCAAAATGAACAATATGTTACTGAATGATCAATGGGCAACCCTCAGTAAATATAAAGGGGAGGAGATAATACCATGAATTTTTTGTGATCATAATGGAATGAAACTGGAAACCAATGATAAAAGAAAAAAGAAAAAATCATACATCACCTGCAAAATGAACAATATGTTACTGAATGATCAATGGGTTACAGAAGACATAAAGGAGGAAATAAAAAAATTCTTCGAGATAAATGAAAATACAGACACAACATATCAGATTCTATGGGACACAATGAAAGAAGTTTTAAGAGGTAAATTCATCGCCTGGAGGTCATTCCTCAAAAAAAGAAAAAAAAAACAACAAATAAATGAGCTCACACTTTATCTCAAAGCCCTAGAAAAGGAAGAGCAAAACAACAGCAAATGTAGCAGAAGGCAAGAAATAATTAAAATCAGAGCGAAATTGAAACAAAAGAAACTATTGAAAAAATTAACAAAACTAAAAGTTGGTTCTTCGAAAAGATAAATAAGATCGACAGACCCTTAGCCGTGCTAACGAAGAGAAGAAGAGAGAGAACTCAAATTACTAACATACGGGATGAAAAAGGCAATATCACAACAGATGCAACATAAATACAGAAGAAAATTAGAAATTATTTGGAAAACTGTATTCCAATAAAATAGAAAATACTGAAGACATCGATAAATTTCTTAAGTCATATGATTTGCCCAGACTGAGTCATAAGGGAACACATAATTTAAACAGACCAATATCAATGGATGAATTAGAAGAAGCAATCAAAAGACTACCAACCAAGAAAAGCCCAGGACCGGATGGGTATACAGCAGAGTTTTACAAAACCTTTAAAGAAGAATTAATACCAATACTTTTCAAGTTATTCAGGAAATAGAAAAACTGGGAGCTCTGCCAAATTCATTCTATGAGGCCAACATCACCCTGATTCTGAAACCAGACAAAGACACCTCAAAGAAAGAAAACTACAGACCAATATCTCTGATGAACCTAGATGCAAGAATCCTCATTAAAATTCTGGTGAATTGGATAGAAAGGCACATCAATAAAATTGTGCACCATGATCAACTAGGATTCATCCCTGGGATGCAAGGCTGGTTCAATATACGGAAATCAATAAATGTTATTCACAACATCATTGGACTTAAAGATAAGAACCATATGATCATCTCGATAGACGCAGAAAAACCATTCAACAAAGTAGAGCATTCCTTTATGTTCAAAACATTTTAAAAACTAGGGATAACAGGAACTTACCTCGACATTGTAAAAGCTATCTATGTTAAGCCTCAGGCTAGCATCATTCTGAATGGAGAAAAGTTGAAGGCATTCCCTTTAAAATCTGGAACAAGACAGGGATGTCCTCTATCACCACTTCTATTCAATATATTTCTCGAAAAAACTGGCCAGAGCAATTAGAGAGATGAAAGACATTAACGGCATAAAAATAGGAAAAGAAGAACTTAAATTATCACTATTTGCAGATGACATGATTCTATACATAGAAGACCCAAAAGGATCTAAGAAAAAACTACTAGAACTAATAAATGAATGTAGCAATGTGGCAGGATACAAAATCAACATGCATAAATCAAAGGTATTTCTGTATATTAGCGACAAAACTTCTGAAACAAAAATGAGTCCAAACACTGCATTCCCAATTTCCTCAAAATAATTAAATACTTGGGAATCAACCTAACAAAAGAGGTGAAAGATTTATATAATGCAAACTACAGAACCCTAAAAAGAGAAATAGAATAAGATCTTAGAAGATGGAAAAATATACCCCGTTCACGGATAGCCAGAACTAACATCATCAATATGGCGATATTACCAAGAGTTCTCTATAGGTTTAATGCAATGCCAATCAAAATCCCAAAGGAATTTTTTGTAGAAATAGATAAAGCAATCATAAAATTCAAATGGAAAAATAAAAGACCCAGAATAGCAAAAGCAATTCTAAGCAGGAAGTGTGAATCAGGCAGTATAGCGATACCAGATTTCAAACTATATTACAGAGCAATCATAATAAAAACAGCATGGTACTTGTACGAAAACAGGTGGGTGGACCAATGGTACAGAATGGAGGACACAGAGACTAATCCAAAAAGCTACAACTATCTTATATTTGATAAAGGAGCTAATGGCCTGCAATGGAGGAAGGATAGCATCTTCATCAAATGGTGTTTGGTAAACTGAAAATCCATATGCAACAAAATGAAACTGAATCCTCTCCTCTCGCCATGCACAAAAGTTAACTCATAGTGGATCAAGGAGCTAGATTCAAATCAGAGTCTCTGCGTCTGAGAGAAGAAAAAGTTGGCTCCGATCTACATATTGTGTGGTCAGGCTCCGAATTCCTTAATAGGACACCCATAAAACAAGAGTTAATAACAAGAATCAAGAAATGGGACTTACTTAAACTGAATTTTTTTTCTCAGAAAGAGAAACAATAAGAGAGGTAAATATGGAGCCTACATCATGGGAACAAATTTTTAGTCCTCACCCTTCACATGGAGCCCTAATATCTAGAGTATACAAAGTATACAAATAACTCAGAAAATTATACAATAAGATAACCAATAACCCAATGGGCCAAGGACCTGAACAGAAACTTCTCGGAGGAGGACATAGAATCAATTAACAAGTACATGAAAAAATGCTCTCCATTTCTAGCAGTAAGAGAAATGCAAATAAAAACCACCCTAAAATACCATCTCAATCCAGTGAGATTGGCAGCCATAATGAAGTCAAACAACAACAAGTGCTGACGAGGATGTGGGGAAAAGGGTACTCTTGTACATTGCTGGTGGGACTGAAACAGGTGCAGCCAATTTGGAAAGCAGTATGGAGACTCCTGTGAAAGCTTGGAATGGAAGCACCATTTGACCCAGCTATTGCCCTTCTTGGACTATTCCCTGAAGACCTTAAAAGAGCGTACTACAGGGATACTGCCACATCAATTTTCATAGCAGCACAATTCACAATTGCTACACTGTGGAACCAACCAAGATGCCCTTCAATAGATGAATGAATAAAAAAATGTGACTTTTATATACTATGGAGGATTACGCAGCACTAAAATATGCCAAAATAATGGAATTTGCAGGGAAATACATGGCACTAGAGCAGATTATGCTTAGTGAATCTAGCCAATCCCTAAAAAACAAATACCAAATGTCTTCTTTGATATAATGAGAGCAACTAAGAACAGAGCAGGGAGGAAGAGCATGAAGAAAAGATTAACATTAAGCAGAAACATGACGTGGGAGGGAAAGGGAGAGAAGAGAGAAATTGCATGGTAATGGAGAGAGACACTTATTGTTACACAAAATTACATATAAGAGGTTGTGGGAAAATAAACAAGAAGAGAAATGAATTACAGTAGGTATGGTAGAGAGAAAAGATTGGAAGAGAAGGGAGGGGGTATAGTAGAGTATAGGAAAGGTAGCAGAATACAACAGTAACTAATAGGGCATTATGTAAAAATATGGATGTGTAACCGATGTGATTCTGCAATCTGTATTTGGAGTAAAAATGGGAGTTCATACCCCACTTGAATCTAATGTATGAAATATGATATGTCAAGAGCTTTGTAATGTTTTGAGCAACCAATAAATAAAAGTAGCGATATATATGCCAATAGAAATTCATCATGAAATATATATAATCCACAGATTGAAAAATATTAATTTTACTGAACATGAAATTATGTATAATGTTATTCAACTAGGATTCTCACACATAGGTTGAATTTTCAGTTCCAACAGCGTTTAGGAGGAGTGATCTCTTCTCTCAATTTGCATCTGCCAATTCAGCCACCTCACAAGTGTATACGAGTGATATCAGGTAGGATTCTATATGTGCATATAAAAATACATGTGCTGAATAGGCTACAGAGAAAGGGAGACAGGGATTCATATATTTGTTAATTTTAAAAACACATGTAGAACTATTTCAACAAAAAATTGACTAGATTTATAACTCCTACAAAATATAATGCAAAAGGCAATTCCAACTATACACCATGCCTCCTCTGAACTGCTTGTGTTTCTTTTCTTTTTGGGTTATTTTTCACCATCATATTAGGATCATTAGTCAGAGTCTAGTAGGGTATGGGTTAGTGTCAGGGATTCAGTATTTCAAATGGAAAATTGAAAAATGAATCCAATGTGTATGTAAATATGTGCTACACAAAAATCTTCTCACTCATATCCAGAACAATGCCTTGACATTACCTTCACCCAAGTAAGACACAATTATAGTAGAAAAGTGTGAAAATCTATGAATACATATATGGAATGGAATATCCTCGGGAGTTCACAACCTTGGAGGTGGTAGAGGCGTTTCCAAAAGTAAGGGACAGGGTAAACACTCCACAAACAAAGAGCTCTGCTGGCCTAAGACTTCTTGGAATACTGCCTCTGAGGTTGGGCACTTGAAATATATGTTGTTGTCATGAGCTTTGGCTTCCTTTGTAGTGAGACCATAAAAGCTGGGTCTGCTTCTATGTGACCTGGAAGACATGATTTCTTATTTTCCAATGAACTTGTGGCAGCAGTGCTCAATTTTCTCTTTGTAGGTAAACTATGTCCACTGGAGGCTAAGTGTCTCCCGGTGGGGACTGTGAAGACATTTGATCATCCTCCACTTTTCGTGGTGTGTCTTGCTGCTACACTGGGAATTTGGTACTTGCTTCACACAATATAAGAAGTTCATCTGGGATACAGTGCTGGAGCGTGTTCTGTCACGTGGGGTGGGTTACCGTCTGCAGGAGAATGTACCAACCAGTCTTCTATCCCACATAGCTTGTCCCAATAACCATAGCAACCTGATTATGAACATTGCCCTGAAACCTCTCCACATAACAAGATGCCTTTACCTACAAGGGAATGGGGGCTGCGCCATATCAGTCACAAGCCATTTGTAAGCCGATAGCCGATCCACATGGCCCCACCTTGATGTTTCATCACATACCTGCCCACCACTACTCTAGGCCCACTACTCACCAGGCTCCAAATTCCTGGCATCTCGTATTCTACACCATTTTCATGAAACCCAGTCAAATAAGGCACTGTCTGGTATACACATGATCAGCAACAGGACATCCAAAGTTTCTGTAGTGCCACCTGGTCATGGGAATTTCAAAACTTTTATGGTATTTATCTAGCAATTTTTCAAGGATGAAGTTACAGGCACTGTGGGTTTCAATTCATTCAGGAACCGTTAAGTGTTGAGAAAGCTCATTTCAATGAATGCTCTGGAGAACTTTAAAGTCAAGGCTTCTCAAAGAGTTGCCAACAGGTCACATGAAGCCAGGCCAATTGACGTCTACAATGTGAGGTCCATGTGTGTTTTGAATCTCAACTATGGCTACCAAGTCTTTCAGAATAAAATCATGTGATATCCTGGCTGAGATTCCCAGGCCTCTGTGGAAAGCCAGCCTGGGCCAAGATCTCAGTTTCCAAGAGTGAGTCTCATGCGTGGCCTCCTAAAATCCCAACACAATTCATGGCAATACTTCTCTGAGGTCAGTTCCAGAACTCAGTCTCTAAGGGTAAATCATACCAGATTTCAAGCCCAGGTGGACCCAGTCATCCCTTCCAACTGCCACAAAAATGACCAAAATTAAAATGAAATCACTCCCACAGGGCCATAATCTTTTTCCTTGTAGACACTCATCATAACCTCTAGCTGGAGGTTTCAATGAGCACAAGGTAGTGTCCAAAATAAGCTCACTTGCCCCTCATTTGCCTAAAAACATGGTGGCCTGAACACTATTCCTGTGAACCAGGAGTGATCAAATATCCCTGCTGTTAAAGTGTTCCGCTTCTCAATTTGAGGCCTACTGGCTGAAGCCTATAAATTCTTGATGTGATTTGGAGTCATGAGAAAACCCAAGCACATGTGGGCTAGCCTCTGCAGGGATTTCAAAGACTCATTTGACCCTAAGGATCACTATTCTCACTTGATGGAGGTCAGGAACCTAAAACAAGAAGGCAAAAATATTCATTCACAATGACTTCTCTTTTGGTCATTTTGGTTTTGGAACCACATGGGATCTTTCTTTAGATCCATCAGGTGCTGAGAATCTAAGCCACAACCTCATTCAAGGACAAGAGGCTGATTCAGACACATTCCATTCCAAAGCAATTAAGCAAAGAGCCACAGGTGATGTCCATTCATTTCCATATGAAAACAGTCTTCTTAATGCTACATAACTGGGTGGCCTGAGGCAAAGACTTTCCTGATATTCAGGATAATAGAAACAGAAGTAAGCAAATGGCCCAAAGAAGGGTTTCTCCACTGAGACATTACTGGTCACACTGATATCTGAGTTTTCTGAGATGCTCCCATTCCCTTAAGCTATCCAGTACATGGCCATGTCACAGAGCCCTGTGGTGTTACATATCTGGGACTCAAAACCATGAGCCTATTCTGGAGAGTGGCTGGAAAACACGAAGAAAACAGGAACTTAAGAAGATAGTAGATGTTGCCCATCCATAAGGCAAGCTGCAGTCCATTCATCAATTGGGCAGTAAGAATGTGGGGAAGCTTTCAACTAGAGACAACGCTTCCATTGATGCATTATCTTTTCTAATGTCTACAACAACGGATACACTGGGATACACAGACATAGAAACACTCACCATGTCAAAGGACTTACTAGAAATAGTCCACTCCAAACCAAATAAACCACCTTTCCTAGCTATTCTCAGAACATGAGAAAAAACCACAAACTCACACCTACAACAGCAAAGGCGATTCTTTCACCCAAGTAGGTCTGTGATTATCCGAAGTGTCTTCTGACTGGTGGGCCATATTATGTTCCCCAAAAAATGGCCTGTCCTGTTTCAGATCTGGTCTCCTTGGCCAATTCTGTGAAGTTGTCAGGAGCCAGTGGTTCGCCACTACCTACTTTCTCAGGAAAGGCCCCTCTTCCGAGCTCTGCTGGAATTTGGCCATCCTCACATCAGTAGGTACCAAGAAAGACTGACTATGTCTTTGGGAAAAACAAATAAGTTAGCCCACTGGGACTCGGAGTGAGACTGACTCTGGGTGCCTGGCTTCCGGGATCCCAAGTTCAGAGAATTCCATCACCAAGGAAGTGAAGTGAGGTCACTTCTTTGAGGAACTGAATATGGTCACTGCCTTGGTAACCACTTTGTCCTAACAGTTGCTTCCAAGGTTCCTATGAGATGGAGGCTGCCCCAACATCCTGTGACACATTCAGAAGTTAGAATGGTATATCAACCATAGGCACCCAGGAACAGCTCTCCACACAGGCCTGCATAGGTCCATCTTCTCTACTTTAAGAAGGCAGAGGCTGATTCAGACACATCAATTCTTCCTGACCAGGTTGTTTGCCATGGAAGATGACTATTGCTCTCTCAGGTCCTACAGAGCTGCCTACATATTCTCCAAGGATCATTTCTCCATGGATCTTTTAGGTTCTCAGCAGGTGGAAGATAATCTACATTCCTATATTGTAAGACCCACTCTGTCCCTGCTCTTCTGTAAGTTGTATTGAAGGAAGAGTGTATGGTTAGGGTTAATAATAGGTTCGATTTGGGTTACGAATCATTCTGCAGGATGAATAATGGCATTGGCAACCTGTGGTATTTACAAGAGTATATATGTGAAATATAACTATGAAAGCAGAAATCTAGGTAAGATTTGAAACCCAGAAGGGCATTGGGGACTTGAGTGGGATACTTAGCTTTGAATTATGTGCTGCACAGATGTCTCAAATAAATGAATATACACTGGCATCGGACCTTGTACTTTGGATGATTGAATGTTGAAGAGAACATCCAGTCAAAAAGCGATAATCGGTAGGATTAGGAAGGTAGTCGGTAGGTTTAGAAAGAAGAGTGAGTATAGGATTTGGACCAAAAGTTCTTTAGCAATAGGGTTTCGGGTAGAGAGTGTATGTAAATGTCAGTACATGTGAAGAGTCAGTCACAATGATGAACTGGGGAAAACATGTAGGAAAGCAGATATCAATAGAGACATTAGGAAATCAAGCAAAGTATAAAGTGTGTGATAGGGTTAGACATTTTCAACAGGTTTGAGGTTGAATATATAATATTAGGAAGACACAAATATGTAGTCACCAATAGGATTGATATTTGAGAGCATTAGGCAACCTGGACATGGATGTTTTTAGTAATCCATGCTCACTTTCTATTTAGGCTTTGGTACAATTGTAAGTGTGACCTTTGCTTTTGGTGTCCAGAATATTTCTGTGATAAAATGTGTATGTAGATCAGGTGACATGAGTATTTCTTCCACCATTTCTTGGAGCAATATTTTGAAGACTTATAAATTAGTATGGTCGTACAAAGAGGTGTACCCTATTTCTATGAATATACAGATAATGCATGAATAGACCATACTGTGAATAAATAATATAACTGGATCCACTTTAAATAATGGATTGAATAGATATCTGAAAATATATAAGAAATGTTATATTGATATACAATCATTCATTCCAACCAGTTATATATCTAATGATCATCTTAGGGTTATGGTTTATCATGAAGGGTTTGTGAGTTTTGTTTCAAAATTGATTATGGAAATCAAAAATAATATATTTGGAAAAAAGTCTCATGAATAGACCAATAAAGAAACATAGAGGAATACATGTGTTCTGGAGCAGGAAGTGATTGAAAGTGAAACAAATGCCTATAAATTTGCCAACTAGTGAATCAAATATATATTCTATGATTTACATAAACTGAAGAAATAGTAATGTACCAGTGTGGAATGAAAATTAACGTCAAAATACACATCATGTTCCATAGTAACCTACATGCATTGATGTTAAACTGGGTTAGTTAATGTAGACATATTAGGATTTGTATGCACCTTTCACTGAAGTTAGTTTTCAGTACTAGGAAACAAATATGTATTTCGGGTGGATGAATATTTCTAAGAATAATCTTGTGAAAAGTTGATTATTAATCCACATACATGAACATGAATGAATTTAGGGATTGTATATAAGACACATATATTTCATATTTTTAAAAATCTGGAGAGTATAAATATATATATATATATATATATATATATATATATATATATATATATACACACACACACACACACACACACACACACACACACAAACATAGACATTAATAAGTAGCAATATATATGCCAATCGAAATTCATCATGAAATATATATCATAAAGATGCAAAAACATTCATTTTACTGAACATGGTTTTATGTATTATGTTGTTCCACTGGGAAGCTCACCCATAGGTTGAATTTTCAGTTCCAACAGGGTTTAGGAGGAGTGATCACTTCTCACACTTTGTATCTGCTATGTCATGTAATTCACAAGAATGTACGTGTGATACCATGCAGGATTCTATTTGTGCATATAAAAATACATGTGCTGAATAGGCTCCAGAGAATGGGAGACAGTAGTTCACATATTTGTTACCTTTGAAAACACATCGAGAACTATTTCAATTAAAAATTGACTAGATTTATAACACCTACCCTTTATCATGCAAAAGGCAAGTCGAACTCTGAACTGCATGTACTTATATACTGTTTGGGTTATTTTTCTCCATCATATTAGAATTAGTAGTCAGAGTCTAGTAGAATATGTGTTAGTGTCAGGGATTCAGAATTTCGAATGGAAAATAGGAAAATTAATCCAATGTGTATGCAAATATGTGCTACAACAAATCTTCCCACTCTCATCCAGAACCATGCCTTGACATTACCTTTGCCCCAAGTAAGACACAATTAGAGAAGAAGAGTTACAAAATCTGTGATTACATTTCTGGAATGGAAAATGCTCAAGAGTGCACAAACTTGGAGGTGGTATAGGAGTTTCCAAAAATAAGGACAAAGTACACACTCCACAAACATGGAGCTCTGCTTGCCTAAAACTTTTTGAGAAACTGCCACTGAGGTTGGGCACTGAAATATAGGTTGTTGTCACGAGTTAAGCTTCCTTTGTAGTGAGAACCTCAAAGCTGGGTCTGCATCTATGTGACCAGGAGGACAAAGTTTCTTATTTTACAATGAACACGAGGCAGCAGTGCTGAATTCTCTCTTTGTAGGTAAACTGTGGTCACTGGGCACTTATTGTCTCCCCGTGTGGACTGTGAAGCCATATGGTCATCCTCCATTTCGTGGTGTTTCTTCCTGCTGCACTGGGAGTTTGGTATTTGCTTCACGAAATACAAGGAGTTCAACTGGGACAAAGTGCAAGAGGGAGTTCTGTCACGTGTGGTGGGTCAGGGTCTGCAGGATGATACAAGAACCAGGCTTCTATCCCACATAGCTTGACCCCTTGACCATAGCAACCTGATTCTGAACAATGTCCTGAAATCTCTCCATATAAAAAGTTGCCTTTACACGGAAGGTTCTGCTGGCTGCGCCATATCAGTCACAAGCCATTTGGAAGCCAATGGCAGATCCAAATGGCCCCACACAGATGTTTTATCACATACCTGCCCAACACTGCTCTAGGCCCACTACTCAACAGAGTCCAACTTACTGACATCTCTGTTCTACACCATTTACATGAAACCCAGTAAAACAAGACACTGTCTGGAACATTCATGATCAGCAACATGTCATCCAAAGGTTCTCCAGTGCCACCTGGTGATGGGAATTTCAAAAATTTCATGGTATTTATCTAGCCATTTTTCAAGGATGAAGTTGGAGGCACTGTGAGTTTCAATTCATTCAGGAACCATTAGATGGTTAGGAAGCTCATTTCAATGAAAGCTCTGGAGAACACTCACAGGTAAGGCTTCCCAAAGAGTGGTGAAAAGATCACATGATGTTTAGCTCATTTAGCTCTACAATGTGAGGTCCATATGAGTTTTGACTCTCAATGATGGGTGCCAAGTCTTTCAGAATAAAATCATGTGGTATCCTGGCTGAGAGGCCCAGTGCTCTGTGGAAAGCCACCCTGGGCCTAGAACTCAGTTTCCAAGGGCGACACTCATGCCTGGCTTTCTGAAACCTCAACACTATTCATGGCAATACTTCTCTGAGTTCAGTTGCAGAACTCAGTCTCTAAGGGAATCACACCAGAGTTCAAGCACATGTGAACCAAGTCATCTCTTCTAACCGCCACCCAAATGACCACAATTTAAATTAAAAGACTCCAACACACATAATAACCTCTGGCTAGAGTTTTCCATGAGGGGGACAGCTCAAGTCCGTGTCCCAAATAAGCTCTCTTGCACCTAAATTGCCTAATTCAGGGTGGCATGGACACCCTTCTTGTGAACCAGGAGAGATCAAATAGGCCTCCCATTAATACTGCTCCACTTCTTCAATTTGAGGTCAACTGACTGTGGGGTTTGGATTCTTTATGTGAATTGGAGTCTTGAGAAAACCCAAGCAACCATGGGCTAGCCTCTGCAGAGCTCTGAAGATCTCATTTTACCCAAAGGATCCCTATTCTGACTTGATGGAGTTCAGGAAAGTTACAGAGGAAGGCGAGAGACTTCATCCACAAGGACTGCTCTTTGGCCATTTTGGTTTTGGATGTACACATGGCATCTTTCTTTATATCCATCAGAAGGTGAGAAACTAAGCCACAGCCTCACACAGGGCAAATAGGCTGATTCAGACACATCCTCTCCAAAACAATTAAGCAAGGAACCACAGGTAATACCCATTCATTTCCATTTGAAAACTGTTTTCTTCAGGCTTCACAAAGTGGTGGCCTGTGGAAAAGACCTTCCTGACATTCAGGGCAACAGAAGAAAAGGTAAGCAAAATGCCCCAAGCATGGTTTCTCCACTGAGACTTTACTGATCACACTGATATCTGAGTTTTCTGAGATGCTCGCCATTCCCTTTAGCTATCTAGTACATGGTCATTTCACAGAGCTTCGTGGTTGTACATATCTTAAACACAAAACCATGAGCCTATTCTGGAGAGTGGCCAGAATTCAGGAAGAAAACAGGATCTTAGGAAGATAGTAGGTGTTGCCCATCAATAAGGCAAGCTGCAGTCCATTAATTAATTGGGAAGGATGAATGCTGGGAAGCTTTCTACCTGACAGGACATATTCATTGATGCATTCTCTCTTCTAATGTCTACAACCAGGGGCGCAGTGGGATACACTGACATAGAAACACTCGCATTGTCAAACGACTTACTAGAAACCGTTCACTCCAAACAAAACAAACCTTCTTTCATACCTATTCTCAGAACATGAGACAAAAACCACAAACTCACACCCACATCACAAAGGCACCTCCTTCCCCCATGAAGGTCTGTGACTATCCGGAGAGTCCTCTGACTGGTGGGCCATACTATGTTCCCAGAAATGGCCTGTTCTGTCTCAAATCTGGTCTTCTTGGCCAACTCTGTGAAGTTTTCAGGATCAAGTGGTGAGTCAATGCCTGCTTTCTCAGGAAAGCCCCCTCTCCATAGCTTTTCTTGCATTTTGCCATCCTCACATCAGTAGGTCCCAAGAAAGACTGAGTCTGTCCTTGGTAAATCAAAATAAGTTTGACAACTGGGACTGGGACCAAGACTGGCACTGGGTGCCAGGCTTCCTGGATTCCAAGTTCAGAGAGTTCTATCACCATAGAAGTTATGTGAGGTCACTTCCTTTAGGAACTGAATTTGGTCACTGCCTTGGCAACAACTTTGTCCTAACAGTTGCTTCTAAGGTTCCCATGAGAAGGAGGCTGCCCCTACTTTCTGTGACACTTTCACAAGTTAGAATGGTATGTCAACCATTGGCACGCAGGAGAAGCTCTCAACACATCCCTGCTTTGGTCCATCTTCTCTACATTAAGAAGAGAGTGGCTGATTCAGACACATCCCTTCATCATGAGCAGGTTGTTTGCCATGGAAGACTTTTGCTCTCTCAGGTCCTTCATAGTTGACTACATCTTCTCCAGGGATCATTTCTTCATGGACCTTTGAGGTTCTCAGCAGGTGGAAGATCCTCTATATTGCTGTATTTTAAGACCAACTCTGTCCCCGCTCTTCTGTAAAATTAGATTGAGAGAACAGTGTATGGTTAGGGTTAATAACAGGTTCAATTTGGGTGAGAAAAGAAACTACATGGTTGAGCAAACAGGGTCCTACAGTTAACAATAATATGAGAATTATTAATGGACCAGCCTGGGTGGATAAAAGCGTAGTTAACCAGGTGGACTATGTGAACCAAGACTCAAACCTCCCTTTGGGGGCCTCTGTCTTTCTTTGACCCTCTTCAAGTCGTTTTCTTAATTTACTCATAGATTCTTTTACAACTCCAGTATTGTCGGCATAAAAACATTATTCTTTCCTCAATGCAAGCAAAAAGGCACCCTTCTCTCATGAAGAGGAGGGCCAACACTCGCCTGCTCTGTAAACAACTTCAGAGAGAGAGAGAGGTTAAAATTCCTGTAAAGCTGTGATACGGTTTTTAATGTCTTTAAGCTTTGGTCTATTTCTGCTTCTAATTGTGTCTTTGGTGTGTCTCATGGACTAGGGCATTTGTTCCTGTGCCCACCCCTTTAGCAACTATTATTCCTAATAGGATGGCTAAAGTGAGGGATACAGGTTCCTGGTGGAACCGGGTTGTATGCCCCCCTATTTGATCTTTAAATGAACCTGCATCCTGATAGAGCACTCTCGAAAACATCTGCATCATTACATAATTAATCGCATCTATTGACCATTTTATGAAAACATAAATAATGTTAAAGTGTATAGAATTATACTGTTGTAGGGATGGACAAGGAAAGGCACCTAAGATAGCACCAAAGACAGGAAAGCAGTTTTATTTGGTCGCATCCGTATTTAGAGGGCATTGCTTCTGTTGTAATCAATTAATCCACTGAACCCCAAGTTTTGGTAGTTTTAGTATTTGTACCCAACATGTAAGGGAAGGGGCTCAGAAGTTCACAGTCTGCAGAAATTTACACAAATCAGTTTTTGTTTCTGTTTTTTTCCTCTGTTCTGTGCACGTTAACTTTTCAAGGACACCTTGGAACGGGAGAGCTTTTTTGTCTCTTTTTTTTCCTCCTTGCCAGCTGTCACCATGGAGCCCAGTTGGTAACTTTTTTATCTTAGAAATGTAGCCATCTCTGTGAAGCCCCAGCTCAAGGCCAGAGTCCTTGTTCACATATTTTGTGAAAAACTGGTAAGGCGATGTCTAGCTTAAGGGTGGTGATTTTTTCAGCCAGTGGCCAAGTAGAACAGGGCAACACGAAGAGTGGAATTTTATCTCCATTGAACTTTTTCAGAGGGACTCTTTTGCTGAAAGACCTAAAGTAAGCCTTGGTGAAGACTTCTGGAGAAGGTCATTTAAGACATTTCTGTGGACCTGGTACAGAGGGGGATGACAGGGAAGGCGATGCTGAGAGCAGCTCTGTGGATCTGAGAATGAGGAAGGAGAGATGCCAAAGAATAATGGGAAAGGGGTTTGGGATTTTTATAGAACAATAACTTGAGCAGTAGAACAGGTAGAGCAGAGGGGAAGACGGGAGTGAGTATTCCAAAAAGCCTGTGAGGGACTTTAAATTCTTAGAACCTGTTTTCAGTGATGACAAATCAACTTTAAAGGTCATTTTCATTACATCTTGGATAGGGGTCTGAGGGCTCTTCTCAGCTGGTTTGAGCTTTGGCTAAGCTTGCTAGAGGACTTGGTGGGACCTAGTGCAGACACTGACAGGAAAAGAGAGGAGTGAGTGGGTGGAGGGGTACCTCGGTACCTGCTTCCTCAGCAAGGGGGCAATGTTCTGAGATCCAGCGGAGGTTTGGGTTTTTGATCTAGTAATTGGAGGGGATAAATCAGGTTGCTGAGGTGGGAGTGAAAGCAGAGAGTCTAGAGCAGAAGGCTGAGTGTGAGGAACTGTTGGGGAAGCATTGTACAGGATGTGAGCGCAGGAGGAAAAAGGATTCCACATAGGGGAATTTCCCCCTTTGGAGCACTTGCCAAAGTTAAAAATGTCATGCAGAATTTGAAGATCTAGAGAACCCTCTTGGGGCCATAGTTTTTGGTTGTCTAATTGGTAATATGGCCAATGCTGTGTACTGAATTTGATGAGGAGTTTGGGTTCCACCAGGCAGCCCCTGTATGCTCACATCCCCATGACTTACACAAGAAGTCGGCTTTTCCCCCACACAGCCATGGCTGTTTGTCGCTTTGATAGTCTGCCGGGCATACATAGTAATATAGGCTAGCCAACCTGCATCTGGCTCGCGTGTCCCTGCATCCATAATGTTTGTTTCAATTATCTATGGTATGGAAGGGATTTAATGAAATTTTAGTGAGATCCTCTTCATCAGGTATATCTCAAAAGGAAAGACCTCTACCGAGCTGAAAAATGTCTGGGTGGAGAGATAGCCACCAGATCCCTAAGGGGGCTGTTAAGGTCTCTTTAATGGTTCTATTTATTTTTTCTACCTGTCCTGAGTTCTGGGATATATAAGCATAATGTAACTTCCAATTAATCCACAGGGTCCTGGTTAACACCTGACTTACCTGGGCCATGAACACCAGTCCATTATCAGTCCATTAGGCAGATCGTATCTTGGAAAAATATCTTTCAGGATCTTCTTGAAAACCATTTGCGCCGTTTTTTGTTTTTTTTTTTTTTGTGTGTGTGTGTGTGTAAGGCTTCAATCCATCCTGAAAATGTATTTACAAAGACTAGGAGATATTTAAGTCCATACCTTGCTGGCTTAATTTCATTAATGTCCACTTCCCAGAATTGTCCTGGTCTGGTTCCTCTTAGGTGCTTTCCTCTAGGAAACTTGGAAGGGTAAGCATTACCCAATTGACGGATCCGACAGGCTTTTGTTACCCGTTCAGTTATTTCCTTTCGCTGTGAGTTGGTTAGTGGAGAACTCTGTTCTTAATCCTACAGTAATGCCTGCAGTTTCTTTGAACCAAGGTGAGTGAGTTGATGTGCATTTTTAACGTAGTGTAGGGCTTGCTGTAATTGCAGGCTGAGCTCAGTGAAGTTGAGGTGTTCAGTGTCAGTGTCCTTAGATGTTATCAAAAACTTCCTGGTACTCAGGGTTCCATTGAAATTGGGCATCTTCCTTTAACAGCGGTATAAAGGAGCAGCTAAGGACGCAAAACCTGGTATCCATAACCTGCAAAAGCCAGCAGTCCCAAGAAATTCTCTGAGTTGTCTGCTGTAAGATGGGGGTGGTATCTACACAATGGTTTGTTTTCTGGGCTCAGTGAGCCATCGTTTACTGCCCCTTAGGGAATAGCCCAGGAAGGTTACTTCATGCTAGCAAATTTGGGCCTTTTTGGCCGAAACTCTATACCCGAGTTGAGCAAGCTCATATAATAGTGCTTGGGTCCCAGACTCACAGTTTTCCTTGGTGTTGGCTGCCAGTAGCAGGTCATCCACGTATTGAAACTGGGTAACTTCAGGGTGCGTAGTTCTGAAGTTGTTGAGATCTCTGTGGAGGGCTTCATCAAAGAGAGTGGGGGAGTTTTTGAACCCCTGTGGGAGTCTAGTCCAAGTTAGTTGACCAGACGTTTTGGTTTCTGGGTCTACCCACCCGAAAGCAAACAGCAACTGACTATCTTTATGCAGAGGCAAGCAAAAGAAAGCATCTTTTAAGTTCAGAACAGTATATAATTTCCGCTCAGGGTTCAGAGTGCTAAGCAGATTGTACGGATTAGGTACCGTGGGGTGAATGTCCTGCACTCTGTTGTTGATCTCTCTTAGCTCTTTAATGGGGCGATAGTCCCTGGTTCCTGGCTTTTTTTTTTTTCTAGTAGCAGGAGAGTGTTCCAGGCCGATTGACAGGGCCTTAGGACTCCTAAGGCCAGATATTTCTGAATATGGGGCCTTATCCCACCTTTAGTTTTTTTGCTTAGAGGATATTATTTGACATTGATTGGGGAGACTGAGGTTTTTAACTCCACTGTTATTGGAGGTTGTTTCACGGCCAGACCTAACACCGCAGTTTTTGCCCAGGCATCTGGGTAATCTGTTATCCATTTTTGGGGTAGCTTGCCTGTTTGATCAGTCTTGGGGGGTGTGAAGAGTGGACGTTCATCTTCTACTAATATAGTTAAAGCGGTGACTATAGGAGTTTTACTGAAGGATTTACAAATTTCATTTGGGGGCCTTCAGGGTTAAAAGTTATTTTGGCCCAGAGCTTGGTGAGCAGATCTCTGCCCATCAATGGGTGTGGGCATTCTGGTCTTACTAGGAAGGAGTGATGGATTTTTTCTTTCCCCAGGTCCATGGTCCTCTTAGTTGTCTAAGCCCGATATTTACTGTCATCAGCCCTTTGAACTAGAGACCTTTTATTTGATAGAGGGCCCAATGGGGCCTTAAGGGCTGAGTATACTGCTCCTGTACTCACTTCAAAGTTTACTGGAGTCCCCTCCACTTCAAAAGTTACCCTGAGCTAGGGGAAGGGATCTGAGCCCCGACTTTCTTAGTCATCCTCCAGAGTCAGAATGGCCAGCTGGCGTGGCTGTCTCTTTATAGGGAACTCTATGGCCCAGTATCCTTTTTCTTTAGAGTAGGCACACTGATCTGAGGCTGGGGGTGGCCTCTGGCATGGGCCCTTCCTGTCACCCTGTGTCTTAATTTCTGGCCTCTTTCTTGTTGTGATCAGGACCTTAGTCAATGCCTTAGTCTGTCTTTTGCTTCTCTCATCCTCCGTTTGCTCCCTTTCTTTCTCCCTGTTTCTCTCTTATAGTATACTTTCTTGGCTTCTTTGACTAAATCTCTCTTTTAAATTTTTTTTTAATATCCATGGCAGCTTGCTCAATTAAGGCCATCATGACAGATGCCTTTTAATCCGCTGCCTGAGGATCGAAAGAAGTATATCTCTTATATGCCTCCATGATTCTCTCTAGAAACATGAAGGGAGATTCGTCAGGCCTTTGAATAATTTCTCTTACCATGCCCAAATTAGTTGGTCACCCAGCGGTCCCTTGGAGACCCGCTGTTAGAGCCTGGCAATAATTGAACAGATGCTCCCTATCTTCCAACGTGTTGGGGTCCCTGTTGAATAGGTTTAAGGAGAAGCCAGCTTTCATTATGTTGGGAAGTTGTGTTGGTCGCCCATCAGGTCTGAGGATATTTTTTCTACATTCCAGGAGATTTTTCTCTCATTGCTCTGTCATGAAGAGAGTCGCTAGGTGGTGTTGGCAGTCACCCCAAGTAGGCAGGTGTGAAAACGTCGGTGAGTTCTCTGAGTTCTTTTAGCCGGGCCAGCTTCCTCCAGGGAAGGAGGGTCTGTCTGTGCTGCGGGACAGTCATCTTGATGGCACTGGGCCAGCCTAGCTTCCTCGAATGGTGGAGAGGCTGAGTCAGCAGAAGGGGAATCACTTAGAGGGTGTTGGGGGTTGGGAGACGAGGGCAGATGATAAGCAGGGGGAGGAGAGTCCAGTAGAGTCTTGAGACTCAAGGAGAACAGAGGGTGGAGGAGGAGGAGCAGAGAGTTTGAGAGATAGAATTGTGGGGGAAGGAGTAGGAGCAGGTGCAGGGACAAGGAAAGGATTGACCCATGGAGGAGGAGATTTGTAGAGGTACTGACAAGTTAAGATATATGGCTGTTGATCTGGATGTCTATGTGGCCCCTGCTGAAAGACAATATCTCGGACTTTTCAAATAAGTGTGAAGTACAAAGATCCTTCTAGGAGCCATCCAACTGCAATGGTGGGTCATTCTGTGACACAGAATCTGCCAGGTCTGGCGTTTTACTGAAAAAGAAAGATTCTGAGCCCTTAAGCAGAATTTGGTCCAGTGATCAAGGGTCAGGGACAGAGGCATTGAAATGATCTGTCCCATAATAAAATATACACAGACAGTGAAAGCAACGACACACAACACAGACAAGACAAGACAATAAAGACAGGGAATGGACGTCCAATACTGAGACCAGGACTGACTAGTCGGCAAAACCTGAAGGGCTGGCAATACCAAATCAGAAACAAAATATCACTGAGTCGAGGAGACTATTGTTCCTCGATTTCCCGAGTCTATCTCCCAGGGACATGGTCTGTGGCTCTGTGGCATGTGTGTCAGCCACCATGGGAGAGAGCTCACGCTCTTTACCAATAGCCATTTTGCCATACCCTAACCTGAAGCCTGAAACCAGAAAGATTGGTCTTATTTACCCCCAGAGGAGCCCGTTGGGGGTATTTTGTCTGCAGCTGCCGGATCTCGCTAGGGCCACCAGATGTAAAGGTTGGGCGAGCATCTGTGGCAGAGACCACCAAGAGACAGTCTCATGCAACAGCAAAGGGTTTATTGGGAGTCCGGCATGAAGGGCTCAGAGATCACTTGAACAGAGCAGAGAGCCCTGAGAACAGCTTAAGAAATGCTTATATATTTTCCTTGGAGAGGGCAGGGAGAGAAATTTATTGATGGGTAATGGCAAGTGGGCAGTTTGCGTGCAACTGGTTGACGGAGTACATTCTGAAGTTTGGCAGTTGGGGACAGCACATTCTGGGAACAAGAATAGTAAACAGTTCTCAAGATTACAACGGTGTTTTGTTAAGCATACAGAAAAACAGGAAGTGACAAGTATCTATTTTATTAACCTTTCAATATAAGTATGAAAACAGAAATCTAGGTAAGATTTGAAGTCCAGAAGTTCATTTGGCCCTTGATTGGTATACTTAGCATTGAATTACGTTCTGTAGAGATGTCGCAGAAAAATGGATATACAATGTCATAGGACCTTGTACCTTCTCGGAGGTCAGTTCCAAAACACAGTCTCTAAGCAGAATCACACCAAAGTGCAAGCCAAGTTGGACCCAGTTATCTCTTCCAACTTTCACACAAATGACCGCAGTTAAAACCAAAACACCCTCACATGACACTCATCTTCTTCCATATAGACACTCATCATAACTTCTGGCAGGAGGATTCCATGAGAGGCGCAGCACAAGACAGTGTCCCAAATAAGCTCCCTTTCCCCTCATTTACCAAAAGTCAGGGTGGCCTGGACAACCTTCCTGTGATCCAGGAGTGATCAAATATGCCTGCCGTTAACACAGCTCTGTTCTCCAATTTGAGGCCTACTGACTGTCGGTTTAGATTCTTTATTTGAATTGGATTCATAAGAAAACCCAAGAACCTATGGGCTAGCATCTGCAGGGCTTTGAATAACTCATTTGACCCATTGGATCCCTATTCTCACTTGAGGGAGGTAAAGAACCTTACGGAGGAATGCGAGAGACTTCATCCACAATGACTGATTTTTGGTCATTTTGATTTGGATCCACACATGGGATCTTTCTTATGATCCATCAGGTGCTAAGAATCTAAGCTCTAGGCTCACACAGGACCAAGGGGCTGATTCAGACACATCCCTTTCCAAAGCAATTAAGCAAACAGCCACAGGTGATGCTCACTCATTTCCGTTTGAAAACTGTTTTCTTCTGGAATCTCGAAGGCGTGGCCTGAGGCAAAGACCTTCCTGACATTCAGGGCAACAGAACAATAGGTAATCAAAAGGCCAATTGCAGGGTTTCTCCACTGAGACTATCCTGGTCACACTGGTATCTGAGTTTTCTGAGATTCTTGCCAATTCCTTCAGCTATCCAGTACATGTCCATGTCACAGTGCTTGGAGGTGCTACATATCGTGGACACAAAAGCATGAGTCTATTCTGGAGAGTGGCCAGAATTCAGGAAGAAAACAGGAACTTAGGAAGATAGCCGGTGTTGCCCATTGATAAGGCAAGCCCTAGAGCATTCATTAGTTGGACAGGATGAATGCTGGGAAGCTTTCTAATAGACAGGAAACATCCATTGATGCATTCTCTTTTCTAACGTCTACAACCACGGACACAGTGGGTTACACAGACATAGAAACACTCGCCTTGTCCAACAACTTACTAGAAACAGTTCACTCCAAACCAAACAAACCGACTTTCCTACCTTTTCTCTGAACATGAGACAAAACCACAAGCACACATCCACATCCACAAAGGCACCTCCTTCCCCCAAGTAGGTCTCTCACTCTCCGGAGTGTCCTCTGACTGCTGGGCCATACTGTGTTCCCCCGATATGGCCTGTCCTGTCTCAGATATGGTCTCCTTGTCCAACTCTGTGAAGTGGTCAGGAGCCAGCTGTGAGCCACTACCTGCTTTTTCAAAAAAGGCCCCTCTTCAGAGTTTTCCTGGCATTTGGCCATCCTCACATCAGTAGGTACCAAGAAAGACTGACTCTGTCCTTGCTAAATCGAAGCAAGTGAGACCACTGGGACTGGGACAGGGATTGGCTCTCTGTGCCTGGCTTCCTGGATCCCAAGTTCAGAGAGTTCCATTACCAAGGAAGTGAGGTGAGGTCGCATCCTTCAGGAACTGAATGAGGTCACTGCCTTGGCAACCACTTTGTCCAAACAGTTGCTTCCAAGCGTACCATGAGAAGGAGGCTGACCCTACTTTCTGTGGCACTTTCACAAATTAGAATGGTATATAAATCATAGGCACCAAGGAACAGCTCTCCACTCAGGCCTGGTTTGGTCCATCTTCTCTATATTAGGAAGAGAGCCTTTAGTCCCGGGAGCATTGCAGTGAACCTCCGCACTAAAACTATAAGCAAGCACCTGATGGAGGAGGCCTCCATAGGTAAGTGGCGCCTTTATAACATCTGATATCCGGTTAAGGGAGATCTCTTCTGATGACAGAGATGTGGCCTGGGGAGACTCACATATACTCCTGTCCAGGACAGTAACAAGAATCATTCTGTCCTCTGTTCTGTTCTGTAGGAAATTCCTCTGGAAGTGTAGAGAGGTGCCCACGGGCACGCACGCGCTCGTACCCTGGAGCTTTAGCAAGATCTTGCACTGTACCACTGTTTTTCTGTTTAGGCGCCGGGTTTCTGTTTTTCTTTGTGTGTGTGTGTGTGT
Source organism: Callospermophilus lateralis (assembly GCF_048772815.1). Classification (NCBI taxonomy): domain Eukaryota; kingdom Metazoa; phylum Chordata; class Mammalia; order Rodentia; family Sciuridae; genus Callospermophilus; species Callospermophilus lateralis. The sequence continues at coordinate 394,417 of NW_027516455.1, read as the reverse complement.
GTGTGTGTGTGTGTGTGTGTGTTTTGTTCTGCTTTCTATTTTTTTTGTTTGTTTGTTTGCTTTTGTTCATTTTGTTGTGTGATTTCAGTGGTAAAAACTTAAGGATATTGGACGTGAAAATGGGTAATAAAGAGAGTAAGCCTGACACTCGTTTGAACTGTGTTTTAAGGAACTGCGATGAACTTTACCCCCCTTTGTTAAGCAGGATGATAGAAGCCCCTAGCTGGCTGCCTGGAGCACACCCATTGCAGAGGGCAATGCCTGCTGGGGACCTAAGAACTGAGTATCTCCCAGGTTAACAAGTGAAACTCCTTTAAAACCCCTTGTCCCTCCAGATCAAGAGAGTCACAAAATTTGGCAGAGTCCCCTGTGTTTCTCCTTTGTTAGCAAAGCAATTAACCTCCCCTTTTCTTTTTCTCAGAACCCATTCCTCATTATTTAATTGGTATAAATTGGCTTCTAGGTCAGGAACCGAACTTTAAGTTACAAATTTGGTATCCCCCCTCAGCCCCAGAACTTTGTGAGAGCTGTCTACTGAAATGTTAGGAGATGGAGCTTGCTTGGGGTGAAACTGAACCAGAGGAGCTAATCCTGTAAGTAAAAGGAGGGACTGAGGGACCCCCAGCAGCTGCCAAAGCCCTGTTGATTCAGGGAATACCCTCCTTCGTTCCGTGCACTGTAAGAATTACGGCACCTCTGTCTTGTTAAAAAAGAGAAAAAGAAAAAGGGGACACTAAATTCATTAAAGTCACCATATAGACACTTTATTTTACATTTCAGGTTGCCCCTCTGTTAAAACATCTGGTCCCCCCCATGGTGCCACTGGTGTAGTAGATTTTTATGGTGCCACTGGTGTAGTAGATTTTTCTCTTATCTGCTCTGGTTTAAAGGATTCTGTCTGGCAACCATAGTCTCTACCTCCTTTCTGTCTGTCTTGTGTCTTTGTTTCTGGTCCTTTAAGACATGTGCAATAATGTGTTGATATTATAAAATTTTTCTTGGGAATGATCTTAGCTGAATGTGTGTCTAAATGATGATGTTTTATCATAACAAACTGGTATCTGAATGGGTTTTTGAAGCATTGCACAATCTTGCAGTTAAAAGTCGGGTTTACGTAATTGTTTAGTTTAAGATTTCAGGTAATTCATGCCAGAGAACTTAAATACTTAGGATGGAAAACTGAAGAACTCTACTTCCAATTGGCAAGTAACTTCCCAATCATTCAGTCTTTTTTTTTTTTTTTTTTTTTTAACCAATTTTGATTTCGGTAGCCAGGGAAAATGTCACTCTGTGTACCAGTGCATTAATTTGGACAAGGATAGTAAACCATAGTATGGTATCTGTTGACAAAATAAGATGTAAAGACATAAAATTTTGTGAATTGTATCTTAAAGTTGTATCATAATTTTCAACACCCGAATCTGAAAATTATGGTTAAAATGCCTTAGGCCTGAGGTGTCTGCTCAGAATAGCAGTTTTTTCCTGCTCCTTCCAGACCTCAGCCATGACTTATGTTGAAATGCAAATGAAAGAAGCCTGCAAGCTTAGTAGGAGACTGATTTGATGCCTAACGGAAAGAAAAACTAAATTGTATGGTATTTACTAATTACTGGCCAGTCGTTTTTTCTAGGACTCTTATTTTTTTCCTTAGATTCTGTATTTTCTTTTTGAGCTCATGATTCTGAGCATGCAGACCTAGGTTAATGTTTTTCTGATCAGTTCTATCTTTGACCAACTGTGGACTTTTTGAAACATTGCAATAAAGATTTAACCTGCGAAAAACTACAAGGCCTTTACTATTATTATGTGTGTACAATTTTGTTATGTGTTGTCTGTCTATATATACATATGTTCGTATATCATATATATGATACACAAATTAACATATATAAGGAGCGCTCATAAAAAAAGCGCTCATAAAAACAAATTTTAAAAAGTGGATCCAAAGATCTTTAGTTCACGTGGTTTAAATGTTTCAATTTAAATTGGATAAACAGATAAAAATAAATGTTTTTAAATTTAAGCTTACAAATTTTTCTAGGTGTTCAAAAATCTAATAAAATATTAATATCTACAAAACGTCTAATGTGCCTTGGTTCTAGGACATTTTCTTCAACATAAAAATGGTTTACACTGTTGAATACATTTCTCTAATATTTTGATAAATAAGTAAAGTAAATTTGATATGGGATTACTCATTCGTGAGTACTTTTGTTAGATATCTGATTCATTTACTAAGGTCTGTATGAGTTTTTACTAAACTCTATATAAGATTTTAAAAATCAGTCATGTGTTAATGAGACAAAAATTTTTTGAAACATAAGTTTACCCATAACATTGTGTTTATTAAGTTTTATTTTTTCTAGAGCAAGGAACCATAAAAATTAAACAACTTATTAAATCAGAACTGTTATTTTAGAGCACTGTACTGCCATTTCTTTAAAAGGTAAACTTGGTTAATGTAGAAACATCAATGTAATTGTGATGCTATTAATGTTTTCATATCTTACAGGTATGCAAGTCTGTAAGGTAGAAACTTTAAAAGAGCATTATATCAAGCTGGTGTTCTGAAGTTGTATGGTAAAAAAATATATTGGAGATTTATTTACCTGTTATCAATAAGATATGTAAAGTTTCATGTTACTTTTTACATTGTGGAACAATTTAAATGTATTTTTAAGTTAATGAGAGCCTAATCTATCTAAAAGTTGAAAACTTTCAGGCTTTCTTTAATTCATGTTTTAAATGTGATATCATATGGTGTTAGCTAATGTTCATGAGACTGCAATTTATGTAAACTTTGTCAAATGATATTTAAAAATAAAGATCAGCTTTAGAACTAAAATACTTAAGATTTAAAAAGAGCCCTGCCTTACCTGAGATAAGGCTGTGTGTCCCATCTTACTATATGTGAGAATGACTACGAAACCAGTAGGTCAGATAATATTTCTTTAAAGTTATGTTAAAAACCTAAAAAATGTCAAGATTCCTAGGATCTAAAACAGGGGATATAAAGTAATACTCAGCCAAAAAATTCAGGGTAGCTATTACACGAACTAAGTATTTTTACTTTTGTTAATTTTATTTTGAAATTTTCTTATAAGTGATCTAAAGATTCCCTGTTAGTTGCTTTAAGAACACAACATGGGTTTATTCAAGATAATAAGTCATCACCTACAATACAGACAGAATAATACAGATCCCAATTAATTAAAAGATATTTATAAAGTTATAGACATTAAAGTCCAGTACTCTTAATATAAGGCTGTTAAAATTTATTTGCTGGATGTTTAAGATTAGGATTTAAAATTAAAGTTAAATGAAAAGGGCCAAGAAAACCAATATTTTGGCTCTTACTCTCTGAGTCAATCTGAATCCAGGGAACAGGGGACTTCTCTAAAGAGCTTTTCAACTCTGAGCCACATAACCTCCTGATCAGGGAGATTAATGAGACCACTGGAGAACAGAAAGCCAATCAGTGCATTTGTTACGAGAGTCATCAGAGAAAGGAGATATCCCTGATGCTTCTGAGGGAAGCCAAATGGTCAAGCAAGACCTGGACCCACCTAGCGCAAATGGCACTAGCAGAATTGAAAATCTGCTCTCGTTTTTCCAGAATTGACTCCCATAAAGCTCAGCTGACTGTTAACAATAGATAGAAACAAAAGTCCGTTTGACTGCTTCATCTTAAACACTTTGGAAAGACAGTTATGACCAAAATACAGCCATTCCTGGGCATTTTAAATAATAATAATATAATAATAATAATAATAATAATAATAATAATAATAATAATAATATTTTAAGGTATGCACTTTATTTTAGCCTCCCAAAATAAGTAAGACTGGAGGCTACAAAGAAGGATTCTCAGACAGGAATGCCTGATACTTATAAAAAGAGACTATCAAGAAGAGCTGTCACAGGCAGAAATTTCTAATTTAAGGCCTGCAGATATTCCTAACCTACACAGGTAGGCTTGGTGTTTGCTAGTACGATTATCCAGCCCTGAGTAACAGAATTAAAGGTTTCTCTATTAGACATAGAGGTCATACAAAAAAAAGGATTTTACAAGATCAGATGACATTAAATTGTTAAACTGTATCTTACGGGGAGGGACAACTGTAACACTAAAAGTTAAATATTAATTTGATAGTCCTGATAACTGGGGATATTAAAGACTGGTGAGGGAACTTCCATACAGTGACATGTTCCAGCTGCTGCAACATTTATTCAGTACTCATGGTTTTTATTTCTCTCATAGAAGAACCCATCCCCAGATGACTTTACAACCTGTTCTTCCCCAACCAGACTTCAATCCGAACTGACTTCTAAAAGGCAACTCATGTCCCCCAACTGACTTATAAAAGGCAACTCATGTCCCTCACGCCCACTCACTTCACCCTGTCTCAGTTCAGAAGAAAAAATAATGATTGACGCCACTCTTCTTACAACAATGAAGAGAAAGATAAATAGACTTCAATATAAGTAATTAATTAAGTCAGGTAAAATCAGGGAGATCGGTTTTGGGTGAGTTCTAAAAATTTGGAGAATCTTACCTGAGGGATTAAAATTTCCTCAGTGCTCTTCCCCTAATCTATTAAAGATTTGAAAGGGACACAGAGAAAAAAGGGAAATGATAGAACCAACCTGATCTTTTATTAAAATTGGGAGCCATCTTGCCACAAAGCCATGAAAAGATAATTTTGGCTTTACCATAAATTACTGCAAGTTCTGAACCTGCTTGAAATGCCTGCCCGTGCCTTGAACTCACGCATGCCCAGCTCTCTGACCAGATAGCAGCCCTCTCTGAAACTTTAGTGACACATCATAAATATTTGCCTTCTCTGGCCAGACAACATCCCTCTCTGAGGCTCTAATGGTCCTCTGAATTCTGATGTAGGGACAGCAAAAAAAATCTAAACTACCATTAGTGTGATGCTTGTCAGAGTTCTGTTATCTGTAACACCCCTTTTGTGTAACTTTCTGGGCTATAAAGCTGGGCTGTAGGAAAGCTGGGGTTGCTGTCTTGTTCCGGCTGTTTTGGGAGGGGAGGCAGCATGAAACGTGGAAATAATAAGATTAATTTAATTTGATTTTAATTAGAGTCAGTGGTCTTTTCTTGTGTCCTGGTCTAACAGTTAACACTCCAAAAACATGGAGCTCTGCCGGCCTAAAGACTTCTTGAGGAACTTCCTCTGAGGTTGGGCACTTGAAACATATGTTGTTGTAAGGAGCTTTTGCTTCCTTTCTAGTGAGACCATCAAAGCTGGGTTTGAATCTATGTGACCTGGAGGACATGGTTTCTTGTATTCTAATGAACATAAGGCAGTAGTGCTGAATTTTCTCTTTTTAGGTAAACTGTGGCCACTGGGTGCTAAGTGTCTTCCCGTGTGGACTGTGAAGCCATTTGTTCATCCTCCACTTTTCGTGGTGTTTCTTGCTGCTGCACTGGAGGTTGGTATTTGCTGCATGAAATACAATGAGTTCAACTGGGACCCAGTTTTGGAAGGAGTTCAGTCACTTGTGGTGTGTCAGGGTCTGCAGGAGAATGCAACAACCAGGTTATATCTCACAGAGCTTGCCCCCTTGTCCATAGAAATCTGACTCTGAACTTTGCCCTGGAACCTCTCCATGTAAGAAGATGCCTTTACATAGAAGGGTCTGCTGGATGCACAATGTCAGTCACAAGCCATTTGGAAGGCAATGGCAAATCCTCATGGCCACACCACAGATATATTATCACACACCTGCCCACCACTGCAATAGGCCCACTACTCAGCAGGCTCCAACTTACTGGCATCTTTGTTCTACACCATTTTCATGAAACCCGGTCAATCTTGGCATTCTCTCGTACACTCATGATCAGCAACAAGACATCCAAAGGTTCTCCAGTGCCACCTGATTATTGGAATTTCAAAAATTTCATTGTATTTATCTAGCTTTTTTTCATGGATGAAGTTGGAGACACTGTGGGTTTCAGTTCATTCAGGAACCATTAAATGGTGAGGAAGCTCATTTCAATGAAAGCTCTGGAGAACTCTCACAGGCAAGTCTTCCCATAGAGTCTTCAAAAGGTCACATGAAGCCAGGCCCATTGAGGTCTTCAATGTGACGTCCATGGGTGTTCTGACTCTCAACTATGGCTGCCAAATCTTTCAGAATAAAATCATATGATATCCTAGCTGAGATTCCAAGGCTCTGTGGAAAGCCACTCTGTCCTTGATCTCAGTTTCCAAGGGCAAATCCCATGCGTGGCCTCCTAAAATCTGAACACAGTTCATGGCAATATTTCTCTGAGATCAGTTACAGAACTCAGACTCTAAGGGGAATCACACCAGAGTTCAAGCCCAGGTAGACCCAGTCATCACTTCCAACCACCACACAAATGACCACAATTAAAACCAAAGCACTCCCACAAGGCCCTCATCTTCTTTCATATAGACACTCATCATAACCTGTGGCTTGAGGTTTCCATGAGGGGATCAGTCCAAGAAGGATCCTTAGATCCAAACCTCCCCCGGGACCTTTTTAACTACTGCCAGCGTCTGAAAAAGTGGAGGAAGATTCCCTGTATTTAAGGTTTTAGCCTTCCCACACAGCACCTTGTCTCTGCTCCTCCTGCCCTCCCCCTCAGGTACTCCTTGCTTGCAATCCCCTCTCTTCCCCTACTTCTACTTCTGACTTCACAGATTCTTCCTCATTCGACCCAGCAGATGAACCCCCACCTTATCCCCAGCCCCATCTGCTCCTTCTCTTTTGCTATACCCTCCTCATCCTCTGCCTGATTCCATGGATCCTCAGCCTTCCATTTTATCCCCCTCCCCTCCGTCCTCTTCTGCCTGCTCTACCTCCTCCTCTTCCAAAGAGACACTCCCTTCCCCTTCCTCTCCTTCCTGTCCACCGCCTGCCTCTTTCAGTCCTCCTGTTACCAGGTCTAAAGGACTCCTTCCCACCCCTAACACAATCGCACCCCTTCGTGAGGTAGCTGGTCCCGAGGGTGTCATCAGAGTCCACGTGCTCTTCTCCAGGTCAGACATTACTCAGCTAGAGAGGAAGTTAGGCTCAATCACCACTAAACCCACCACTTACATACGGGAGTTTCAATGGGTCCTGCAAGCATATAGCCTCACTCTTCATGACATATACATGCTCTTGGCCAATACACATCTCCCCGAGGAAAGGCAATGGGTCTGGGAGCTAGCCCAAGCCCATGCTGATGAAAATCATAGGACCAATCCTAACCACCCCACGGGCCCTCATGCTGTCCCAGAGCAGGATCCCCTATGGGATTACAACACCCCTGAAGGCTTACAGACTCATGACCTTTTTACATCCTGCCTCTTGGCGGGCCTGAAAAAGGCCACCCGCAAGGCTGTTAACTTTCAAAAGGTGCAGGAGGTCATTCAAAGGAAGGAGGAAACACCTTCAGAATTCCTGGATAAACTAACCAAGGCCCTTCAACAGTGCACATAACTCGACCCAGAAACCCCTGATGGCCGTCATGTCTTAATGACATATGTTCTGGCCCAAAAATACTCTGACATTAAAGCCAAGCTTAAAAAGCTTGAACAGGGCCCTGCTACTCCTCAGACCAAAATCCTCGCTGTCGCTTTAAAGGTTTTTCATGGTAGAGAGGATGAAAGTGATTGCCGTAGGCAGAGAGCTGAAAATGCCAAATTCCAAATGTTGGCCCAGGTCATTCAGAGAAGGCCATCACCAAGCCGTCCCAATGTGACACCCCCTGGAGCTTTCTTCAAATGTGGTAAGGATTGTCCTTCGCCGAGAACACCGTAAAACCCCTGCCCAACATGCCATCAAAGGAGACACTGGGGGGCAGACTGCCCAACAACCCGGAAGGGAGGTTGTTCAGCCACCCGGCAACCCCAGCCTCTCCTGGGCTTGGCAGAGGAGGATTGATGGAGCCCTGGGCCTTCCCTCCAGACTATTACCATCAAGAATCAAGAGCCTAGGGTCACCTTCCTGGTGGATGGACGCTTCATTACCTTCCTCTTGGATATTGGTGCCACTTTTTCAGTCTTGAGGGAGTATTGGGGTCCTACCACACCCTCAAAAACTCCTATTGTCGTGGTAGGAGGTAAACGTATTTTCCCTCAAAATCCCTTTTGTCCTTCACTCACTCCTTTCTCGTTATGAGCCATTGCCCCATTCCCCTTCTGGAAAGGGACATACTCTCACTATTAAAAGTCACCATTCACATATCACCCCACACCTCTCCTACCTCTCATTTCCTCATGATGTTCCTAGGGGCAGATACACCTCCATCATGCACTCTCCCACGACTATCTAAACCAGTTAACCCTGAGTTTTGGGACACAACTACACCCTTTATGGCTAAATGCAGTCCTATTCATATTGTCTTTCGGGACCCTTCAAGATATATTAGTCAACCATGATATCCACTCACAACCACAGCCTTCCTCGGATTAGAAGCCATCATCCAGGATTTATTATGAAAGGGGTATCTTAGGCCTACACACTCTCCTTTCAACACCCCCATTCTGGCAGTAAAGAAACCTAACGTGTCCTACAGGCTGGTTCTAGACCTTCCCCTTGTCAACTCCTCTGTGGTCCCCATCCACCCGCTAGTGTCCAACCCTTACACCCTTTTCTCTCAGATCCCTTCCACTATTACCCACTTCTTGGTCCTAAATTTAAAACATGCGTTCTTTTCTATTCCCTTGTTCTCAGAATCTCAGTATATCTTTGCTTTTACTTGCACTGACTCTCACACCCGCCATTCTCATCAGCTTACCTGGACTGTCCTCCCACAGGGATTCAGGGATAGCCCCCATCTCTTTGGCCAAGTTCTTGCCCAGGACCTCACATCCTTTCACCCGACCTGTCCTGACTCTACTCTCCTTCAATATGTCGATAACCTTCATCTATGTAGTCCCTCTGGGAACACTCTCAATCCCACACTGCTCAGCTTTTAATTTCCTAGCAGACAAGGGAAATAGGGAGTCTCCCCACAAGGCCCAGGTTTCCCAGTCTTCTGTCACCTATCTTGGTTTTTGCCTTACACCCAGAAAAAAGGAAATAACACTGGATAGGAGGCAACTCCTCTCTTATCTTCCAGTGCCCCATACAAAAGCCAAAATACTATCATTCCTAGGACTAGCAGGTTATTTTAGGGCCTGGATCCCAAATTATTCTCTTCTTTACAAATCCTGTATGACCTAGCAAAGGGACCCCCTAGTGAATCTCTTGCCTCCTCCCCAAACTACAACTTGCGCAGGCTTCAGCAACTTGTCTTAAAGGCACCTGCCCTTCACCTTCCTGATCTTTCAAGACCATTTCATGTATATGTCCATGAAAATGGGAGGCAAGAACTTGGGGTCTTAGGTCAAAACTATGGGCCTACATTTGCACCTGTGGCATATTTGTCCAAGCAACTTGACCCTACCATCCGTGAGTGGGCCCCTTGCTTAAGAGCTCCGGCTGCTGGACAAATTTTACACAAAGAAGCCTCTAAGCTTACTTTTGGGGCCCCTTTAACTATCCACTCCCCACATCACTTGAAGGATCTTTTAGCTTATAAGGGCTTTCAAACCCTTCCTCCATCCAGATTTCTGTCGCTCCTCACTTCCTTTCTGGAAAACCCTAATATTACTTTCCTTCCCTGCTCTGCACAGAACCCTGCCTCACTGCTCCCAATGACTCCCACGTCTAACACACCAACTCATAATTGGTTGGAAACCTTAGATGATTTCCTCCCCTGTCATTCTTCCATTTCTGAGTGACTACTAGCCAAGCCTGACCTTATCTGGTTTACTGATGGCAGTTCCTTTAGGCAGAACGGCACTCATTACTTTGGATACGCTGTAGTATCAGCCACTGAGATTATAGAGGCCAAAGCTCTGCCTTCAGGAACTACCAACCAGCATTCTGAACTTATAGTAGCCACTCGTGCCAGCCTTCTAGCACAAGGCAAATCCCTCACCCTTTATACTGATTCAAAATATGTCTTCCATATCTTATCCCATCCTGCAATATAAAAGGAGCGAGGCCTACTTACCACCAAAGGTAATGTGATCACTAATTCGGCTCTTATAACAAATCTGATAGAGGCCTCCCACTTACCCACCCAGGTGGGAGTTGTCCATTGTAGGTCTAATCAGAAGGACTTCTCTCTTATCACTGAGGGCAATGCCAAAGCTGACCAGGTGGCACAAATGGCTGCTACCACTTCCAATGATGGACGCCCTGGGGGCCACTTTAGACAGCTCATCTGAAGCCCCTACTTCTTCCAGTAAGAACAAGGATCTCTTCAAGTTCCTTCATAATCTATTCCTTTTCAATTCTCAGTCTTTGACCCTCTTTTTACAGAGCTTCTTCTCGCTCACCCTCTCTGACAAAGCCATGCTACAGAATATAGCCTCTAATTGTCAGATCTGTCAGTGGACCAACACTTATTCTCCTTTAAGGCCCAAACCTTTCCCTTCCCACCAAGCCCGGGGACATATTCTCACTGCTGCCTGGCAGGTAGACTTCACCAACATGCTCACAGTATGGCGCACTAAATACCTCCTTGTCTTTGTGGACACTTTCTCTGGTTGGATTGAGGCATTTCCCACTTCCAATAAAACGGCTTCCACTGTAGCTTTAATCTTACTGACAGACATCATCCCCAGGTTTGGTATGCCCACTTCTCTACAATATGACAATGGCCCTGAGTTTATTTCTAGGATCACACAAAAGGTCTCTCAAGCCCTCTCCTTCAAGTGGCATTCCCACTGTCCATATTACCCCCAAGCTTCAGGGAAAGTGGAAAGGGTAAATCGTACTCTAAAGGAAGTCCTTACCAAATTGACAATGGAATTAAACTTAGACTGGGTCAAACTCCTTCCCTTGGATTTGCTTCGAATCAGAGCTCTCCCTAAAAACCATCTTTACTGTCTCCCTTTGAGATAATGTATGGAAGACCTCTTATACCCCCTGGGTTGGTCATTTCACAAGGATCTCTCACCCGAGATTTGTCTTTGCCTCTTTTATATCATCTCTGCTCGGAAATCTGGAAATATCAGGACTGGCTTCATCCGGACCCAGTGTCCTCTCCAAACACTCCTCCCATAACACCTGGGAGTCTAGTCTATTATAATACCCCAGAGGAGAAAGGGACTCTTGCCCCAAAATGGAAATGCCCCTATCCTGTCATTCTCTGTACCCCCACTTCCGCCAAACTCTCCTTACCAGACAACCGTCTCACTCCCTGGATTCACATTTCTAGGTTGAAGCCATATCACCAGGAGATCCCACCTGCTGACGACAGGACCACCCAGAGGAACTCCAAGAATCACCTCCTGAACCTCCCCTTAACTCCTGCTCTCCACACTCATCTCACCCATTTAAGTTGCAGCTCACACGGTGTTCCATGCAGCCCAATTCCTCTTTAAAAAGTCACAATGAGCTCTCCCAACACCCTAATCTTCTGTAACTACTTGTTTTTTTGTGCTCTGCTTATTTTCTGTACTCTGTCAGGACTGGTCTTTACCCACGTCTCCTACCATGTATTTATTCACTCTTCAGGAACGGTACTCAGAACATGGCATGCAGAAGGTCCGTGCAGTGGATGCAACTACTTGCTTCATCCACAATTGCACCTCTATTTCCCTAAAATTGTCACCTTCAAGGACCTTCGTCCCTGGTAGCTGGAACTGGCCTTTCATTTGCTTCCTTTTTGATCAAACAAAAGACTATTGTCATTGGTGGCCTGAGATATATAATGGGTGCCCCTATTGGTCATGCAGGTTCCATGATGAACATGGTAGCTATTCTTACCACTCACTTGGTTACCCAAAAGGGTGGACATCTAGTTACCTAAAGTGGCATAAAGGCTCTTCATCTGATAACAATGGATGGTATACTTTAGATATACCTGACCCCAAGGCCAAACGTTGGGGCTATGTTGAGTTTGCTGTCTATGCTCGGACAACCTCAGCCAGACCCACAATGTGGATGACTGTTGGCAGCACCCTGATTATGCCACCTAAGGCAATCATCCAGGTAGTCGAACATTAAGGAGTCAGAATCAAAACTTCGAGATCTTATCCATAGCTCATCCAAAAAGGATTCAGACCCTTCAACCCCCTCAGGTCCCCCTGACACATGGCTCAATTTGTTACACCAAACTCTTCAATTATTAAAATCCACCCCTTTTTCTGTGCCTCCTTCTCAGTGCTTTCTCTGTGCTTCAATTAGTCGTCCACTTCTAGCAGCGGTCCCATTAGCGGCAGGAAATATTTCAGCAAAAACCTACAATTTCTCTAAGAAAGGACAACCCCTACATGTGACACGTATCCCACTGTGGGAAAGTTATTCCACCAATGCTTTATTTGCTTTCAACTGTTTCCACCTGCCAATAATGAATCCTTTACCAATTTGTTCCTTGAGCTTAAGCACCCAATCGAGCCCTGCGTTTATGCAACCTGGAAATTTCCTCTGGTGTAATGGGTCTTTAAGTACCTCAACGATCAATGTCTCTGGCACCTGTTTCTTGGTTACTGTAGTTCCTCAGCTGTCTTTGTATACTCCCACCGAATTCCGACAGTTGGCCCTACCTTCCCGAACCCGTAGGGCAGTCTTTCTGCCGGTTCTTGTAGGCCTCACTTTAACAACCTCAGTGGCGGGTCTCGGACTCTCTGGTGGAGCTATAGGTCATGTTCTATGGGCATCCAATGACCTGCAACAAAAACTGCAGCAAGCACTCGATACCACTGCTGAGTCTCTGGGCTCCTTGCAGCGCCAGGTTACTTCATTGGCACACGTGGCTTTACAGAAACAAAGGGCAATTGATCTTCTCACTGCAGAAAAAGGGGTACATGCCTATTCCTCAGAGAGGAATGTTGCTATTATGTTAATGAATCTGGGCTGATAGAAAAAAATGTTGTTCAATTGCAGGAATTATCGACCAAATTGCTCAAACCTAGCTCCTCCAATCCCATAACAGGGTTCTTCCAATCCTATCTTGCCATGTACTTACTACCTATCTTGGGGCCCCTTATTGGGATGCTCCCTTTTTGTGCTCTCTTGCCATGCATAATGAAGTTCCTTCAAACCCAACTGCAAAAAATTTTTAATCAAAATTTCAACCAGCTTTTGCTTAGGCACTACCAGCCTCTGATGACCGATGAACCCCTAACATCTCCAAGAGAACAGTTCACTCAGTGATGAAGCTCACTACCAGGCACGATGGAATGCAATGAACATCAGACAGCGGGAGGCAACGAGCTTGGAGAACCTCCTAATCTGCCATCCTGGATTCATGAGTCTTTATGACATTCTAAGCTTCCTCATGGCCCTTGGCCTCTTCTATGTCAGTCCCCCAACATGGAACTTCTGCCAAAAATTGACCTTTGCTTTAATTTTTATCTTCATTCTGTTTTTATTCGCTCTGATCTTCTTCAGGTGCTGGTGACGCCATATCCAGGCAACGCTTCCAGTATTTCCTTGAGTCTCTGTTACAGGACCAGTGGCTGATACCAACAATCTCCTCCATCCAGGACTGGTTTCATGCCATCGACAACTTGTGGCATCAGGGAACTTTCATAGACTTTACCCCTACTGAAGTAGCTATCTATACCACTGGGTTTTATTTCTGGCTGCCATGATATCCCAAGACCTGCCCCCCGAGCATTCGTCCACTTCCTTTTCTAGGCCCCACAGCACCCCTACACAGCAGGAATCAGCCAGAAATGACAAACAACACCCCAATTTCTAAAAAAACAAAAAGGGAGGAATGTTAGGAAAAGTATAAATGGCAGCCATACCCCAGAGAAAAACCCCAACATGGCGCCTAAGGACTTCTTCTTCCTACCTTCTTCTTTTCTGCAGTGGCGTGAAAAGTCCCCGCCCTTGTTAACAATGCAGCCAGCGCCAATTTCAAATCTCGCTGGTGGGGAACCTTAGCCCCAATGAGAACTAATTCCTGGGCTCTGGAGCTGATATCTGAAAAAACTTATTCTCAGAACATGAGACCAAACCACAAACCCACAACCACACCCACAAAGGCACCTCCTTCCCCCAAGTAGGTCTGTGACTATTCGGAGTGTTCTCTGACTGCTGGGCCATACTATGTTCCTCCGAAATGGCCTGTCTTCTCTCAGATCTGGTCTCCTTGGCCAACTCTGTGAAGTTGACAGGAACCAGCGGTGAGCCACTACCTTCTTTCTCAGGAAAGGCCCCTCTTCAGAGCTCTTCTGGCATTTGGACATCTTCAAATCAGTAGGTACCAAGAAAGACTGACCCTGTCCTTGGTAAATCCAAAGAAGTGAGACAACTGGGACTGGGACTGGGACTGGCTCGGGGTGCCTGGCTTCCTGGATCCCAAGTTCAGAGAGTTCCAACACCAAGGAAGTGAGGTGAGGTCACTTCCTTCAGGAACTGAATGAGGTCACTGCCTTGGCAACCACTTTGTTTTAACAGTTGCTTCTTATGGTCCCTTTAGATGGAGGCTGCCCCTACTTCCTGTGACCCTTTCATAAGTTAGAATGAGATATAATCCATAGGCTCTCAGGAACAGCTCTCCATAAGGCCTGGTTTGGTCCGTCTTCTCTACATTAAGAAGACAGAGGCTGATTCAGACACCAAACTTCATCCTACCAGGTTGTTTTCCATGGAAGATGACTTTTGCTCTCTCAGGTCCTTCATAGCTGCCTACATCTTCTCCAGGGATCATTTCTGCACATACCTTTGAGGTTCTCATCAGGTGGAAGATCCCATACATTCCTGAATTGTAAGACCAACACTGTCACTGCTTTTCTGTAAAGTTAGATTGAGGGAAGAATGTATGGTTAGTGTTAATAACATTTTCAATTTTGGTTAGGAACCATTCTGCTCGATGAACAATGGTATTGGGAACCTGCGATATTTATAAGAATATAGAGGTGAAATATATGAACGAAAAGAGAAATCTAAGTAAGAATTGAAGCCCAGAAGGTCATTGGGTCCTTGATTGGGATACTTAGCATTGAATTACGTTCTGCACAGATGTCTCAGATAAATCGATATACAATGGCATAGGACCTTGTACCTTGGATGATTGAATGTAGAAGAGAACATCCAGTCAAAAAGGGATAGTCGGTAGGATTAGGAAGACAGTAGGTAGGTTTAGGAAGAAGAGTGAATATAGGATTTGGACCAAAGTTTTTTAGCAATAGGGTTTCAGTTAGAGAGTGAATGTTAGTGATAGCACATGTGAAGATTCAGTCACAATGATGAACTGGGGAAAATATGTAGGAAAGCAGATATCAATAGACACATTACAAAATCATTCAAAGTGTAAAGTGAGTGACAGCTTTAGACATATTCAACAGGGTTGAGTTTGAATATATAATCTTTGGAAGAAACAAATATGTAGTCACCAATAGGATTTTTATTTGAGATCATTAGGCAACCTGGACATGGATATTTTTAGTAATCCATGTTCACTTTCCATTTAGGTATGGTACTATCATAAGTGTGAACTTTGCTTTTTGCTGTTCAGAATATTACTGTGATAAAATGTATATGTAGATCAGGTTACATGTATTTGTTCCACCATTTCTGGCAGCAATATTTTGAAGACGTATAAATTAGTATTGGGGGTACAAAGAGGTGTACCCTGTGTCTATGAATATAGAGATAATACATGAATAGACCATACTGTGAATAAATAATATAACTGGTTCCACTTTAAATAATGGATTGAATTGATTTCTGTAACTAAGTAAGAAATCTTATATTGATATACAATCATTCTTTCCAACCACTTATACATTTAATGGTAATATTAGGGTTATGGTTTATCATGACGGATGTTTTGCTTCAAATATGATAATGGAAATCGAAAATAATGTGTTTGTAAAGAAGTCTCATGAAAAGAGCAGTCAAGAAACATGGAGGAATACATGGGTACTGAAGCAGGAAGTGATTTGAAGTTAAACAAATGAGTATAAATTTGCTAAATTGTGGATGAAATATGTATCCTATGATGTGCATAAACTGAAGAAATAGTAATGTTCCAGTGTTGAATAAAAATGAACGTCAAAATGCACATCATGTCCCATAGGAATCTACTTGCATTGATGTTAAACTCGGGTCAGTTACTGTAGAAATATTATGATTTGGCTTTTTTTTTTTTGGTGTTATAATACAATTTATTTTAGTACTAGCATGCCACAGAATGTAGAGGAAGGAACAATGGATTTTTAGTTATAGCACTAATGATCTAACATTTAATGACTATTTTGGGGAGTCTAGAAATTACATAAGGCTATGTAACATATTGTTTTTTATTTAACATTCAACAAAGCTTGGAATTTTGGTAATATTTCTACTTTTTTATTTTTTGTTTTTCAGTTGTTGATGGACCTTCATTTTGTTTATTTTTATGTGGTGCTGAGAATAGAACCCAGTGCCTCACACATGCTAGACAATCATATTACCACTGAGCCATAAACCCAGCCCCTCCACTTTTTTCTTAACATCGAATATGCCTCTCCCTCTTCTTTACTCACTTTCTTCCTCATTTTCCCCCTTCTCTGTCTTCCTTTTTCATTTTCCATCCATATCAATTTTTCTCTCATGTCATTACAAACAGTATCTTGCTATGAAATTTAAATTTAAGACTGTTTTTTATAGTCATTCTTTTTTCTTGAGAAAACGTTAAAATTATAATCACCTGATAGATATATCACTATACATTTATTATATATGTATCTATATTCATGCATATGCATTACATATATTATATATGTATATATACATTTATATTTAAAAGTACTTTGATTAGCCTGTTAGATATAATATAGACCATATCTTTCTTAATTCTCAAGTCTTCCAGAATTAACATCTTACAGTGAAAATCAATTAAACATATTTAAGTAAACAGGTTTCTTTCTTATTTATCTATACTGATAATTTAAGGTTTTATATCACATTAAGCGAAAATATGGCATAATATATCTTATGAATTAGAGAAAAATTTTTTAAAAAACCTATTATTTAAGGACCATATGCACTGACATTTTAAATGGCTTTCTCGTGATTTCAATTTCTATCAATTGTGTATTAATTGCCAAATATTTATTTTAGTCCTTTTCATATTCATAATTGATATAAAGTCAATTGTTTAATTCTTCTTGTAAGTAGTTACATATTACAGCAGGGACATTATTAATAATTCTAAATCTTTATAAGAAAAATTGTGCAAAGATATTTTCATGCAAAATTAAGAATAATTGCATGCTCTGAATGTTTGATTGTTAATACATATAACAAAAAGCTTTTGATGAGTCTCTTCCCCAGTAAAACATAAAATGCAAAGATATAGTTGGGTATGTATGTCCAAATAAAGATAAGGAGAAATACACATTATTAGCTAGAAACAATTAAATAAAAGAAGAAAAGAAAAATCCAACACATTGTATGAACTTGTCAGATGAGGTAGTATTCTGGAAGAATAGCCTAAGGCTAGACCTGGTCCATGACAAAATATTAACTAAAAAAATGAAATATGAAGAATATAGGAAATGCTATGAATTTTTCATGAAGGTAGGTGAATTATCCTTTAATCTCAATTTATGTGCATTTTCAAAAGCCAAATTTGTGGTAAAATAAATTTGTGATAGTTACAACTACACAAAACAAAGTTTCTGCTAATAAAAATGAATGCATCTCAACACTTTTGTAGCTGATTTCTTCCCACTGAATTTTAAACCTTTATTTATTTATTTATTTTTATTGGTTGTTCAAAACATTACAAAGTTCATGATATATCATCTTTGATACATTTTTCTCATTTGGATTATGAACTCCCATTTTTTTCCCCAAATAAGAATTGCAGAAATACATTGGTTACACATTCACATTTTTACATAATGGCATATCAGTGACTGTTGTATTCTTCTACCTTTCCTATCCCCTAATATCCCCCCTCCCCTCCCCTCCCATCTTCCCTCTCTACCTCATGTGCTGTTGTTTAATTCTCTCCATTATTTCCCTCCCATTTCCCCTCACAACCTATTATGTGTAATTTTGTGTATCATTGAGGGTTTCCTACCATTTCCATATGCTTTCTGTTCTCTCTCCCTTTCTCTCCCCTCACTCATTTTGTATAATATTAATCTTTTCCTCATGCTCTTCCTCCCTTTCTGTTCTTAGTTGCTCTCTTTATATCAAAGAAGACATTTGGCATTTGTTTTTTAAGGATTGGCTAGCTTCGCTTAGCATATTCTGCTCTAATGCCATACATTTCCCTGCAAATTCTATGATTTTGTAATTTTTTAGTGCTGCGTAATACTCCATTGTGTGTAGATTCCACATTTTTTTATCCATTAATCTATTGAAGGGCATCTAAGTTGGTTCCACAGTCTAGCTATTGTGAATTGTGCCGCTATGATCATTGATGTGGCAGTATCCCAATAGTACGCTGTTTTAAGATGCTCAGAGAATAGTCCAAGAAGGGTGATATCTTTGTCAAATGGTGGATCCATTCCCAGCTTTCCCAGGAATCTCCATACTGTTTTCCAAATTGGCTGCACCAATTTACAGTCCCACCAGCAGTGTACAAGTGTCCCCTTTTCCCCACATCCTCGCCAACACTTACTGTTGTTTGACTTCCTAATGGCTGCCGATCTTACTGGAGTGAGATGGTATCCTAGGGTGGTTTTGATTTGCATTTCTCTGACTGCTAGAGATTGTGAACATTTTTTCATGTACTTGTTGATTGATTGTATGTCCTCCTCTGTGAAGTGTCTGTTCAGGTCCTTGGCTCATTTGTTGATTGGGTTATTTGTTATCTTATTTTTTAATTTTTTGAGTTCTTTGTATATTTTGGAGATTAGGGCTTTATCTGAAGTGTGAGGGGTAAAAATTTGTTCCCAGGATGTAGGTTCTCTATTTACCTCTCTTATTGTTTTTCTTGCTGAGAAAAAAAAACTTTTTAGTTTAAGTAAGTCCCATTAATTTATTCTTGTTATTAACTCTTGGGCTATGGGTGTCCTATTAAGGAATTTGGAGCCCGACCCCACAGTATGTAGATCGTAGCCAACTTTTTCTTCTATCAGATGCAGTGTCTCTGATTTGATATCTAGGTCCTTGATCCACTCTGAGTTAACTTCCTTGCTTGGCGAGAGAAAGGGATTCAGTGTCATTTTGTTGCATATCGATTTTCAATTTTTCTAGCACCATTTGTTGAAGATGCTATCCTTCGTATATTGCAGGTTTTTAGCCCCTTTTATCAAATATAAGAAAGTTGTAATTTTGTGGATTGGTTTCTGTGTCCTCTATTCTGTTCCATTGGTCCACCTGCCTGTTTTGGTACCAGTACCATGCTGTTTTTGTTACTATTGCTTTGTAGTACAGTTTGAACTCTGGTATCGCTATACCTCCAGATTCAAACTTCCTGCTTAGAATTGCTGTTGCTATTCTGGGTCTTTTGTTTTTCCATATGAATTTCATGATTGCTTTATCATTTCTACAAGAAATGTCGTTGGGATTTTGATTGGCATCAATTTAAACCTGTAGAGAATTTGGGTAATATCGCCATTTTGATGATGTCATTTCTGCCTATCTATGAATTGGGTATATTTTTTCCATATTCTAAGATCTCTTCTATCTCTTTAGGGTTCTGTAGTTTTCATTTATAAATCTTTCACCTCTTTTGTTAGGTTGTTTCCCAACTATTTAATTGTTTTTCCAATTATCTTATTTTCTTTGAGGATATTTTGAATGGAGTGGTTTTCCTCATTTCCATTTCAGAAGTTTTGCTTCTGATATACAGCAATGCCTTTGATTTATGCGAGTTGATTGTATATCCTGCCACTTTGCTGAATTCATTTAGTAACTCTAGCAGTTCCTCTGTAGACCCTTTTGGGTCTGTTAAATATATTATCATGTCATCCGCAAATAGCGATAATTTAAGTTCTACTTTTCCTAGTTTTATGCCTTTAATTTCTTTTGTCTGTCTAATTGCTATGCCTAGTATTTCAAGAACTAAATTAAATAGAAGTGGTGATAGAGGGCATCCCTCTTGTTCCAGATTTTAGAGGGAATGCCTTCAGCTTTTCTCAATTTAGGATGATGCCAGCCTGAGGTTTATCATATATAGCTTTTGCAATCTTGAGGTAAGTTCCTGTTATCCCTAGTTTTTCTAGTGTTTTCAACATAAAGGGATGTTGAACTTTGTCGAATGTTTTTTCTGAATCTATCGAGATGATCATATGGTTGTTGTCTTTAAGTCTATTGATGTGGTGATTAGCATTTATTGATTTCCGTATAATGAACCAGCCTTGAATCCCAGGGATGAATCCTACATGATCATGGTGCATAATTTTTTTGATATGCTTTTGTATTCGATTCACCAAGATTTTATTGAGAATTTTTGCATCCAAGTTTATTAGAGATATTGGTCTGTAGTTTTCTTTCTTTGAAGTGTCTTTGTCTGGTTTTGGGATCTGGGTGATATTGGCCTCATAGAATGAATTTGGAAGAGTTTCTTCTTTTTCTATTTTTTGAAATAGCTTGAAAAGTATTGGTATTAATTCCTTTTTGAAGGTTATGTAGATCTCTGCTGTATACCCATCCGGTCCATGGCTTTTTTTTGTTGGTAGTATTTTGATGGCTTCTTCAATTTCTTCCTTTGTTATTGTTCTGTTTAAATTGTGTCTGTCTTCCTGACTCAATCTGGGCAGATTGCATGACTTAAGAAGTTTATTGATATCTTCACTATCATCTATTTTATTGGAACATAGGTTTTCCATATACTTTCTAATTATCTTCTTATTTCTGTAGTGTCTGTTGTGATATTGCCTTTTTCATCCCGTATGTTAGTAATTTGAATTCTCTTTCTTCTTCTTTTCCTTAGCATGGCTAAGGGCCTGTCGATCTTATTTATTTTTTCAAAGAACCAACTTTATTTTTATCAATATTTTCAATGTTTTTTTTGTTTCAATTTTCTTGATGTCTGCTCTACTTTTAATTATTTCTTGTCTTCTACTACATTTGCTGTTGTTTTGCTCTTCCATTTCTAGGTTTTTGAGGTGTAGTGTGAGTTCATTTATTTGCTGTTTTTTTCTATTTTTTTTTTTTGAGGAAAGAACTCCAAGAAATGAATTTCCCTCTTAAAACTGCTTTCATTGTGTCCCATAGATTCCAGTGTGTTGTGTCTGTATTGTCATTTGTGTCTACGAATTTTTTTTATCTCCTCCTTTATGTCTTCTGTAAACCATTTATCATTCAGTAGCATGTTGTTCATTTTCCATGTGATGTAGGATTTTTCCTTCCTTCTTTTATCATTGATTTCCAGATTCATTCCATTATGATCAGATATGGTGCATGGTATTATCTCCACGACTTTATATTTACTAATAATTGCCCTATGGCATAATATATGGTCTACCTTTGAGTAGGATCCATGTGCTACTGAGAAGAACGTGTATCCACTTTTTGATGGTTGATATATTCTATATATGTCGGTGAAGTCTAGGTTACTGATTTTGCTGTTGAATTCTATAGTTTCTTTATTCAGTTTTTTGTCTAGAGGATCTGTCTAATGGCTAGAGCGGTGTGTTGAAGTCACCCATAATTATTGTGTTGTAGTTTATTTGACTCTTGAACTTGAGGCGAGTTTGTTTTATGAGTGTTGCAGCTCAATTGTTTGGTGCATACAAATTGATAATGGTTATGCATTGTTGGTGCAAGGTTCCTTTTAACAGTATATAGTGTCCTTCTTTATCCCTTTTGATTAACGTAGGGTTGAAGTTGATTTTATTCGATATGAGTATGGCCACTCCTGCTTGCTTCCGAGGGTCATGTGAGTGGTATCATTTTTCCCAAACTTTTAATTTCAGCCTCTGTATGTCTTTACCTATCATATGAGTCTCCTGAAGGCAGCATATTGTTGGATTTTTTTCTTTTTTGATCAAGGTTACTAGCTTATGTCTCTTGATTGGTGAGTTTAGGCCATTAACATTTAAGGTTACAATTGAAATATGATTTGTACTTCCAGTCATGTTTATTTATTTATTTATTTATTTATTTTGGTTAGTTTTTACTTTTTGGTTATTTTCCTCTCCCTTTACTGAGATACCTCCCGCTGCTAGTTTCAGGCATTACTTTTCAAATCCTCTTCTTGTAGTATTTTGCTCAAAATGCTTTGCACTGCTGGTGTTCTGGCTGTGAATTCTTTTAGCTTTTGTTTATCATGAAAGACTTAAATTTCATTGTCAAATCTGAAGCTTAATTTTGCTGGATACAGTATTCTTGGTTGGAATCCATTATTTTTGAGCGTTTGAAATACTTTTTTCCAGGATCTTCTTGCTTTCAAAGTTTGTGATAAAAAATCAGTCGTTAACTTTATTGGTTTACCCCTGAATGTAATCTGCCTATTTTCTCTCGTAGCTTTTAATATTCTCTCTTTGTTCTGTATGTCCTTGTTCTGGCTATCTTCATAATTATTTGTCTTGGAGTTGGTCTATTATGGTTTTGAATGCTTGGGGTCCTGTAGGCTTCCAGGATTTGGCAATTCATTCCATCTTTCATCTCTGGGAAATTTTCCAGAAATATTTCATTTAATATGTTGTCCATTCCTTTGGTTTGAATCTCTATGCCTTCTTCTATCCAGATGACACTCAAATTTGTTTTTTTTTATGACATCCCATATCTCTTGAATAGATTGCTCATGGGATTTAAGCATCTTTTCTGTGTTTACTCTATTCTTTTCAAGTTGATAAACTTTGTCTTCATTATCTGATGTTCTAACTTCTAATTGATCTAGTCTATTTGTAATATTCTTCGTTTGAGTTTTTAATTTGGTTTATAGTTTTCTGCATTTCTAGGATTACTGTTTGATATTTCTTTTTAAGATCTCTATCTCCTGGTAAAGCTCGTTCTTTGCCATTTAAATTTGTTTGTTTATTTGATTTTCAAAATATACTTTTATTGCTTGGACTTGCTGCCTCATGTATTCTCTAATATTCCTTTCCATCTGAGTTAGGTATGCCTTGAGTTTTTTCCCTAT